>NW_006159638.1:831708-859439 GCF_000334495.1 Tupaia belangeri chinensis
TATTGTATCTATTTCCGAGATTTCCATAGCACTTGCCTTCTTCCTCTTCATGTTCAGAAACCAATATTTCCAACAGGTGACTGTAGACTCTTGCTAATTTCTGAGATGTTGTTCTTACCTTGAGGACCTCTAACTCTCCCACTTTCCCCTAAAATATTCCTCCTTTTTAGGGTGACTGTATTGCTCACTCTCTGTTCAAGGATTTCAGAAGATTCTATTAATCATAAGTAAGTTTATGGTTTCTGTGTTTTTACCTGAAACTTAATCCAGGAAATGTATCATCAATGACAGAGGCTTCATAATCCATCACAAATGGTGTTCAAAATAATATCTTTGGTGCTCAAAATAATATCTTTTTTTAGCTCAAAATTATTATATTAGGGTTTTGATCCCACATTTTGCTTTCTTGAAATTTTAAAACATTTCCAGAGAGTAAACATGCTTGCCAACGAGAGAGAAAGAAAGAAAGTGAGAAAGCACCCCTCATGGGGGATCGTTACACCACAATCTCTTTTCCTCCATTTTGCTTTCCTTTGGGGACTTGGGGCATGCATGCACACATGCCTGGCTTGTTTTTCAAGCCTCCAGTCTGCAACTCGAATCCCTGTAGCCGGCCATATAGGATCCAGCTGCCTTCACTATGCCACAGACTGGCTCCCATTTTGCTTTTATCTTATTTTTTTTTTCTAAAAGTAAAAGCTACATCTTTATATAATACCATTTATAAATATGCATGCTTTAAGGATTATTGAGTCTTCAATTTAAAACAAATTACCTTACCTTAAAAGTACAATTTTTAAAAGTCCTTAAATTGATTTTTCTAAACTAAAATAATAGATAATTTAGAATAACAGGGAAGAAAACTTTTGGGAATCTCTTTATAAAATAAATGGTTTTGCAAAATAATCTCACAAAATACCTCTTGAAATAAAATTAGAGTTTTATACTTGGAATTTCCCTAATGTAAGGGCAGGTATTTAAAATAAGGATATATATTAAGGCACAGATAAATCAAAGGTTAATATTTATAATGTTTGCTATTTTTATTGTGAAATGTTTGTTACCTATGCCTTGATTACAAATGCTAGTTTATTTTTTTCAAATAGTGATGAACTAAAATGTTTAGTGTGAAATTTTAAATGTATTGGGTCATCAGGAAAGTCATGACACATTTTTGCATAGACAAGCATAGACTTTTTTCCGAATAACCTGATATAATATTTAAATATGCTTAAAGAACTCAAGCGACCTGCCTCTTGCTTTTCTGAAAAGTTTAAGACCATTTCTCATGATTGCCAGCAATTCTTCTGTCACTCTGATTTTGTTAAAACTCTATGAATCCTCTTCTCTTTACCTTCAGGAAGGAAATCATGCTTCTTTTGAGGCCCTACCCCCAGAAAAGGGTGGACTTGCACTATTCCACCATCCATGTCCCTATTTCTTGTCTTCCTCTGGTTCTTCCTCCCTCAGTCTTTGCTTGTCTCCTTTGACCTTCTCCCTTGACACCTTCTTTCCTCTGACTCTAAAAGGCATGTCCCACAAGTTAAGGGAAAAAAAAAATGCCTCTTTGCCTCTTTAAATAGCAATTTTATTGTTCTGCCTCTGTTTTCAAGACACTGATAGCAAAAAAGAAGGACAAAGGAAGGGGCTTATTATAAAATAAGGGGCTTATTATAAAATATGGGTTTTAGTCCTTTGGGCAGTGGTAAAGAAAGCACAGCTCCTCTCTGATCTGTAACATGTCCAAGCAGCTGGGTCCAGGAAACAGGAAGACAGGCTAATAGAAAGCGGGGGAGCACCTCACCAGACATAATCCGGAAGTTACATGTGAGCTGACTCATCTCTGGGTGGTGTGCTGGGGCTTGGGAGCAGAGGCAAAAGGAAACTTGAACAGTGTTCAGTGTGGCAGAGTGGAGGTCCTATTTGTGGGAGCACACCTTCTCTGCTCTGAGAGCCCAATTTAAGGGTGTTTTTATAGGCATTTTCTCCTATAAGTAGTAAGTCAGTCTTGGCTTCACGTGCAGAACATTTTTAGATAAGATTGTCCCTCCATTACCATAGGGTTTGCAGAGGTGACATTTGGATATATATGGAGGTTATGTACAGTAGTGATTATGAGTATCCTTTCCCCATCTGAATGGCTAGGTCCGCATTTTGGCACTGCCCTTTCCTCTGTGACATCATGGCCAAGCTAATTAACGTCTTTGTATTTGCTTCCTCCTCTGTAAAATGAGTATAATAATAGTGGCTCACGGTTAATGTGGCAATTAAATAAAACAATCTATGTGAGTTACTTAAGGAAATATATATTCTAATACAATAAATTCTTTATCACACACATAGCATATATATATATACACACACACATATACATGTAGTAGTATATTTATATACACACATGTGTGTGTGTATATATACATGTGTATATATGTATATATATGTATATATGTATGTATATATACACACACACACACGTGTGTGTATATATATATATATATATATCAAGCAAAGTAAAAATTTTCCTGGAATAAATAATTAAAGTATGAGTTTATTTTGGTTAAAAAATATTTTAAAGGCATGTGGAGTTTTAGCATAATATACATCTTCTACAAACTTTTTGAAGACCATTGTATACAATCTAAATTAAGCATTGCTATTTCCATAAAGTCTTTTCATTCCCTGTCTTTCTTCCTTTGGTTAGCAAATAACAGAGACCTGTTGTACTCCAGGCACAGGGGACACAGCAATCAAAAAAAAACCTGAAGGTCTCTCACAGAGCTGGTGAGCAGACCATTTCAGCTCAATGTGATCATTTTATGATAAGAGGGGCACAGGGTCTAACAAGTGAAGATGTGAATGAATAAATGGATGACTGAATGTTTTTTTAGCTATTTCTACTTAAATGCTAAGTAATTTGATCTTTGAGAATGAGTCAGAATTTCTTTAAAATCTGTGCTAATCTATTCATTATGCCATTTCTGTCATGAATCATAACTACTCCAAAGCCCAGAGTGATGCTGGGTCTGCTTCCAACTGTTGTTAATCTTCTAAACAGGTAGCTGAGATCCAGGTAGGGCAAAGGAATCCAGATGAGTGAGATATATCCATATCCCTCCAATGATAGATGACAGGGAATAATTACTATCTGCCTTATTTCCTACCCTTCTTACATTTCCAGTGCTCTCATGCTGAGATTCACTGGCCAGGGATTCTTTTTTGGAAAAAAAAAAAGAAAGAAAATCTGTTTCAGGCTCTATTGGCAACTTAATATAGCAGGTGAAGCATTCAGGCCCATGGTGAATTGAGGCCAGACACAAATAGAAGGCCATGGACTCAAGGGCTTCAAAGGAAGACATTTAGGGCAGTTCTCTCTTCGTTGCTCCTTGCACTTTCTGAGAGCCAGGATCCAAGGGAGGAGGCTGCTGCAAATGTGCATAAATAAAGCAAGCCAGTTCCCAGCGTTCCTATGGGAACCTGCAGCAGCCGGATTACCCATTCCCCAGACACGATTTCCTTTCAGCTTGGTGTCTCATATTGAAAGGTAGACCAAGGGGTGTACTTCCTGAGTGGTGCTTGGGGGCTATTTGTAGTAGGAGTTGCATGAATAATTCTCCCAGCACAGTATAGAAGACTTATTCCCAAGGGCATTATACATTTAAGAAGTAGCATGAAAAAGAGGCAACCTGTCTTCCCCCCTCCCCCAGATATTCCAAAGATGTAAGTGGTTGTTTTCTAGTCCCATGTGTGTGTGTGTGTGTGTGTGTGTGTGTGTGTGTGTGTGTGTATGTGTTCATGCGTGTGCATGCATTGGTGTATTAAATATTCAAGGAAGCAATCCCAGAATTACATTATTCATTTTCTTTCCTTTCCTTCCTTTTCTTTTCTTTTCTTTTCTTTTCTTTTCTTTTCTTTTCTTTTCTTCTCTTTTTCTTTTCTTTTCTTTTCTTTTCTTTCTTTTTAATATTTTTGCTATAGGGCATGAGCAAGCCAGAGAGAAACAAAGAGGGAAAGTAGGAAATAGCCCCCCCACAGAGGGGATGGCCACACCACAATCCCTTCTCCATTCTCTTGGGACACTCATGTCCATGGGCCTGCCAAGTCACCAGGCAGGTTGAACCACAGGAGGCCATGTGGGAATCCAGTGCCTTAACCACCATGTCACCACTGGCCCCAATATTATTCACTTTCTGACTGAGTTTTTTTTAAATTGCCAGAGGGTATATGCACAGGTGCCGGGGGGGGGGCAGGTGAGAAAGAGAGACAGAGAGAACCCCCCAATTAGGGCATGGTTGTGCCTCAATCCTTTTTCCTCCATTTCTCTATCTTATCAGGGTTTGAGGCAGAGGAGAATACACAAGCCAGGTGTGTTTTCAAGCTGTGGGTATGGGATTTGCACACCACAGTTATCCATGTGAAATATGGCTCCCCATGCACAATGCTTAACCACTGTGCTGCGGGCCAGCCCTGATCAGAATACTGGTTGTGATTCAAATCTGGATTAAAATTGGTATTGTCTTAGGTTCAAAAATCTATCTTTTTACCTTAGCTCCTGGCTTTAGTGGAAACCTTGCCCATAGAGGGAATTCAAGATTAGACTGAACACACAAAATCCAGCACTGTGATCTGAAGCTTCAATAGGTTCATGACCGGAAGCCCAAATTTCTAACTCCAAACCCAATTGTCCACTGGAAATTGAAAAGTCCAAATTACTAATGAGAGAGAAGAGCCCCATGCACTCACTCCAGCAGGTCACAAGGTTTTCTGTAATATAGCAACACCACAGAGCAGAAAAACAATGAGCCGCAGTGTGGGTTCTGCCTGATCCTCTTACTGGCCAGGTGACCTCAGGCAAATTGCCTGACCTGTTGCCCTTCAGTTTCTTCATGAAAAAAATAACACTAGTTCCAAACAGTTTCTGGGAAGATTAAATGAAAAATTGCATGTGAAATAAATGTTTCAACACTTATGAATTCAAATCATGCTTTTATAGACATTATTTCAATTGTATATCAATAAATTGTGTAATATTTGTGCTATATTCTCTAAGTCACATACAAGAAGTCTTCAAATAGTTCATGGAAAATGCACACTATGAAAAAACTATACAGAGATTTTCTAATTTTTGCACCAAAAACCTTACATTTAATTCCATTCTTCCACATAATTTTGAAATAGCTTTGTAGCTAGGAGAACAAAGCAATTCTACTAAGCTGCAACTCCAAAGGCATAAGTGAATATGGAATTCTTGGTTTCAGCAGGGAAGTGTTTTTCAAAGCATCGGCATTTGGCAACAGCCTGTGTCCTGTCACAGACACAGTTGAGCAGTTTTTGAGTCAGTGTCTATGAAGGTGCCAGTAAATTCTATGTGAAAAGTCTGTAGAACACACCTTGCCTGTGTGGTAATTTGCCATTGGAAGTACTGGGAAGCATTCAGAAGTGCCTGTTTGGTATTTTAACAGGTCTGGTGTCTGCCCCAGCCACCTTGTTATAGTAGCATGAAAGGGGGATGCCTCTGAGGACCTGCTGGGAATTGAGGGGACTTGGCCCTTTCAATAGCAAGGTGCAGTCCCTCTGTGCTCGACATTCTCTAAGACTCCAGGTCTGCTGTGTATTCCCACTGGCTGTGGGCAGAGCTGGGTAGGACCAACTGATGACTCACTGTAGGATTCCCACACAGATTTCTGCATAAAAATTGTACAGAGAAACGCATTAGCAAAAAGCCACATAAATCTCTTCAAGAGAAGCTTGGGACAAGCAGATGGTGGGACTCCTCTGGACTCCTCTGTAGTCAACTACGGTTCGAATACTGGACCCAACAACTTAAAACTCATGCTGAGAGTGTGTGTGTGCATCCCAAGATCCCAAAGGGGGAATGGAGGGGAAGGGATTGTAGTGTGGCCATCCCCCGTGGGGGGTGATCTCTTGCTTTCTGTCTCTCTGTCTCTCTCTTCACTGAGCTCTTGAGCCCTATAGCAAAAATCTCTCTTAAAAAAAAAAAAAGAAAAATAAAAAAGAGTGAAGGCCATGAAAGATCTTCCATTTTTCTCAGTTCTGGGAGCTAGATACATTCTACAGTCTAATTTGCTCATTCATTTAGCAAATATTTATCAAGGACTTATACTTTCAGCCTCTTCAGATACTGCAATAAAACAAAGTAATCCTTTCCCTCAAGGAGTTCTTATTATAGTGTGTGTGTGTGTGGGGGGGGTGGGGAGTGACAGAGTTGTTTTTACTATAAATTATATAAAATGAGAAACTAGGAGTGGGGAGGTAGGAGTGCAGAAGAAGATGTGGTTTGGGATTCTAAACAGGAAAGAGATGAAATAGAGAACTAAAGGGGCTATTTTCCTGAAGCCCTGGGGGCTATTGGCAGGAAGTACATCTCTTTTTAGATCAAGATTCACACTATTACAAGAGTTAGGCAGAGAGGGACCAGCAGTTGGGATAATGGTTATGTTGCTGGACTCCCGTGTAGTTGACTGTGGTACAAGTCCTGGACCCAGGAGCTTAAAACTCACATGAGGCACATATGCATGTGTGCCCAAAATCCCGAGAGGAGACTGGAGAAGTGATTGCAGTGTGGCCACCCCCTTGGAGGAGGTGATTTCTCACTTTCTGTCTCTCTCTCTCCAGTGAGTACATGCAGCCTATAGCAAAAATCTCTCTAAAAAAAAAAAAAAAGGAAAAAAAAAAGAAAAAAAGAGTAAGGCAGAAAGCTGACCCGATTAAGTTGTTTTCTAAAAGGATCACTCTGACTCAGGTACTTTAGGATGAGAAAGAAAGGTGATAAATTAATTCCTTCCTTTAAATCTATTTCCTATTCATTTGATTATCTAATAAATAGATTATTTAACACAGGCTATGAGTTGGTAACTAGAAGAGACAAACAAATAAAGAAACAATAAAACCATACAACAAAGAACATACTAAAGAGGATGCCTAACCACCCTAACCAGAGAGGGGAAGCTGAGTCCAGTGTACAAGCAGAAGGAAAGAATGATGCAGGGAGAATTGGTAACAATAATGAGAATAATAAAAATAGAAATAATAAAATAATGTTTCGTGAGCACTACTGCACGTTAGGATTCTTCTAAGTACTTACATATAAGTCAACTCATATGATCTTCACGAAGACCTAGATGTAGGATAGGCACTGATTTTTGTCCAAAAAAATGGGAAGGCCCAAGAACATGAAGAAACTGGCTCAAGGGCAACATCTAGAAAGTAGAAGTATCAGACCTGAACACGTGGCTCAGTCTGCCTCAGACCCTATGTTTCTAACCTCCTGGTCAACTGTGTTGAGCAATGAGACTGATCGATGAGGCTGGAGGAATGACCAGGAACTTAGTTCAACCCAATTCGTTTAAAAGTGTATTGAGAATAAACCCTGTGCTGGCCCCAAATGCCAGGGCTACAGAGATAAATAATAAAACACAGCTCTTGTTCTGCCTTCTGGTGTGCCATGTTTCAAGGCTTAACAAATACCAATATAAAAATGACCGTGGAGGTCTAGCTGTGCAGAAGGCCACAGAGCACTTCTTACAGAATCCACAGTCATGTTCCTGCCAACACAGAAGGCAGGAGCAGTGGTCGGCTCAGCAGGAGATGTCGAACTCTGGGTTGCCCCAGGATTCAAAGAGCATCACAGCACATCACACCGGAGTGGGGTAAGAGCCCCCACGTTACTGGCAGAAGAGCTTTTCAATAAGAACAAGGCACCCCAGCCACATAATACCATTTTATTATTCAGGCTCTGACAGCAAAGAATACACAGAGGAGGAGAGGAAAGCTTTGGTGTTGTGTGATGAGGCAAAAGGTCCCAGAGGTTTGGTATACATTCACTTAAAACAAAAAAAAAACATTGCTTGTAATTTTGTAACCTCCTTAGGGTGTTTCAAATGGTTTGTGAAGATCAATGTTCTGCATGTTCAAAGAGTTTAGGGAGTTTTAAAACCTTCCCATTCAGACTGGCCTGTCATAAAGAACAAAGGAACATGGAATTTCTTGCAGGGATCTGAATTCACACAAAGGAGCCCAGAGATCTAAAATCAACAAAGATGGCCTTTGAACTTTCTTCAATCCAAAAGGGGGAAAGAATATGTATTGCACTGTAGGCTCCTCTCTAGTTACTGCTTTTATCTTCCATCAATAAAATTGGTTTTGTGATTTTTATTTATGCAACCACCCAGTAGCCATGATTATAAAGTAGTAGTTAAAAGCTTGGGCTTAGGTAGACCTGAGTTCAAATTCAAGTTCTGCTACTTCTAAACTATATAACCTTGGTCAAGTCAATAGAGCTCTTCAATTCTCAAATTTCTCATCTAGAGAATGAAGATATTAAGGTTGTAATGAGAGTTAAGTGAGGATACAATTTGTCCATGTCTAATATTCATAAGAGGTAAACACTAAATCAATATAAGATATATATATCACCATTAGCTCCTGTATTTTCATTTAATTGAATTGAAAGATGAGTAAATTCCCTTTCACTGAATTTACATTGTTTGGCCTAAAGGTAGAAGGCAGCTTGGAAGAGCCATGGCTATAGGACTTCACTGCTGCTCTAAAGGAGAGACTGGCAAACTACAGAGCATGGGCCAAACCCGACAGCCTGTCTAGTTTCATAAAGTTTTGTTTACAGCCATAGTCATTTGTTTAGTACTGTCTGTGTCTGCTTTTGTTTATAACAGCGAAGTTGAGTAGTTGCAACAGAGACCATATGGTTCAGAAAGCCTAAAATATTTACTGTCTGGTCCTCTACAAAAAAGTTTGCTAACTTCTGTCTAGAAGCATACAAATCTACTTTCCCCACATCTCATAGCCTTGAAACTATATACATTGAGAACTTATCTTCTCATAGAAAAACATGAAGGCTACTTTCCAAAAGTTAGTGTATTTACTTCAGCTAGTCAGCACCGGGTACCATGTGAGGCATCAGGCATTCAAAATTTCCTAAGGTAGGGTTTGTTCCCAGGGAGAATGCACAGTCCAGTTGTGGAAACAAATGAACTCAACTCACTGCAATGTGAGACACACTCTGTGCCAATGGCGAGAGCAAATTGATAGGGTCACTTTTTATTCTCCATATGGCTACTACCTTCATCATGCAAGAGGTGAAATGTGAATGGAGGCTCTCTATGGCCCTCCACCTCACTTTCATATCTGTAAGTGTGCACTGAGAACTACCAGATGGATGAGAACATAATGAGAATTGGTTGTCAGTTTTTTCTGGCAGTAAAGGATGGAGTACACTGAACGGGGACAGAAAGATAGAAATGGAAAGCTTTCTGCAGAAGTCACTGTTCTGAGGCATGTCATAGTTCAGGGGTAGGGAGTAGAGTATAGCAATTCCTTGAGTGGTGGCTAAAGAAATGGGAGGTAGACCAGTGACCACAAAACCTTATTAGAAAGAATCAGAAAATAAAAATAAACATGAATGATGTTGCAAGAAAGGAATCATCATTCATTTACCTAATCATTGATTTAATTTGTATGTATTAGATATCTACTAAAAAATACCAGCTTAAGGCGCTAAAGATCAAGACACAGTTATAAACAAGAAAGACAAGTTGATCCCTATTCTCAACTTACATTCCAGTTGGAGGAGACAGTCCATCTTAGCCTGGCTTCCTTCAAAAACAGACCATAAGACAGGATTTGTATATAAGCTGCTTTTCTCAGACATGATATCAAGAAGCATAGCGAGAGAAGGAGGAGAAATAAAATTAAATACAAAATATGCTAATAAATAAGTCATTGCTATGGCCAGTTGAGACTTAGTCTCATCTTCTCCCAAAGAGTATAGAACATGCCTCAGAATTTTCCCAGTGGAAACAAAAAACTGTAGTATTTATCTTGTTTCTGATTGACTAAAGGTCATTTGGGTAAGAGGGCACTAAATTACTGTTCCCTTTTACGGGCAGAGAGAGACACAGAAAACCATGAGCATGTATAGGAGCCACTGTAGCTGCCTTCCCAAGTAAGCTGAAGTACATAGCCAGAGTACCATGTATCTGCTTATACAGAAGATGAGAATAAGAAAGATTAAACATACAAGAAAACTGAGATGGTGATACACGCTGCACACACAATTAAGACAGTTTTTTGTGAGCTGGTCCTATAACCTAATGATTAAGGGAGTTGTATCCCACATGGCCAACCACAAATTGAATTCTGGTCCCAGTGGTCTGAAAAACACCCCAGGCGCTTGTGCATACATGTCTAGGATTTTGACAGAATGGAAAAATGGAGAAGAGATTATGATGTGACCACATCAATTTGTGGGGGGTGCTTCTCCTCCCTCTTTCTTTTTCTTTCTGTATAACTCTGTCTCTCTGTCTCTCTGTCTCTCTCTCTGTCTCTCTCTCTCTCAGAGTGTCCACAACCTCTGGCACACACACACACACACACACACACACACACACAAAGGAACATTAATAGTGTGCATAACACATTAATGTGATAAGAGTGCCTGGAAGGCTAGTTTAGATGGGATGGTAAAAGATACAGAAATAAGTCTGTCACAGGAAGACCCGGGGAAACACATTCAGCAAAACTGAGATGTAAGTGCAGTGCTCTAAGGTGGAAAAAGAGGAAGAAATAGAAGGCCATCATGGTGGGCCCAGAGGAGGAAGAAGGGGGAGAATACAGCAGGACATCCCAGAGATAGGTAGGTACAGAATACAGAGGCTTCATCAGCCAGGACAGGGAGGTGGATGCTGTTTTACAGTGTAGGGCAGTTTCTGAGGAATTCTAATCAGGAGAATGACATGATCCTGATTAACATTTTTAAGGTTTATCCTTATTACAACTCTTTCTTTTTCCTTTCCCTTCTCTTTCTGAATGTATTAGTCTAAAAGGCATTAGAAAGGGGCCCAGTCAGGTCGACTTCCCTACTGGGTGTGGAGCAGGATGTTGGAGTCCAAGGCGATTGTGAAGAATGTCCAGGTGGGGTAGGAGCAATGTGTGCACTGCCTGCACAAGATGTCAGAACCAGAGCGGGAGGACAGAAGCTCTTCCACAATAGGCTGAGACTATTTTGCCAAGGTGCTGTAGCCCAGGTGAGGAAGGCACCCATGTGGGAGAGAAACCTGGCATTGGAGGTGAGAGTCCATTGTGTAGGAAGGAGCACAGGCCATGAGATGGGTGGTGGGAGCAATGGCTCCACATGGGGTATCAGAGGCCAAGCATGGCAAAGAGGATGTCTACACAGGGCAGTGTCAGGCCCCTGCACAGGAAGAAGGCTGGGGAAGTGGAGGACAAGGGTGCTGAAGAAAGTACGTGCATGGATAGGCAGCCAACGCAAAGGGTTGGAACCTGAGCAGGGTAAGGAGGGCATTGCATAGGGGCATAGCTCAGTGCTGAGCACTGGATTCCAACGTAGGGAAGGGAGATCTGCTTTGGACAAGCTGGTGAGAATTAGCAGACTAGTGTCCTAACACAAAAGTGTGAGGAAGGCATCCACATTGGTGAGAGATGGAGGTCAAGTGGAGTATAGGAGTATCTCTGTGTGTGTGTGTATTTGTGTGTGTGTGTTGGGGATAGAGGGAGTGCAAAAGGAACAGAGGATTTGTACATTCAGGAACATTGATCAAACAAATTAATGTATTAAGGATAATGGGAGCTGAATTTCTCACTGCCAGAGAACCTGTTACAAAAACAGGTTTCAGCTTTGCCTGCTCAATGGGAAGGCCAGGGCGCAGCTATACTTCAGTAGTAAGGAGCACACCTAGCACTTAGGTCATGATTTCTAAATACTATTCTTCACCAAAAGGAAACAAGGCACTTGGAGAAATTGCAGAGTCCAGGCTGGGACAAGGAATGTGCAAAGAAGTTAAGCCTTGATTATCTTATGCTGAAAGTAAATAAGTAAGTAATAAAGATGGTTACATGCCAAAGGGACAGGTTGAAGTGAAAGCACTCCACCTGGCCAACGATGTGATAATTTAAGTATCAAAATAAATGACAATAACATTGTAATCCATTGAATAAAATAGCAGCTGTAAACCAATAAAGATATAAACAAATGCAGAGATTAAAATTTGGTTGAGGTAGGGGATATTTACATAGTCAATCTCAAAGCACCTCCTCACAGATACTTACTAATTACAGAGAGGGGGAAAAAAGTAATTTTATAGTAAAGATATTTGGCAGACACTACCTTAATCAAGTAGTCAAAATTAACAACACAATAACGGGACAAATCAAAATGTGATGGGATTCAATGGAAAGAACAAAACATCACTTCTGTGATACTTCCCACCAAAGTTGCATAATTTGAATCTAATCATGAGAAAACCTTATATAAAATGCATTCTGCAAAATTACTGGCTTGTCATTGTCCAGATAAAATCAAATTGAAGGGCATTCTGCAAAATTACTGGCTTGTCATTGTCAAAAAGTCAAGGTTTTAAAATTCAAGTACAGACAGAGAAACTATTCCAGATTGAAAGAGATTAAAGAAACATGACAACTAAATGCAGTATGTGATTCTGAATTCAATCCTTTTGCTGTAAAGAACATTATTGAGATAATTGGCAAAATTTGAATAGGGTCTGAGAGTAGATGGTAGAATCAAATGGTTGTATTGTGGTTATAAGGAAGAATGTCCTTTTTTTTTTTAGGAATATACTAAAGTATTTGGGAGAGGATGGCTATTAGATTGGCAATTTACTCTCGAGTCTAGGGATGAGGGGGGGGGTGGGAAAATGTACCACTGTAACTTTTATGTTTGAGATTGTTTCAAAATGAAAAAAAGTTCTTTAAAAATTTATATATTCACTCTGGTCATTTAGTTTACTAGGTCTTTCCACATGCCTCTACCTTATTCCATGTCTTGGAGACACCTTCTTTTTCAAACCCTTGTTCATCCTTCGTTTCTTCTGCATAGGGACAGAGCCTTTCAGAATGTCTCTTCTCCTGTGTTGAAGGTCACCTACATATGCCGATATTTCTCTTTATGCCAGAGGGTAGGGCTCATGTCCGTCACACTCATACCTCCATCCCTAGAAAGGAGCACGTCTCTGGGACTCGTGCTCCACAGACAATCATGGCAAGAGGGAGATAAACGACAAGGTCACAAGCATAAATTTGGAAGTCATTGTAGAACCAACAGGGCTCAGAGGGAAAGGTATGAGATTTGAATACTGCTTGACCTAGATTTGAATGACAGCTGTATGATCTTGAACAAGACTTAGACTCTCTGAATCTCGGTTTCTTTGAATGCAAATGGGTTCTTAGGTGAAGCGTATTTAATAAAGTTCGTAAAGCATCTAGTGAGTCCCTGGCACTTAGCAACCGTGTCTCAAACTTTAGTTTCTCTTTCTCTTTAACAATTAGAAAAGCCATCAAAGAAGACTAGAAGTTTAGAATTCCAGGTTATATTCCTGACTTTATCATAACTTTAATATGTGAACCTGGATAGGTTATTTCACTTCTCAAGGCCTTGGGTTACCTCTTGAAAAAATGGAACCTAGGAAAGTGAAACATTAAGGAGTGGACTTCGGCCTACCAAGATCGCCCAGTTCTAAAAGTTTAAATGTTTTCCTATTTTGGGGAGGGGAGTGATAGTAGAGAAGATGAGGCACATGAAATATTTTGCTATATCTACAGTATATTCTTCAGTTTCTGCAACCAAGGCATGCAAAGACACTCTGATTTGTAGAACTGACCCATTTATAGCAGCTGAAATTAGTCGGTAAATTGAGAGGTGGTGGTGTTATGTTACTGCTAAGCACATTAATAATTTATGAGCCATCAAGAGATTAGCACACACTTTTAAGTTCTCTCTGCATTTTTTCCTTATTCATAATTCTTTGTCTAATTGCTTTTTTTCTTTGAAAATGGGGGAGCTGAGACCTTGGATGTTTGCCTAATGGCTCAAATAGAGCCATGACCTGGTTGCCAAGTCTTTCAGGCCTTTTATAGCCTAGAGACATTTGCCATTGAAATAAAACTGATGGGTTTGATTTTCCTGAAAGAGATATTTTGTACTGACCTCTGGCCCCATTAAATGCTTTGGCATTGCCCATTCACTGTAATGGCAGCAATAAATTTGTTTTAATTTAGGACATTGTCAAGTAGGGAATATTGACAAAGACAAAACAATGTTTTGAAAACAGCCAGGATGAAATCATGAATAAATAAACATGTTGAACTTAACTGATAAATTAACAAATGCTTATTCATAAGAATGTGACTAGATTATTTCAGACTTAGGCCAAAGGTGTTCCCATCTCTAATAGAAATGTCGTCTTACTCTTTAGGCCAGTTGGAAAGGTGGGCTGCATAGAAAGAAGTTGCAGCACATAGAAAGGCATTTATCTCTTGCAACAAACATGCTTTAAATAGATCTATTTGTTTTCAGCTAAATGCCAAAAGGCTTAGCAAGATGACTCTAGTAGCCTTATCTATGGCAAGGCATTTATTTTCCTAGTGTAAACACCTTTATGAGGCATCTCAGCACGCTGTTTCTCCCCCTTTTCTTTGTATTAGTTTCTTAGATTGGGGTCAGAGAACAGAAATCCTGGTTAAATGTTATCTGTGTGTGTTTCCTTTAGGGTGAAAGAATGACCCCTAACATGGATATAGTATTGCTCTTGAAGAAGGGCTAAGGAGGCATATGGCATTGATCCTTGTGCTAATATCCTTATGTAGGCAACATCATTATGACAGATGGCAAAAAGATCCAATAAACCGCAGAACATATTTGTAAAGCTGTGAGGCCTTAGATGGTGTTGCCTTATGCAAAGACTAAATGGTAAATCTTCCAGGGTACAGGTAGCCTGAGGGCATTGTTAGCTGCATTAAAACTAATTGGACCAATTTGAATAAAAGAAAATATCGCCCCAAATCCTTAATCACACTAGTAACCTAATGGTTTTCTGTTTTACACAGCCAGGACTGTGTTTAGGAAGATGAATCCATGCGTACAATTTCAAAAACCTTACATAAGATCAGAGAGTTGGGGGAATAGATAAGCATCTCATCTACAAAGTTTAGTACATGGCATGTATCCCATGTTTTAACATCATTGCGAGCAATTGTTAGCTAGGGGAAGGTAGAATTTTTGAAGATTAAACAAAGGAAGATATGAGAATGCTAATTCTGGTTTTTTTTTGGTATAATAATAAGGATGTTTCTTGGTGAGGAATTTAATATTCATATATATATATATATATGTAAGAGATACAGAATTCTGTAACTTGTAACTAGTTTAGGGAGGTCTCCAAATGGTAACATAACAATAATTTGACATGTGCTGTTACTATAGTGTGTTTTAGTAAAAAGAGCATGGACAGGAGGTCTGAAGACTTTTACTTCAAGTTCTGTCTCTGTCTCTTACTAGCTCTTTGGGGGATTTATGCAAGTCATTCAAACATTCTGAGTCTGATTTTCTATCCTCATTGAGAGGAGGTAAAATTAATTTCTTCTTAGATACCTCATGAGGTTTTGTGAAAATGTTATAAGCTAAGCAATAGAAAATACATGCAAACTGTCAAGCCCTCTACAAATATAAGAAATTATTATTACTGTTATTATTATAGCATTACAGTGGAACTTAATGTTCTATGTCACTTTATTTTTATTTGCATGTTTTAATTCTCTTACTTTCAAGCCATGTAGAATAGTATCCATCTGCTATAAATTACCAAGTCAAAGTTTCCAATTCTGCAAAAGACACACTTAGAAGAATGTGATTAAAAAAAAAAAAAAAAGGATTTCTTTTGGACTATATGCCCATGTGAAGAGTTCTTTGGAATGTAATTGAAGCAGAAACATTTATGGCTCTAGTGAATATTTTGAGAATTCATGAAATCCCACAGCCAAAACCATGATTCATTGCTCCAATACCAAGAGCATTTGGCAGCCTAGTTTGGAAGCCACACACTGTCTGCTTTGGAAGCTCTAAATGGGGCCATTTGGACTCATTGTGACACTGTTAATCCCACCCCTCTGAAGAGATGGCAGCAGAATTCCCTGGTCTCTTCAGATAGTATTTTCCTTATTTCTTCTTAGACCTTGCTTGACAATATTCCTTTTACAGTTCAGAGATGATATAGTCTTTTAGGGGTGCCCCCAACTCCTTAAACATTGCAACATGAATATTCTGCACATTCTATCATATATAAAAACCTTTGTGAAGCAGCTCTGAATTTCTCAGTATCAGTCTTACAGAACCTGTCATTCAAATCCTTAACGATGAGTGTATATGAAGGTGCTTTTTCCACACTTTCCGCTGCATCATCTTAGATGGCAGTGTGGTTCTTCATTTGAAATGGAGCACTAAGGGAGAGAGTTCCTTCAGGCAAATACATGGCTCAGTTACTGTTTCAAATGAAAGGTATGTAGGCGAAAAGCTGCAGACACTTCCAAGAGTAGCAGCAGCAATGTGAGTCTCAGGTATGCTGTGGCATATATGTGAAAATCAGGCAGTCAGCCCTGGCCAAATATCAAACACTTCAGATAGGGAAGATAAAAGTCTCCTACTTAAGTAGGAGCTGTGTAATCTCATTCTGCCTTTCCAATATGCCAAAGCTGGGTTGTTAAAGACTTCATGATTCACGAATGCCTTTGAAAGAACCATAGAACCAAAGACTGCAGGGACATCACATCATAAAAATGCCAAGTGGATGCTTAGGTCCCTCTACAGCACCCAGTGCCAAGCAGTGCTCCAGCTACTGTTGAAACTCTTCCAAGGATGGGATGGGACTTCCTTCTGGAATAATTCAGTCTTCCTTTGGACAATTCTAACTTTAGGAAACTTGATATTTTGTTTCATTATTCTTAATGTCTAAGACTTAACCCTTATCTGTGTATGGGCTGACAGAGACCTGAAGTCTGTCATTCTAGCTATCTGGCCAGTGACAATTCAGTGTAACCACTTGTCATCTGGCATAGAGCGTCTCTTCTTCTCACGTATAAAGAATCAGGAGAAACCCTGCCCAACACACTGCTGAATCCAGGCATGTGTTCTAGGCTATGATTTCCTCCTCACTGAAAAGACATAATGAAATTCTAGTTAACTTTTTTCTTTCAATGAACAGTAGCTCCTAGTAATCAATACTTTAAAAAAATGTTGAAAACTAATTATTCCTTTCTGGAGCTTTGCCTAGAATGTACACTAGCAACTTAGTTTAGTTTGTATACTTCCTTATCCTCCTTCGGAGGGTTGAAGCTATAGTTGGGTATATTTTGTCTTCTAGCTTTCTTCCCATTCTTCATAGCTCTTTTAACATGCACACACACACACACACACACACACACATTCTTATATATTTAGTGAATGATAATTTATAAACATATACTTATTTATTTTATTTTATTTGCTAGAGAGTCTGAGAGAGAAAGCAAAAGAGAGTGAGAATGCCCCCTTTGAGGAGGATGATCATGCAGCACCCCTTAAGTACATGATTTGCTTCTCACTGAAAAATTATTTTGCTTAATGTGCTTGTCATGAGTGTCATAATCTCTACATTTATTTTAGACAACATACCATCATTTTTTCATTTTTTCTTTCAATGAACAGTAGCTCCTAGTAATCAGTACTTTAAAAAAAATGTTGAAAACTAATTATTCCTTTCTGGAGCTTTGCCTAGAATGTACACTAGCAACTTAGTTTAGTTTGTATACTTCCTTATCCTCCTTCGGAGGGTTGAAGCTATAGTTGGGTATATTTTGTCTTCTAGCTTTCTTCCCATTCTTCATAGCTCTTTTAACATGCACACACACACACACACACATTCTTATATATTTAGTGAATGATAATTTATAAACATATAGTTATTTATTTTATTTTATTTGCTAGAGAGTCTGAGAGAGAAAGCAAAAGAGAGTGAGAATGCCCCCTTTGAGGAGGATGATCATGCAGCACCCCTTAAGTACATGATTTGCTTCTCACTGAAAAATTATTTTGCTTAATGTGCTTGTCATGAGTGTCATAATCTCTACATTTATTTTAGACAACATACCATCATTTTTTCATTAGTTTTGAATGCCCTGGTTGCTGTCTTGGCCAGGGTGTATCAGTCCATTCACAGACAATCTGCCCATTTGCAAGCAGGCTAGTTTGTCTAGCAAGCCATAGTCTGAATGTCACGCACACATGAAAATGCAGATTACATATTATAGATTTGGTTGTGACCTGGCCTAATCAGCCCAAGTCCACTAGGAAGTCTAGATCCCTAACACGTGGATTATGGAGCAAGAAATACTTTTTAAATTTTGGTTCTGCTCTTCCTTTGGAGAAACTATTTGTTTCCCAGTATACTTATTTCTGAGATGATGGTTGATGATATTAATCTTTGTATCTACATCACAGAGCTCATCTGAATACTGTAGCTGTACTTTTTAGCTCTAATATAAGATATATCAATACTATAATATGCAAAATCAACTTACACATTATCTTATTATAAGCTATAATTTCATTCCACACTTATAAAATACATATATGTAACTATCCATATAGTATTACATAGCTTTCATGTATACGTCTATCTGATATACATCATCCTTTTAGCATAAAGAAACCTTCCTAGTTGACCAGCAATATTGAAACACTACAAAATTACGTGGTTTTCTTACCTGACATTAGTTCATATTTACTTTCATTGAACTTATGAGGCAGCAGCATCACAGTAAGTGCCTTATTTTCGCTGATCACAACTTAGCAAACAGAGGTCTTGGTGTATCTCTTACTCTGGGCTTCTGCGAAACTTTTGCTGAAGTCTAGGTGCACATAGACTGAAAACAACTAGTTCCATTAATCAGGGTCTGGTTTCTTCTATCTTGTTTGACCTAGGCATGCTTACCTTCCATCTGCCTGTCATCCTAGAATAGCGTGGAGAACCACTCTATGTGGTATCTCTTGGGCAGGAAGCTTAAGTCCGCTGGCATGACTTGCTTCCACCTATTGAACGAACAGGGCAGCTTGGAGATGGGCTTCTGTTCATAGGAAACCAGATAGCCATTTTCATGATAAAATATTTATTCCCTATTATCTGGTTGTTACCAAGACTACTTACTGCATATAGCACATTTCTTGAAAGGAGCTAGAGGTCTAAAGAGGTTACCTACATTAATGAAGGAAATAGTATTTTGAAAAATATAGTGAGGGATATTCTATTTCCCAGAGCAGAGTATGATTTGCAATTTAATGTTAATTGAGATCATACCATGTCCCTCTTTAAGCTAATACTTTTTTTCTTCTTTTTAATCATTGCTTTCCTGTAAGAAACAGTTATCCCTACTTTAAAGCTGCAGAAAGTGAGGCCAAAGAGTAGTCATTTTTTAAAACATTTTTAACTTTAATTTTTATAAAGCAAAAAATACAGAACTTTTATTTTCAACAGAAAACTATACATTCTTTTTTTCTGTTAAATGTTTCTTGTCTTTGATCCTCACATCCACCCTCTACCTTCCCATGTTCTACTCCCCACTCCCCTCTTTTACAATGTCTGGTATCTGTAGTCATTTTTGGGTTTTTTTGGAGAGGCTTTTGCTATAGGGCGTGTGCACTTGCCAGACAGAGAGAGACAGAGAGACAGAAAGTGAGAAATTGCCCCCTAGGTGGGGGATGACCACGCCGCAATCCCTTCTCCTCCATTCTCCTCTTGGATCTTGGACATGTATGCACACGCACCCAGTGTGAGTTTAAGCCACCGGGTCCAGGACTCAAACCGTGGTCGGCTACATGGGAGTGCAGCAACATAGCCACTACGCTAACTGCTGGTCCCTATACATTTTTTAAGGCGTCTAAGTGAATAAATCAATGTGAACTGATACTAGCTTTCAGAAAAATCTGATTTCTCTAAAAGAATACTTTGTAATTACTTAATTTCATTTAATTTACCACACTGTTTTGATAGCTATTTACAAAGTACAGACTAAGCCGGGAGGGGGGGGGGAAGAGGGATCCAAAAATGTCAGACAAGATCTCTGATCTCCAGGAGCTCTCTTTTTAATAGAGTTCACTAACATACAAATACAGATAATTCTACACCAAGGCATGATAGAATAGGCATGTGGTTAGGAGTACTTTGGACTACAAGATTATGGAAGAGGAAGAGGTTGATTCTGACAGGGGTGTTAAAGAAAGACAGAGCTTTCTTTCTCTTTGAGAAAAATGCTGACTGATTGGACTTTGAAAGATAGTAAAAGTAGGTAACATTCATTGAGTGCTTACTGAATGGCAGTACTGGTTTTCTTTTTTTTTATTTATGTATTTTACATACTTTCACTGAAAATCACCACAGCATACCAAATGTGATTTTCCAGCCAGAATACATTGTAAAGTGGCTTAATCATACATGGCATCATCAACAAATAATTTTCCATTTCTTGGTTCTTGTGTATATATATCTCACTTTCTGCCATTTCCCATCCTCCTCCTACTGTGTTTCTAGTATCTGCAGTTGCTTTCCATTCCTTTATTCTTTCTCACATTGTACTGATTCACAAAATATCTTAATTAATCTAAATACTTCCAATAGTAAGTTCAGCTGATATATACATATCTGTAAACAAAAGTTGATTTTAGGCATGAAACTCTGTGAGCAGAATGAATATGAGGCTATATAGCTTACTGTGGCTAATAAATAGGTATTTATTAACCTATTTTTATTTTTAAATATTTTTAAATACAATTTTTTTTTTATTTTCAAGGAAAGCAGTTTTAGCTTTAATAAATCAAAATTTAAAAATGTTAAGAGAACTTTGCTTAATACTTAAAGACAGGAAACAGGTTAGGATTCTGTTTAAATAGAAGGTACTTGGACCTGTCCACAACTCAAAAAAAGACAAAGCCCCTTAACACTGGAAAACAAAGCATTGAAGGTCAGTAATGTTTTAGTCAAAAGATATAAAATTCTATTTCACCAATTCAAACTCATGTACTTTCTCTTCTGTTGTGGTTTGATCTTTCTGTTTAAATTCTGGAAGATAATGTTCAACTGTTGGTAGGCTTGTCCCTACCATTAAGCTGGCCATTTTCTTAGCTCTTTTACAACTCTTATTTCTGTGTGTCTTCCTAGTTTTCCTGGGCTATCACTCTCTTCAGAACTTTTTGGAGAGCTGATCTGTTGTTGGTAAATTCTTTCAGGTTTCATTTATCTGAGAATGTTCTTGTCTTCTCTTCCCATATGAAGGGTAATCTTGCCAGATAAAGTATTCTTGGTTGAAATTGTTTTTCACTCAACACTTTGAATATATTTTCCCATTCTTTCCTTGCTTACATTGTTTCCAAGGAGAAGTACACTGTTTGCCTGATGGGATATCCCCTGTAGGTAATTTGATATTTCTCTATTGCCAGTCTGAGTATCGTCTTTGTCTGTGGTTTTGGTCATTTTGGCTGTAATGTGTCTTGGAGAAGATCTTCTTGGGTTGATCCTCTGGGGTCCTCTGTATTTCTTGGGTCTGGATCCCTGAATACCTCTTTAGGTTTGGGAAGTTTTCCTCCAGGATTTCATGGAATATATTGTCAATGCCCTTATTAATCTCTTCACCTTCTGGGATACCGATTATCCGGGTGTTTGGACATTTAATGGTATCTAGCATTTCTTGTATATAAGTCTCATTTTTTGGCCTATTTTCTCAGTCTTCATGGTGGATTTTACTAGTCCAGCGAATCTGTCTTCTACATCTGAGATTCGATTTTCTGTATGATCTAGTCTGCTTTTAATACGTTCAAAGGAGGTTTTGACTTTCTGATTATAGCCTTCATCTCCAACAGTTCCATTTGATTCTTTTTTATGATGTGTATTTCCTCTTTCAGCTCTCACAAAAACTTCCTCACCTCCTGGACCTCATCAGCTTTTTTCTTCTGCTGTTCATTGTCTCTCTTTTCTACCATCTCTGCCAGTTTCGTCACTATGAATACTCTAAATTCTTTATCAGACATTTCCATGAGTTCCATTGTACTGTCTGTGGATGAAGAGAATGAGGAATTTTTCTTTTCCCTTGGGGATGAGGAGTTTTCTTGGTTTCACATATTTCTTGTACTCCTGCAGTGATTTGTAGTCATCTGATAGGTTATTCATTTCTTCCTAATTTCTAGATCAATCTAAGCAATCAGAGGTGCACAGGAGGATGTGGTCTGCAAACACTTTGGCATTGTGTTTTTCTCCCTTTGTCTCACAGATTCACTGGGAGTTGAGGAATATGAAGACCCAAATAGTATCTGGGTTTTGGCAACTTTTCACTTAGACTTGTGAAGATACTCAGAGGGTTGGCTGAGCAGCAAAGTGATGAGGTAAAAGAAAAAAGATAAGAAAATAGAGAGAGAAAGAAAAAAAGAGAAAAAGAGAAAAAGCAAGCAAACAAATGAAAAAACATTTACTTGTTAATTTTAAAAGAACAAAAAGTGAAAAACACACGGTGCACTAGATCTCAACTCTCATGGAGGATTCAGTCTTCTTCTGGCCTGCCATCTTTGTTTGCTAGGGTAAATTCTCAGCATAACATCTTCATTGCCTTCTCCCCAAAATCACTAGATCTCGGATCTCATGGCAGACTCAGTCTTCTTCCTGAATGGCAGTACTGTGGAAAGTACTTTAGACTTTTCAACTATTTTAATTACCCTGATTGCCCTGATTAACTTTATAAGCCATGTCTTGTTATAATTCTCATTTTATAGTTGTATAACTGAGGCATAGAACAATTAAATAAGTTACCAAAAGATCCCAGAGCAGTAAGTGATGGCATTGGGTTTCGAATTTAAAGAGCTCAGCACCAGAATGTTCATCCCTAACCATAATACCATATTGTCTCCTGTCAGGAATAAATAGGATATCAGCAAGCACATTCAAGCAGTAGGAGCTACTCAGCTCCAATCATGGAGAGGAGAAAATTCAAAAATGTTTGGAAAGTCTGAAGTCTATTAGTGTGGCTTGAACTTGAGAGAAAAGATACTGATTAGAACACAAGTAAGTAGGGTTGGATTGTAGAGGGCTTGATGTGTTTAAACAACTGCAGGAGGAAGCAAGGAATGCCATGGTAAGATTTATGTTACAGGGAGCCAGCAGATGGCATAGCTGTTACGTCATTGGACTCCCACATGGCTGACCGTGCTTTGAGCCCTGAACTCAGTGAGTTGAAACTCATGCAGGGTGCACATGTGTGTGTGTGTGTGTGTGTGTGTGTGTGCCCAAGATCCCATGAGGAGAATGGAGAAGGTATTATGGGATGGCCAGCCCCCTGGTGGGGGCGGTGATTTCTCACTTTCTCTCTCACTGTCTCTGTGTCTCTCCAGCAGGCCTTGGGGCACAAACCTCTAAAAAAAAAGAAAAAAGAAAATAGTGTTACAGTAAGAGCCTATTCAGGAGATGATTGAGTGACTGGAGGAAAGGACATCCTTTAGGATTTAATTAATTGGTTTGTGTCCCGGACCCAGCGGCTTAAAACTCACGCCGGGTGCGTGTGCATGCGTGCCCAAGATCCCGAGAGGAGAAAGGAGGAGAAGGGATTGAGGTGTGACCATCCCCCCTGGGGGGTGATTTCTCGCTTTTTGTCTCTATGTCTCTCTCTGTCTGTCTGGCAAGCGCACGTGCCCTATAACGAAAACCTCTCCAAAAAAAAAAAAAAGAACATTCCAAGTAGAGTTAACAAATGCAAAACTCTGAATTGATAAAATTTGAAGAGATCAAGCTTCAGGGGGGAAAAATGCCAAAAAGAAGTGCTTAGCAAATGATAGAGAGGGGGATATAGATTGAAGTTGGAAATGTAGGGAGAGTCAGGACCTTGCAGGTGAGGATGAAGAAGTTTTTGCTTTATTCTAAAAAATCATTCCAGATAATACAGGGAGAATGGATTAAATGAGGACAAGAGTGAAAATAGGGAAATCAATTACAGAAGTCCAGATAAGGAAAAAATTACATGGCCTAGACCTTGATGGAGAGAGATGAATGGATGGGGATTGAATTTTGGAGGCAGAGTTAAAAATACTTGAATTGGGTGAAAGACATGAGAGAAAAATAACTTACAAAATTACTCCAAGAATTTTAATTTAAGTAATAGTGTGGTTATTTTAAAATGGAGATAACTAGTTTGAGTAGGCCAAGGAAGTAAGAGTTCTAGGTCCAGCCCATGGCCTGGTAGTTAAAGTGGCTGGATCCTCTTTTCATCCCTGGCTGCTTGAGAATATACTGCAATCATGAATGACACAGTAACTACCCAGACCAGAACATTCATGACCAACCGACTACTTCAGAGGAAACAAATGGGTCATTGATGTCCTTCACCCTGGGAAGGCAACAGTACCTAAGACAGAGATTTGGGAAAAACTAGCAAAGATGTACAAGATAACACCAGATGTCATCTTGTGTTTGGGTTCAGAGCCCACTTTTGTGGTGGCAAGACATGATTTGGCATGATTTACTATTCTTTGAATTATGTAAAGAAAAATGAATCCAAACATAGACTTGCAAGACATGGCCTCTATGAGAAGAAAAAGACATCAAGAAAACAGCAAAAGGAATGCAAGAACAGAATGAAGAAAAACAGGGGGACTGCAAAGGCCGGTGTTGGTGCTGGCAAAAAGTCGAAGGAGTAAAGATTCTGCAATGACTATTTGTATTGATTGTGTAGATTTTTCATGAGAGGATTAATAAACTCAAAAAGAAAAAAAGGAAAAAAAAAGTGGCTGGCTCCCACATGACTGACTAACTGACTGTGCAGTTTGAATCCTGGATCCAGCAGCTTGAAAAAACACTGCGTATACACATGGGCATGCCAAAAAATCCTGAAAGGAGTAACGAAGGAGAAGGGATTATGTGAGATGTGGCCGTCCCCCATGGGGGTGCTTTCTCACTTTCCCTCTCTCTCTCTGCTCTGTTTAGCAAGCACATGTGTCCTCTAGCAAATCAGAAATTTTTTTTTTTTTCTATAGACATAGTGAAGGCAGTTCTGTGGGTAACTAGTGTAGCTACTTTGAGGATGGCAAGTGATGAATGGATGCAAGGATTACAGATTATTAACTGATGGATAAGGTAAGGCTTTTGATCATTCCAGATTTGGAGTCTGATGAACTAGAGAGGAAGTGACCTCCTAGCCAAACCAGTAGAAGAGTAAGAAGAGGTGATTAAGGAAAAAGAAAGAGCAATGAAGAGCAAGAATCAAGAAGAAATTCATATTTGGGACCAGCAGTTAGCGTAATGGCTATGTTGCTAGACTCCCATGTAGTCGACCACGGTTCACGTCCCAGACCAGGTGGCTTAAAACTCACACCAGGTCGGGAACCAGCAGTTAGCGTAATGGCTATGTTGCTGGACTCCCACGTAGTCGACTGCGGTTCACATCCCGGACCCGGTGGCTTTAAACTCACGCCAGGCGCATGTGCGTGCGTGCCCAAGATCCCGAGAGGAGAATGGAGGAGAAGGGATTGTGGCGTGACCATCCCCCCTGGGGGGTGATTTCTCGCTTTCTGTCTCTCTGTCTCTCTCTGTCTGTCTGGTGAGTGCATGCGCCCTATAGTGAAAACCTCTCCAAAAAAAGAAAACTCATGCCAGGTGCATGTGCGTGCGTGCACAAGATCCCGAGAGGAGAACAGAGGAGAAGGATTGCAGCGTGGCCATCCCCCCTGGGGGGTGATTTCTCACTTTCTGTCTCTCTGTCTCTCTCTGTCTGGTGAGCACATGTGCCCTATAGCAAAAATCTTTCCAAAAAATGAAGAAGAAATTCATATTCGAACAATGAATAAGTATACAAACTATAAAAGAACTGGCTTTTACTCTTAGATGAGCCATTTACAAATCTGTTCGACAAGTTGCTTAATTGTTCCAGCCTTAGTTATCTTATCTGTAAGATGAGGAATGAGATAATAGTGATAAGAAAGTGAAAGGATCATAAGGGATGATTATAGATAAATGATTAACACATAAGACTTATGCAATGAATATTGTCATTATATGTTATAATTGTCATTATAGGAACAGTTGTCTATTAATACTTTTTGTAAAGTGTTACATTTATATTGATTATTACTTCGATAATAATGTTCTTTTAGTTCCTTTTAAGTAAGAATTGTACGCATAGTCACCTAGACTTAGACCCAGTACTCTTTTTTATTTAATTATCAAAACAAACTAGAGGGACCAGCAGTTAGTGTAATGGCTATGTCGCTGGACTCCTATGTAATCGACCTCGGTTCGAGTCCGGGACCCAGTGGCTTAAACTCACGCCAGACGCATGTGTGTGCGTGCCCAAAATCCTGAGAGGAGAATGGAAGAAAATGGATTGCGGCGTGGCCATCCCTCCCTGGGGAGGGTGATTTCTTGCTTTCTGTCTCTCTCTCTCTGGCAAGTGCATGAGCCCTATTGCAAAAAAACTCAAAAACAAAACAAAACAAAACAAAACAAACAAACAAACAAAAAATTAGAAATCATGTTTGTTCTTATTCTGTTTTACAAATAAATAAACTGAGGCTCAGAAAGGGTGATATGTCCAAAGTTATACAGTTGGGAATTGCTGCTTACATGGAAGATACAGCACCCCCACTTACATCTCACTCACTCCAGATAATCTGAACTGTTTCCTAGCTAGTCATTTATCAAATAAAATACCTTCGTATAGCTGTGCCATTTCTCTGAAACCTATGCTGAGTAAATAAATTCTGTTTTATAAAGATTTTAGCAGGTCAGTCAGGTGGTGTGATAGTTAAAGCAGCTGGATCCCACATGGCCAACTTCATGGTTCAAGTCCCAGACCCAGCAGCCCGAAAAACACACCAGACACATGTGCCTGCATGCCCAACCAAACTCGTAAGAGGGTAGTGAAAGAAAAGGGATTGTGGTGTGGCATTCCTCCCTAAAAAGTGATTTCTCACTTTCTCTCTCTCTCTTTCTCTCTCTCTCCTTCTCTGTCTCTCTCTGACAAGCTCGCATAACCTATAGCAAGCAAGCAAACAAACAAAATGCTATTAGCAAAGCACTGCAGTATGAAATTGTGTTTTATTAATTTTCCAGTGCTGGGCAATGTTCCTCTCAAGGTCTGTCTTTAGAAGAAATGAAGAGAAGTCTTCAGTACTCACCTATTGACAAATATGGTAAGTAGATAGGTTCTTTAGATTTACTAAAGAAAGTACATCTATAAGGTAGCGGCTATTTGATTTTGAGGGAGAAAACACTGTATTTTGGACTTTCAACAAATGACAGATACCTTTAAAATACTATAATGTAAAAGTACAAATTTGATCTTGTAAGTTTTTTATAACTCTACATTTACCTTTAATTTAATAATATGTGCATGAGTGTGTGAAAGTATACATGAGCATCTGAAAGCATGTGTCAGTGTATGTACACATAGAAAAAGTAAAACTTTCTCTTTCTTTTTGTCAGAGCACATGTTCTCAGCAGAGAGAGAGAGAAAGAGAGATAAAGCACCCCCCCCCAAGGGGTCATGATCACACCACAATCCCTTCTTTACCATTTCTGAAGAAGATTTTGGGCTCACATGATGGTGGAATTTGGGGTACACATGCACACATTCCCAACGTGTTTTCACACCATTAGGGCAGGGATTCAAACTTCAGTCAGCCACGTGGGATCCAGCACCCTTAACCACTGGGCACATGGCCGGCTCTTTTATGAAAATAATCGCTATCTCACGACCTTCCAAACACTCTGTCACCACTATTCAGTACACTGCCTATAAGTTTCACATCAAGGGTATGTAGGTTGGGAGAAGAAAAATGAGTGATGAGTTTCTACAGTTATATCCTATGCTGGCTGAACTCTTTC
>NW_006159638.1:859684-871152 GCF_000334495.1 Tupaia belangeri chinensis
CCCTTTAGCCAAGCATTCAAGAATAAAATTTAAATCCAGGCCATTTCCTCAAACAGCTGGAGAGGAGTTGAGGGGAGAGCTGATGTGATCCATTTTGCACAAGACTACTTCAGAAAGAATTGATAAAGCTCTTTGTAATAATTAATACAATCCTCTGGGAGCCAGAAGATGGACGCTCACCTTTATCATCAGCTGCCATATTAATGTACTCATACTGTGATGTCCTTTTTCCAACCTTTAAGCCTTAAGGCTCTATGTTAAACTGGAATGTTAGCACAATGAGCCCAATTATTTATGGAAATTACCTTTCACTATAGACAGAACTGAAAAGGTGGCTGTTAGTTCAAGAGATTGGATTTTTAAAAATAAGAGTTGGGTCTGAGGAGGAAGAAACTGGATGATGTGTTCTCAGTTCCCCAGTATAGAGGGCATTAGACTCTGAAGACCCTCAACTTCGGCAGCCTCACCAGTGCATTTCATCTGCTGAGTTCATTACCTAAGGCAACAGAGAGTTCATAACAACAAAAGAAAAAACAAACAAACAAAAACCAATTCTTCTGCCTAAATGTAAACAAACTTTTTAGGTACATTAAAGAAAGGAAACTGCATTTGTTCCCAATATATGTCTGAAATACAGCTCAGTGTTTTTTGCATCAGCTTTACAGCATAATTGGCCGGTCCAGTTCCAGATCTTTTTTGAGGGGAAAATTTGCTCTAAATCTTTATAGACATGATTTCAGAACAACAAAATACATAGGACACCATTTGAAATGTGTGCTTTGACCAGAAGTCTTTCCATTCACGGTAGAGTTTCAAGATGAAGTATTCCTCTAACTTGAAAATTTGTTTCAGAAAGAAAAAGAGCTTTAAGAATTCCCAAATATGGGGGGGAGGGACGGGCAGCAGTTAGCGTAATGGCTATTTCACTGGACTCACGTGTAGTTGACCGCGGTTCGAGTCCAGGACCTGGTTGGCTTAAACTTATGCTGGACTTGTGTGCGTGTATGCCCAAGAGCCCAAGAGGAAAATCACCCTGGGGGGTGATTTCTCGCTTCCTGTCTCTCTGTGTCTTTCTGGAGAGCACATAAACCGTACAGCAAAAACCTCTCAAAAAGAAAAAGAATTCCCAAATACGGGAATAAGCAGATGGTATAATGGGTACGTCACTTGACTCCCACATGGCTAACCTCAGTAGGAATCCCAAACCCAGTGACTTGGAACATAGGCCAGGTGCGTGTGCATGTGTGCCTAAGATCCCAAGAGGAGAATGGAGGAGAAGGAAGTTGGTCACTACCCAGGGGACGATTTCTTGCTTTTTGTCTGTCTCTTTGGCAAGGGCACATGCCCCATAGCAAAAATCTCTCTAAAAAAAAAAAAAAAAAAAAAATCCCAAATATGAAGATAGGCAAAAGTGATACAGTAATATAAAGGTCAGCTTTTTCTATGTGTATATATACCAAGGGTAGAAGAAAAACCTGAGGGTGATGAGAGGGCATGAAAGTCTCTATAGACAGAAAAGATACATTTACTATCTCCCACTAGAAGTATCACATCCTGTAAGAAAAAACCCTTTAATTGCCCTCCATTTTCACTTCATAAACCAATTGTGGTATAAGAGTAACTTTATGAGCTGTTTGTCTTTCCCCCCACCATTCACAAAGAGCAGAGCTTGAGAATGAAGATAAAATTAAATAGCTGTTTCCTCTCTACTTGAGACCTCTCATCCTGAGGTAAAAAAGTAATGCAGACATGGTGTGGAATTTTCCTGAAGCCTATGGCCAAATTTCAACTGAGTCCCTTCTAAGATGAGTGGTTACACAAGTCCGTCAGTCTGTCCTTATACACCAGCCTATAATGGCATCAGTAATAAGTGGCAGCTTCCATGTACTGCAGATTTTGCTTCCCATCCCCCAAAGAAAGCCCACTCTCACATATATATACACACACCAGTATGCTCATAATCAGATTTCCTCTGGAGTCCTGTGAGGTGAGAGGTACTGGAACATCACAGGCCAGTAAAATTGCATGTGGTACATTAGAAGGTTGATTATAGTAATAAAAACATTACTAGCTTATTAAAGCATCTATCCATTCCTCAATGAAGTCATATTTTCAGGCTGGACAAAAGGAACTATTTTTTGTTCTGGATGCAGATTTTGTTTAAATCCACCCAGAGTTAAGATTCAGTGGTTTATTTCCTGCTTGCCTCCATCTCACCCTCCCCTGACCATGACCTTCCTCATATCTGGCCAGGTCAGTCCCACAAAGGTGAGAGAAAGACCAGGCAGTAGCAGTATATTGGCATTTCCCCTCGGGAAAGTCTATGTGCTGCCTGAGAGCTGTTGATGGAGTCCTTTCATGTGAGAATAAATATGCCTATCCAACTACATATTGCTAACTGCCTTAATGAAAATGTAGATAGCTGGGTTGAATCTGAAAACTCAGCTGTAAAAGAAAGAGCAAAAGCAGCAATAGCTCTTGAAAACTGGGTCCATTTTCAGAGACGCCATGAATGGCTTTCTTACCTCAGAGTGGAAAGGCAAGGCAACTCCTTCCCTGCACATGGCGTGTGCTGTCTAGGACAGTGGTCTGATCTTGAGCCACTAGGTCCATTCTCTGGACACTCCCAGAGCTATTGCTTCAAAGGGCATCAAATGTCGTGATATTTAGACCTATGTGTTAACGTCCATTTAAAACTTGGGCTTGGGGCTGGCAGGTGGCATGGTGGTTAAGGGCACTGGATTCCCACATGGCTGACTATAGTCCTGGACCTGGTGGCTTGCTTTCTCACTTTCCCTCTCTCTCACTCTCTCTCTCTCACACTCTGTTCCCACTCTGGTCAAATTAAAATAAATAAATAAAGTTACATAAAATAATTCCTAAAAGCAAAAACCTTGGGCTACCAGGGAGAAGAAAATGACCAACCTGCTGTGGAGAGAGGCTCTTCCTTTTTCTGCTCTTGCTATCTCCACTTTCCTTTCTTAGCCCTCATTTTGCACTTACTTTGTGTCAGAGACTGCTAATCCTCTTATGTGCATTGTTGCCTTTATACATCCCTTTATGTCTCCCATTTACAAATGAAAACGCTGAGGCTTAGAAAGTTAAAGTTGAGGGAACCAGCAGTTAGCTTAATGGCTATGTCGCTATGTCGCTGGACTCCCACATAGTTGGTGGATGGTTTGCTTCCTGGACCCAGTGGCTTAGAACTCAGCCAGGCGGGCGCGTGTGCGGGCATGCCCAAGGCCCCGAGAAGAGAATGGAGGAGAAGGGATTGTGGCGTGACTATCTCCCTGGAGGGTGATTTCTCGCTTTCTGTCTCTATGTCTCTGTCTGTCTGGTGAGCGCACGCACCCTATATCAAAAACTTCTCCAAAAAAAAAAAAGAAAGTTAAAGTTGACGAAAATCAGAGCCAATAAGTAGTAGAGCCAAGGCTTCACTCAGATTTGCTCAGCATGAAAGTCTATGCTTTCAGTCCTCCTGACATTGCCCCTTCCTGATGGGACCCTTTATTCCAGACCTAAATGCCACCTGGCCACCTTGGTCCAAATCAGACATCTATCATTTATGTTCATCAGGTCTCATTTCTCTGTTATCATTTTAAACTTTACTCTTGATTTTCTTTTTCTTTCTGTCTTATTTCTCTTTAAAAAAAAAAAAACTTTGCCAAATGGTATGTGTACTCACCAGAAAGGGGCAGAGAGTAAGAGAGATAGCAAGAAAGTGTCTCCCATGGGGTATCATCATGCTGTAATTCTTTCTCCTCCATTTTTCTTTTCTTTCAGGATTTTGGGCACGTATGTACACATGGCTGGCACATTTTTCAAGCTGATGGGTCGGGGAAATAAACGACCCATTCTGTCATGTGGGATCTTGCTGCCTTAATGGCCATGCCATGGGCTGGCCCTCTCTTGCTATTCTACTGCTTCTTAGCAACTCTCAACCAGACTCTGTTTACATGATCTGGGAGAGCTGCCTGGCAGACTGTACATTGCACTGGACTGGGTTGGTTCAGAAAAATGGGGGACATACTGAAAGGCCAGTAAGTAACAACTGAGTTTCTTTTCTGATACAGGCTACGTGTCTGATCCCATGAGCCCGATGCATTTTCATTCTTGCCGGAACAGTGGGAGCTTTGAGGACAGCAGCTGACAGCATTGAGCATGCACCGAAGGAGAGTTTTCCCCAAAACTGACAGCAACAATTCCAACCATGGCAGGCTTGCTTCCAATTATAATATTTTATCTTCTAAGGTCTCTTTCAATTGACTTGTTTACACTGGTCCTATTTAATTTACTACCACAAGTTGGGCTTTAGATTTGTGGCTAAAGAATGAAATGCAGAAGAACCAAGATAGTATATATATGAAGAATTGGTTTTAGTTTTGTAAATGAAAAAAAAAAAATCAATCTTTTTTTTTTTTTTAGAGAGGGATTTTTTGCTATAGGGTGCGTTCATTCGCCAGAGAGACAGAAAGCGAGAAATCATCCCCCAGGGGGATGGCCACGCCACAATCCCTTCTCCTCCATTCTCCTCTTGGGATCTTGGGCACGCACGCACACGTGCCCAGTGTGAGTTTTAAGCCAACGGGTCTGGGACACGAACCATAGTCAACCACATGGGAGTTTGGCAACACAGACATTATGCTAACTGCTGGTCCCCCCCCACCCCCCCAAAAAAAATCTTATTACTTGAAGATGGGACTGAAGTCTGTTATTATGATTTTCTAGAATGAATTATGTAGACTTGTGTTTGAGAGCTGTGGGTATGTTTCCTTAGAATAGTATTGTTCATTTTCTTTTCTCATTGTTACTTTTGGTGTTCAACTCTGATTAAAGATTCTTTGGTGGCATAAGAAATTGATTCAGAAGTGTATTTAATTCCAATGACTTCCACTGAGTACACTATTGGATAACCTCTGAATCAAGCTTTCTCAACTTTGGCACATTGACATTTTATACAAGCTAATTCTTTGCTATGGCGATTCTTTGTTTAACAGCTTCTGGGCCTCTACATGCCAGTAACTGCCTTATTGATAGTTCATTTTATGTATCAACTTGATTGGACCATGAGATGCCCAGATATCTGCTCAAAATTATTTGAGTGTGTCTGTGAACATGCTTCCAGAAGAGATTAACCTTTGAACTGGTAGACTGAGTAAAGTGGCTTGTCCTCCCCAATATGAATGAGCATCATCTAACGATTGAGGGCACGAACGGGACAAAATGGTGGAGGAAGGGAGGACTTTCTCACTCTCTACTAGACCACTTAGCTGAAACATTGATCTCCTGCTGTTGCACACCTGGTTCTCAGGTTTTCACATTCAGGCAGGAGTTCTATACCATTGGCTTTCCAGTCCTTCAGGCCTCTGAACTATGCCACTGGCTTTTCTAGGTCTTCCACTTGCATACAACAAATTATGGCAGCTTTCAGCCTCCATAACTGTATGAGCCAATACCTTATAAGATCACACGCACACACACGCACACACAATTTGTTCTCTTACTCTGGAGAATCCTGATTAATACACACACCCTCTCTCAAGATGTGATCATCAAAAATGTCTCTAGATATATGATGTATGTATAGGAGCCCTGGGAGATAAAACTGCCCCAGATTGGGACCACAGTTAGTGTAATGGCTATGTCGCTGGACTCCCATGTATTTGACCGTGGTTCATGTCCTGGACCCAGCGGCTTAAACTCACGCATGTGCTTGTGTGTCCAAGATCCCAAGAGGAGAATGGAGGAGAAGGGATTGCGGCATGGCCATCCCCCCTGGGTGGTGATTTCTCTCTTTCTCTCTCTCTGTCTCCCTCTGTCTTTCTGGCGAGCGCACGTGTGCCATAGCAAAAAACCTCTCAAAAACAAAACAAAACAAAACTGCCCCAGGTTGAGAACCTTGTTCTAAATTGAAAGAGGACAACCATGAGATGAAAGAGCAGAGAAAGGAAGAGTCTGCCTCTGTCTGCATTTGGAGCATTTCTGCTTTCTCCTCATCCTCTTCCTGAAGTAAGGTGGACTCATATACAAGTGGAATTGGATAATAGAAGTGTTGAATATTCTTTGAATGTCTATGGCAAGTTCCTTTCTCCTTCTCTCTCTCAATTAGAAACTGTGTTTCTACAGGACAATTTCTCTCAGGAGAATTACAACCCCTACTCTAAAATCTCTTTGAGCCTCTTCTGACCTACGGTTGCAAAGTCACAAGTCCCCACATGCTCAGATGAGCTTGTAGATAGCCCAGTGTGATCCAGAGGTAGAAATTAATACCATGATTCTTCCAACTAGATTTATCCTTTTATAGCCACCAGCCTTTTTATTTCCCTATCCAATTATTCTGGAGTCACAGGTACTATATCCCACCAAGCATGTTCCCAAAAGGCTTTCTAATAAGCAGGACCAAGAAACCTCAGGTGACTGAACAGGCAGAAACCCTTCAAGCAAAGACACAGAAGGAGAAAAAGGAGCTGGTAAAGAACACCTGTCTCCATAGCTCTCCTTCTATTCTTTTGCTCTAACCACTGTAGGGAATGGGCCAGCACCTAGCCTAGGATACTTTGAGGTTTAATCCTTTTATAAGTTGAGTTGAAAGCATATGTTAGAAAATAAAGAGGGGAAAGACAGTTTTAACTAAAAAAAAGAAGAAATCACAGTATATATAATGCTGAATGTGTGTATAATCAGAACAATAGAAATGCTGGCATAAAGAGCTGGACAGTGCTGGGGTAAAGTCCCATCCAGAGGGAGTACTGTTTGCTTCCAAAATGCTCCTTTTTTTAGAGGGGATTTTTCTAGAACAGGTTTGTCAAACTCCTTTCCTTGTTTCCTCCAATTAACCACCTCCTCTCTCCACACTGCATTTCCTTGTATTGCTGCTTCTCTCTAACTCTTTTCTTGTCAAGTATCTGCACATAATGAGACTAATGTGTCTTGATCCCTGAGAAAAGGAACCTTTTCACAGACTCCAACCTGCAGCTCACAAACCCTTTTCATTATTGCACCCTTAATGGGGCCCAGGGATCATCATAGAGCTTGTCTCAAGACCATGGGATTTGGGTTTTTTTTCTTCCTCACTGAAAAATGTCTCACTAATTGCTTTCTTTTCTGCTAGTAAAAATGAACTTCTAAGATCATGTTTTTGCATGCTTAGCACATTAAATTTTTTCCACGTGCATGCAGCACTGAGCTCACTCCGAAGATGTTCAATTAACTATAATTGTAAGCCAAATTACAGCAGCACCAGGAGAGAGTTATTCCAACAGAGTGATTATTTGGGTTAAATTATTTCCAAAGCTGACATTTCCCTAGGAAAGAGAAAAAAAAATGGGTACTTGTGGTAGGAGAAAAGGCTAATGCTAGGCAATCCATCTAAAATGAAGGGTTGATTCATCTCCCCTCTCTATCTTTCTTTTTTTCTCAGATTCCTCACTCCCTCCTTCCTGCCTTGTCTCCCTTTCTCTTTCCTTTCTTTCCTTCTTTTCTTTATTCTTTCTCTCTTGAATATTAGCCATGGGCTATGGAGTCACTCGGACCTTCCATAGTGGTTGGGTGACATTGGGCAAGTCACATAACCTCTCTGAGTTCCACTTTATTATCTGTAAAATGGTGGTAACAATATTTATCTTGTAGAATTTCTATAAAGATTTCAAGTATGGGACCAGCAGTTAGCGTAATGGCTATGTTGCTGGACTCCCATGTAGTGAACTGTGGTTTGAGTCCCGGACCCGGTGGCTTAAACTCACGCCGGGCGCGTGTGCGTGCATGCCCATGATCCTGAGAGGAGAATGGAGGAGAAGGGATTGCAGTGTGGCCATCCCTACTGGGTGGGTGGGTGGGGGTGATTTCTTGCTTTCTGTCTCTCTGTCTCTCTCTCTGTCTGTCTGGCGAGCACACGCGCCCTATAGTAAAAACCTCTCAAAGAAAAAAAAGAAAAAACAAAACAAAGATTTCAAGTATACTTTCTGGCACACCATAGCAGCTGCTACTGTCGTTACTCTTACATCACTGTATATCCAAAGTAGTGGACGTATAAAAGAAGGGCATGAGAAAGGAGAGGCCTTCTCTGTGAAAATAACTATCAACATCCCTGAAAACTTCAACTTTGCACATAGCAAGCTGCTGAGTTTATGCCAGTACGGCAATTTGAGTCAAGATTCAGCAGATTTCGCGCTCTCTTTCTTTTCCCAGCAAGCACACGTAGCTCTGGCAAAATTTTTTGAAAAGAAAATATCAGAAAAGAAATAAATTATTTCAGGCAAATATAAGAACTAGAAAGAATTCTTCAACCACGAGGGATACTAAGTTAAAAATAATGCATTTATTGAGCACCTACTATATAACAGAAATTGTTTTAAATGTATTCTTTGTCTTAATTTGCTTCCTAGCACTGGAAAGGAAAAATATGTTTCTTTGTTTTTTAAGTGAGGAATTTATGCCCCGAGAGTAAAGGTAGCAGATCCAAGCTATTGTACAGAGTAGAGACTAGTTTTGTCTTGCACTTTTATCTATGATTTGTTCACTACACAACATTGTCTCCACTGTGATAAAGGAAAAGTTGAGAAATAGCACATGTGTTCACAATCTGGAACTGGGATAAAAGCAAACAAATCTGCAGTTTTGCAGTCCTGTGGAAAATTTGGGTATACTACAGGAGAAGGTGCAGGGATCAGAGAAACAAACCTTTCTTGATTGCTATAAGTCGTTTTTGCAAAGAGAAACCAAGACAAAAACAAAATCATCATTTTCTGTTATAATTATGGAAGAGAAGGGGCTGAAATAATCTCAAGGCTCAAAAAACATGCATTGTTATTTTCTAGGCAGAAAGAACCAGAAATGATTGACAGAAAAGAGACTCTCACCGAGATAAGCAGGAACAAAAAAGTTATGAGGGCAAAGCATAGCAATTAGGGAAGCCAAGGAGTTTCACATTTTCCTTTCCTCATTAGCACACTGGGTAGAGAAAGTGAGGAGAGATGGTATAGTCATTACCAATAGGATTTGAATACCTTATTTCTTCCTAGTTTGGAGTTGCTTGCAGTTACTCAAGCATGCAGACTGAAGAGCTGCCCCTGATCAATTCCCTTCCATATTTCAAGAGCCATGAGGGCAAAGATGAGCCATTTGACATTTGCAATCCCTTCACTGGGTCTCAGCTCAAGACTCAGCAGCAGCAATAACAGACCGTGGTCCGGGACTGTCAGCTCAATTAGCACTGTATGCAAAACATGATGGAGAAGCAAAGTTCCTTCTCTCCTTGGACACCCTACCTATTATGAGGCTAACTAGAAATAAAAAGAGCAGGGGTTGCACATTTCTCCTCCGGCCAGAGATCCAAGGCAGCACAGCAGCCGCCCTAGTGGCAGGGTGCTAATTAAATTAGGCTTCTTGAATTAAAACACTGCCAAGGGGGGCAGGCCCTGCTGATGAGGACACATCTCCAAAGCACTCCCAGCCTAGCTTTATGCTTAATTAGTGAGATAAAAAGAATATCATCACAAGTATCTGTCTTTTAAGCAATGGGCTGATATGCAGAAGAGCAGTATTGTCACCATTTTAAAGGTTTTCAAGCTGCTAATTTCACTGACCTCCATCTCTTCTTTCAACTAATCAGGGAAGGGTAAGATTGAAGCTAGACCATGAAATGCAATAAAAATAATCTGAATATTGGTTTTCCCTTCAGGTTTTTACTCACAATCACCCATGGTATGCTTAACACCACCTCAAAAATCAGTCCAGAAGTGAAGAATATCAGCTTCTTCTGTAAAGGTTTTTTTTTTTTTTTTTTTTAATTTATTTCTTGAAACTCAAATGAGTTTAAGGAAACACAATTAATGTCAATATCGAGGCTACCTTGAGCTGATCAGACTAAAAGTGAATGGGACACTGGATGACATACATTTATCCTATGCCAAGAAACTTAAGAGGCAAAACAGCACAAAATAATTCTTAAACTTTAGCTTCAAAGTTGCTGGAGGATTTCCTAAGACAGATTGCTGGGTTCACTCCTAGAATTGTAGAGTCAGAAGATCTGGAATGGAGCCCAAGACACAGTATTTCTAAGAGGGTCAGAAGCATCCTGGGACAGAGCACTAGCACACAGGTCAAGGGCCTGAGCTTCTCTGTAGGCTTAGGTGAGTATCTGCCTCTCCGCTCCCTGCATCACGTGTCACCTGTGTGACCACGGGTAAGTTACTTAAGCACCCTGATCCTCAGAGTCCCCATCTGTAAAATAGAGATAATGAGTTTTATGTCACAGAGAGGATTACGTAAAATAAAGCATGAAAATCATTTACCAGCATGCCAGGTGTGTGATAAGTGTTTCTAACAATTGGCCATGCTTGCCATCACATGATTGAGAGAGGAGTCAACCAAGCAACAAGGGATAGTCATTTGTATCCAGGATGCTAATGAAAACATAATGGCCTAAGAAAATTAAAATGTTTGTGAGAAAAGACCTAAGTTAGGGTGGGTTCTGCAATTGAGGCTACAGAACAAAAAGAATATAAACAAAAGCATGACTTACTCTAAATAAAATTATAGCCAGATTTGCAATACAGTTAAGTTAAACAGCCAATGTCTATGTTTCCAAGGAACGAGTATTAACACCTCTTGAACTGCAGATCTTCTTGGCCATACCCTATGCCCTCTACCACCATAACCAACTTCACATGGCAACAACTTGTCCACACCTCACTCGTGGCAGGCCAGGTCCCTGTTGACCCTCACTTGTGCCCTAGAGCTCCAATTTCTTGAGGAAAGATGTTTCAGATCTTGTAGGTCTTAGGAATTCAGTCTGGCAGTTAAACTTGTGGGCCTGGGGCTAGCAGGTTGGTGTGATGGTTGGGGCACTGAACTCCTATGGTTCAAGTCCCAGATCTGGTGGCTTGAAACTCATGCCAGGTATGTGTACGTGCCTGCCTAAGGCCCTGGGAGGAGAATGGAGGAGAAGGGATTGCAGAATGGCTGTCTCCCTGGGGGGTGATATTTTCACTTTCACTCTCACTGTCTCTGTCTCAGGTCACCTTGAGACACAGTGCCCCAGGCAAAAACCTCTCAAGGGGAAAAAAAAAATCTTTTACCTCCCTACAGCAGTCTGTTTTCCTGAGGCACTGTCATTCTTAGAGCCTAGAAGACAATTTGATTAGACTGACCGTCAGCTGCCCTGCATCCTAAACAGCAGCCAGCTCAACACCTTTCTGCAGGATTTTTTTCTCCCTCCTTTCTATCCTCACTCCTACTTCCCTCATTCTGCTTCTACAGGAGCTTACTCCCTGAAGAAGTAGCAGAAGCATATGTGCTTTTGCCTCAGACTCTGTTTTCTAGTGAGACAAAACTAGGTCAGGCAGTGTGCAAATGAATCTAATGTTGACCACTAGGTCTTTGCTCAGGAAGGAGCAGTGTGTGGCATGAAGGAATAAGTGAATCGATATTCAAATGAGAATAAGAATTAAGTAAGGAAGGAAAAGGTT
>NW_006159638.1:871788-889863 GCF_000334495.1 Tupaia belangeri chinensis
CAGCAGGCTGCCGGGTTGAGATTATAATTTCAGCCCCTTCCACATCTCCTGTGGGCTTTTTTCACTGTTTCACAGTCTGGTATATGACAGGTCATATGCAGTGCTACTGTGTTTGATCATTCTCTTTGCAGGTACCCCTGTCACCAGCAAAACTAGGGTAGATTACTAGGAATTTGCTGCCTTTGTTCTACACAGTAGCACCCCCTTCTCTGTGGTCAGAAAATATTAAATGGAAAACTCCAGAACTAAATAATTCATAAATTTTTCATGCCACTATGAGTAGTCTAATAAATTCTCTCACTGTCCGACTCCATCCCACGCAGGCTATAAATCGGAACTTTGTCCAGGGTATCCAGGCTGCATTTGCTACCTGCCCGTTAGTCACTAAATAGTTGGCCTAGTTATCAGATTGCAAAAACATAGTACACACAGTATCTTCAAAAATTTCATGGAAAGTGCATGTCATGAAAATATGATCTGGATTTCAAATTGTTTGCATCAAAATACTCATACTTCACTTATGTTTTTCTACAAACTTTTAAAAGTCCCCTCATATGCAAGAGTTCAAGTATTATCCACTAGGGGTCGTGGATAAAGGATGACTACTATATTTCTATAAGCTGATTTTTCTCTTTTTCTTATGTCTCTCATTCTGCTAATAGTAAAATGTAGCCTTCATGTCATTACTGGTATTCTTCTCTAGTTCAGTGTCTTTCTGCAAGATGAAAAGAACCTTCTATCTGCCCTTTAGAAAATTCTGTTATTTGCATGAAAATGCATGACCAGGAGGGTACTAACCCCCAAAACAAACTTTGTCTCTATGGTGCTTCTTGTACTTTTATTTTAAACATCATTCACACCTTTGCAGGGCTAATAAAATGTTCTTTCATTACTTTTGTTTTTGACTCTTCAATACTTATTTAATATGAGCTTCACACATGGTTTAGTGTCAGTCCCCAAAGTTTTGCTACAGTATAGCCCACCTACCACATTTTAGTTCCTCCTTAGTTACAGTAATCGCCTGCCCATTCTTCAAACCATAGTTCTGTGCAAACAGAACAAGGAAGTTGAATTAAAAACCAAAACAAAAGGCTGCTGGATTAGAAAGGGACTGAATCAAAGGGAAATACTAGGATGAGAAGTAATGAAATAGCACAGGATTGTTAGCATACTGCTCTCTGGAACCTCAAATGTCTAAAAATGTCCTTGGCATCCACATACTCACTAAAGGTCTTCCCTCTCTTGGAATACCAAGTCAATACATTCTTTGGGCAAGTTCAATTGGTCAAATCTATGCAAAGCAAGCACATTTTAAAAAATTCTAGTAATTAAAATAATTGGCTAGCTAAGAAAAGACTATGCCAGTTAATTGGTCTCCACTGAAGAAACATTAAGCTTTAGGGAAAATGCATGTTTAATAGAAGTAATAAGTTATTAATACAAATGAAAATTCTGCAAAATGTAAAACAGTGAGTAGTAGAAACTGTTGAAGTTGCTTGCTGAAGCTAAATTAGTCCGTTCCTTTCCCCCAACCTATCTGTTAAGCTATTAGTTGATTTAAAATATTAATGTAACTCAAGAATCACAGGGATATATCTCCTTATTTCCATTTTTGTCAAATGTTACTACTGTATCAAAAATGATTATTCATCATATAAATATACCTTGCATTAATCAATGTCACATTGCACAACCAACAGGAGTGTTTACAAATGTTTACTAATGTTCTTGGCCTGGTTAAAACAGATTCTTTATCTTCCTATAATTTTAAATTATCTGCCTTAAAAGTTATGTTGTCTCTTATTTTTCTAGACTCCATAATGTTCATTTTTCCCATGGTGCTAATTTATAGTGTTCATTTGTGAAGCATGGGATTAGTAACTATTAAAATAAGATTATATATTTAACATGAGCTATGAGTTGTGTCTCTAAGGAGAGAATGACTAGTTTTCTGTACCCTCATGCAGCTGCCTGTCACCCTGCTGGGTCACTCAGGGATTTCATCACAGAGTCTACAGATGGTAAGTTAAAGTCTGCTATCACTGGTTAGGGCATTGGCCCACAGTGCTTTTGGAGAGCTATTAAGAGGAAAAAAATCCACTGTGTGAGACACGAAAACTCTCTTCCTCATCTTATAAGAACTGGTCAGACACAGGTGCAACATTCTCCTTAATATCCTCTTTCCTCCAAATAATACCCTGGTTTCCAATCTGAATTTTAAAAATCCTTATATTGTAGATAATGATTGATTTACATAAATTTGTAAAATGATAAAGAAAGGTCATGTATTCATCACTGTTTCTTCCAATGGAACATCAAACCTTCTTGTTAAGTATAGTACAGTATCAAAAGAAGGAAATTAGCACTGGCCCATACTACAGTTTGAATGTATGTGTTCCTACAAAATTCTTATATTGGAATTTAATCCCTTGAGAGGTGATTAGGCCATGAGGGCTACACTTTCATGGGTGGGATTAATGCCTTTAATGAAAGAGGTTTCAAAGAATGGCTTCCACATTTTCTGCCCTCTGAGAACACCTAGATGGCACATCTATGAGGAATGGACCATCACCAAACACTGGACCTGTTGGCACCTTGATCTTGGGCTTTCTAGGCTCTAGAACTCTGAGAAATAAATGTCTGTTGTTCATTTATTACCCAGTCTCAGGTATATTGTTACAGCAGCCCAAACAGACTAAGACACTGTCATCCTACACGTCCCTTCTTAAAATTCCCTATTATCAAGAAGTAGGAAAAGTCCTGAGCCCATCTTAACAGCAGCAATAGGCAAGTTACAATAGAGTACAAACAGTTGAAAATGGGGTACTTAGAAGAAAGAGTAGTTAACTCCTTTGTTCTATAGTCTAAAGTTTCATACAAGCTCCTTGTTTCCTTAACCCATATAGAAACTCTTCCATGGAATTGAAATAAGGGAATAAATACCACTAAGAAGAGAATTACAATTTTAAATCTCACTAGAAAGAGTATTATGTTAAAGGTCAGTAACAACAGCACTGCAATTTTAAAGTCTCTTCAGAACCATTTTAAACAGTCATGTTAAACCATCACATAAGAAACTTTTAGTTGTGAAAAACTTTAGTCTCAACTTCTAGTATCTTTATAGTCAATTCAAATATCATTTTTGGGATTTTGTACCTATGAATATATTTGTACCTATAACTATTTTAAAAGATATATGAAAGGACTTCAAAAAGTTTATGAAAAAGTGAAATTAAATAGTAAGTTTATTTGGTGCCCAAAATTTAAGATCCAAGCATAATTTTTCATATGAATTATCCATGAATTTTTGAAGGTTCATAGTATATATTCCTTTACATTTCAATTAAATAATTTAATTTATTTTAAAAATGATATCAAAAGTCTGCCTCTTGTAATATAGGAAATAAATACATTGGAAAGTCTTCCCATTGTAATATAAGTAGATCCTCTATAAAACTTGAATTTAAAAAAAAAATTTCTGAACTCGCAGAAGATAAGGAAAGTCTTTTCAAAAATAAAGTGAGGAGCCGGCAGGTAGCATGGTGGTTAAAGGCACTGGATTCCCACATGACCGACTGTGGTTTGAATCCTGAACCCGGCGGCTTGCTTTCTCACCTTTCTCTCTCTCTCTTATTCTGTCTCTCACTAGTCAAACTGAAATTAAAAAATGAATAAATCAATAAAGTTAAATAAAATAATTCTTTAAAAAAAATAAAGTGAGGTAGAGGAACCAGCAGTTAACATCATGGCTATGTCGCTGAACTCCCATGTAATCGACTGCAGTTCAAGTCCCAGACCTGGTGGCTTAAACTCGTGCCAGGTGCATGTGTGTGTGTGCCCAAGATCCCAAAAGAAGAATGGAGGAGAAGGGACTGTGGCTTGGGCACAACCACTCGCAGGGGATTTCTTGCTTATTCTGTCTCTCTGTCTCTCTCTCTCTGTCTGGTGAGTGCATGTGTTCTATAGCAAAAACCTCTCAAAAAAATAAAATAATAAAGTGAGGTAGAATCAGCAGCAATCTAAGTAAGCACAAAGGAAAATCAAGGTTGCCCTGAGGACAATAGATATTAATATTAAAGTTTAAGATAAAGCCTTGAATCAACAATGGGGAAGGAAAAGTTTATTAAGCATTGGCACAATAAACTGGACTAGAAAAGGATTATCCACAAATTAAGATGAGATCAATACACACACAGTGAGAACCAAACCCCCATTTCTTCTGGAAGCCAGCCAAAATAATGAACTGTAGAACCAGATGACCAAGGATTCCAGATGAAAGACTTGGTTTTAGCATAGAAAACAACTACATATAAAATATTTAAAGTCTTTATTTATTTGGATAAAATGACATGAGACCCAGCCCTGGTGATGTCAGTGCTAAGATGCTGTGTTCTGCAGACTGGGACCACATGGGAGGCCTAGGTTTGATTCCTGGTCTAACCTAACACTGGGAGTGGTGGAATGCACCTGTAATCCTAGCTAACTAGGAAACTGTGGTTGGAGAATCACAAGCTCAAGGCTGTCCTGTGCAACACAGTGAGACCCTATGCTGTGTAAAAAAGACGGGTGTGGTGGTTTGTGCTGTAGTCCCACCTGAGAAACTGAGACAGGAGGATTCAGAGAGTGAGATGTTGTACTGAAAATATAAATAAAATAGTAAAATAAAATGACATGGAGTAGGAAAAATTAGTAAGCAACATGTAACAATCAAAAATGAACAGGAAGACAGGTATACTCCTGTGTGGAAACTAAAAGAAGAAAAAAGAAAAAAAATAATTGACCTCATGTCAGAGTGGCTGGGGAAGGACAGGTGGTTAGAGAAAGGGAGATGTTGGTTAATGGATAAGAAATTGCAGTCAGAAGGAACAAATTCTAGAGTTCTATAGCCTAGTAGGGTAAGAATGGTTAAAAATTCATCATGTAGTTCCAAATAGTCAAAAGAGTGGATGTTGAATGTTTCCCACACACAATAATGATAAATGTTATAGATGATAAATATACTAATCACCCTGATTTGATTATTACACATTATGCACTCTAAAATTCTAAAATTCTGCTGTACCCCACAGATATGTGCAAAAAATGGAGCAGATAGATTTGAATTTGCATAAAACTTTAAGAAATAAAAAAAACTAAATTGTTGAAAGCACAAACTCAGTGGATGCATTGAACAGAAAATTAAGCACAGATAAATAAAAAAGAGAACTGGCAGATAACTATGAAGAAATTATACAGAATGCAACATTTAAGAACAAAAGGGTGGAAAACTCTAGAAAATTTTTGCCTCACCTGTAAAATATGAATTAAAATACATGTTTTCTTTTGTTTGCTATTAGATTTTACTTCAGAAGAAAAACAGAAGGTAAGAACCAAGTAACCTATGAGAAGAAACCACGATTACATAGCACGTCTAATCAATGAAACTACATTGGTCACTTTCTAAACTTTGCCTCAGGCTACGTGTGTGTAATTTATTTTTCTCTTCGAGACCATTCTTGTTCATTATACCCTGATTTCTCCTAGAGATCAATGTTGGGAGGCAATGTGGATAGACACTGTGATTTGACCCTTATCAGCTCCTTAGATAACTGAGGCAGATGTTTTTTAGGTGTGGACTGGGCAAATGTGGTGCTATGGACCATACTGGCTAGAGGTCCTCAGTTAGAGGAGAACCCTTGATTTGGGTGACTTCAGGTGCACAACCATTCTGTATTAAGCCTTTGGGGTCACTTGGACTATTGTTTGCCATAAGCAGGGATTCTCCTACAGAGAAGGAGTGCTTAACAAACCATGGCTGTCCAGAGGCTTAGTCAACCACAAACCTACCAAGACAGCTTCACATAGAGCTTAAGGTTTGCAAATAGTGATTGAGATTTGAAAAGAGAGTCTAATTAATAGGGGACAAGAAGCTCACTCACTTTAGCAGTGGGTGAAGGGAAAGCTAATGATTTGTATCTCAGAAACTAAGAGTGTACATTTCAAATACTGGCTCTTGATTGATGGAACAATGACCCCCAGCGTTTTCCTCGTTACGGTAATAGAAGCGTATGGTAAAAGCTCTCATCTCTGATGTGTGTGTGCATGCAGAGGGGCAGTATATAATTTCGTGGCTAGCAGAGCATACTCTAAGCAATGTTCTTTATTTCAGCTGCACAGGGAGCATCGATCATGGCTGCCTGTGGTCTGGTCCATGAAGGTTCTCATGGTTTGGGGTGCAGCTTGGGCTTTGGGCTTTTTGTTTTTCTTTCTTTTTTAAATTTAAGCCAGGTGCACTCAGCAGAGAGAAGAGAAGGAAAGCGAGAAGTCATTCCAGGGGGATGGCCACACTGCCATCCCTTCTCTTCTATTTTCCTGTCAGGATTTTGGACATATGTATACATGTGCCTGTTCCTGGCGTGATTTTCAAGCCACCAGATCTGGGACTCACATGGCCATGTGGGATCCAGCACCCTAACCTTCATGCCACTTACAGGCCCAAGAGCTTCATGATATTTAAAGCTTCTAAATGGGTCTATTGCATATCCCAGCCTGAGAGCCACTGATAGCAGTGGTTCTAACTTTAGTGTACTTCGGTATCATCCAGTGAACTTTCTAAAACAGTTTGAACTCCGAGTTCTTATAGTCTGGTCCCTGTTTCAACAGCATCAGTATTACATGGCAGCTTGTTAGTAATACAAGTGTTGGAGAGCCTTGCGGCCCTGAGAAGTAAAAAACTCAGGATGGGGCCCCACAAATTCTGTTGAACTAAGCCCTTCAGTTTTATTCCAATAAAAAAAACCTGGAGAACTCCTGCTCCAGATGGAGCCATTAGCCTGGACTGAATTCTGGGACACTTTCTGACTATGTCTTAACATATTACTTCACTCTTCTGTGGTTCAGTGTCATCATCTATAAAATGGGATTAATCGTACCTTCTGCATCACATACTCATAGGCATAAGAAATAAAGGAGTAAGAGAGTAAAAAATTGAGTAAAAGAATAAAAAAAGTAAAATAGCGAAAGCATATTGTGTTGAACTGTATTAGAACAATTTAAATTGGTTTGTAAAATCATATTTACAGATTACCTTTTAATCTTAGTAGCTCTTCGGACTCAAGATCACTGGTGCAAAAACTTAGCTGCATGTAGCAATCACCTGGGGAGGTTTTCTTAAAAGTTCTGATGCCCATCTCCCACCCCCAGAGATTTAAATTTTTTTCTCAGGAGAATTTTAATGTGCAGCCAAAGTGGAGAACCAGTGCTTCAGATTGAGTTTGTTAAGCAAATTTATATATGCTTAGATAGGTTTGCCATTTGTTGAATTCTGCTGGAAAGTTCTGTGCTAAATAGAGAGCCACTGATATTATGAATAGTTCAGTGGAAAGAGTTCCCATCCAGTCTCAGATCTTTCTTTAAACTCATCAATGACAGGTATATGTGTGTATGTGTGTGTAAGGGGGAACGTAGGGGTGTGTGTGCATATGGGTGTAAAATAAGTGTTATGTGGGATTTCTGCTGTCTCTAACTGTAAACCTTGGCAGTCTCAGTGGGAATTATGAAAGGGCAACATTAAACCTCAGGGACTTCTATAATCCAGACCGAAAGCATTTCACCTCTCACTGAATTCAGAAATTTGTATTTCAGTGTTTGCAAGGCAAAGCTCAACTAGCTGTTCTAAAAACAAAGCTAAACAAAAACACTGAGTTTCAGAGAGTAAATTTGATTCAAAATTAGGATGTATGAAAATAAAATTTCACTAATGAGAAACAGGCATTGTGATGTGAAACAAACTCTAAAGATGGGCACGTCAGTCCTGTTTTTGTCCCTAACCAATGTGTAGTCACTCCTCAAACTCAGGGACTCTGCTTTCTCAGTCGGATACACAAAGAGAGACAGTGGGATCCATGCTCTCTAGTGTCCCTACCAACCATAACACTTAGAAACATGCTTGTCATTCTTTTCAGTCAGACAATGCAGATACTCCTTAGATCTCATCAATATCAATCAAATTTGGCTTTAATAATTTTTACAATTGTGGCCAGCAGGTGGTATGGTGGTTAAGGCACTGGACTCCCACATAGCAGTCTGGGGTTTGAGTCCTGGACCTGAGGGATTGCTTTCTCATTTTCTCTCTCTCCTCTCTCTCTCTCTCTGGTGAGCACATGAGTCCTATAGCAAATTTTTTAAACTTCAGTTAAATAAATAATTTCTTAAAGTAAAGAAAATTTAATTTTTAGAACAACACCTCACAATGTAACCCCAATCCTCTTTTTAATTCATGCATTCATTCACTTATCAAGTAGTTACTGAGCGCCTGCCATGTGCTAGACACTGTGCTTGGCACAGAGGATTGCAAAGGGACCAGAACAGATCACATCTCTTCTCTCACAGAACTAATGTTTTATTGAACAAGTCAGCCTGTGTTACATAAAATATAACTTTCAGAATTCTAAAGTTTTCCTCTTCCTCACCATATCTCACATTTGCATTCTAACAGATGTAACGGGATGGAGAGACAAAGAGAAGGATTTAAAATCTCACTAACATGATTCTTAATAATAGTTTTTAAAAGAGAGGAGTATTCTAACACATCATTCATTCCATAAGGGGGTAAAGTTTCATTAGCTCCATAGGCAAGTTGTTTCCAGACCTTTGGGTTTAAGGTGTATTTTTGAAAAGTATAATTTGTGTGATTCATTGGAGAGTGGGAGTTAGTCTAATAGTTACAGAACTGCTCGCTTGCTGGTTGTATAGCCAGGGTTGGCAAACTAGTCCTCAGACAAATCTGGCATCCTCCCTTTCCTTGTAAATAAAGTCCCACTGGGATAAAGCCACACCAACTTGTTTAACCATTGCCTATGATCCTTTTTGCCTTAAAATGTCAGGGCGGAATAATTGCAGTTGTGTATCTGTTCATTCCATAAAAATACTTATAATTCCATTAAAATACTTATAATTCGATTCTTTACAGGAAAAGTTCACTGGTCCTGCTCTTCAGCACTGAGCTGCTGTTTGAGTACAACTGTTGAGTCCCTGGATTGTGTACTTGGAGCACTGGAGGGGCACACTTCTTTCCTTAGAAAGAGCTAGACGTTATGCTAGGATGCTTCTTCCTTGCAGCAGCACCAAGCTGTACGACCACCCCTCATTCATTTTGCTGACAGATTTTATTTTAATAATGTGGCCAAAACAAACCTTACACATTAATCCAAAGTGTGACAACGCACTTGTGATGACTGTCATGCCATGTAGCTGGAGCAACACAGCCCCCTGCTATTCACCTTGTCCTTCACGTCAGTGTCTCCAAATACTTGTTCACATACCTCTAAAGAGTTTTGAAAGGCTGTCACTACCCTCTCACACATTTTTTAAATTGACATCTAAAATTTTTTATATATCAAAATAGATTCAGTTTCTAGCATGCTATAAACTAGAATGTTTTCAGAAGAAATGGTCACATCTCTCTTCTACATGAATCCAAAGGACTTGAGATAGCATATCATAGTCTGGTATTTACCTTCACCCTCATAGGATACAGTGACATGCCACCCTCTGAAGGAGTTCCTTCAGAGGAGAACATTCCTTCCCCAGTTGTCTGGGGTGGGATATAGTATCTGACTTTCTCCACAGGGATTGCTCCTTTTTTAAAATTTAGCTTTAGTATTTACTTTTTTAATTATTATTTATTTTACATTCATTCACTGAGCATCATCACAGTGTACAAAATGCGATTTCCCATCCAGAATATACTGCATAGTGGCTTAATCATACATGTTATTGTTGATAATTTTCCATTTCTTATTTCATATATATTTTCCCCCTATTTCTACCCCTCTTTTCTCACCCTCTGCCATTTCCCACTCTCCTCCCACACTGTCTCTGGTGTCTACAATTGCTTTTCATTCCTTTTTTCTTCCCCCACATTTTATTGATTCATAAAATACCTTAATTAATCTAACCACTTTCAATAGCAAGTTCAACTGATATATACATATCTGTGAACGCATGACTCACTTTAGGAATGAAACCGAGTAGAATAAATATACTATAAAATAGCAGTAAGCTATAGAGCTTACTGTGGTCATTAAATAGGTATTTTAATTTTTTTTTATTTCAAGAAAAGCAGTTTTAGCTTTAATAAACAAAAATTTTAAAAAAGGGCTGAGATATTTGCTTAAAACTTAAGGTCAGGTAACAGGTTAGAATTCTTTCAAATGCTAAGCACATGAACCTATTGGCACCCCAAGACAAAAGTCCTTAAATCTGGGGAAAAAAAGCATAGAAGAAAATCAGTAATGTTTTAGTCAAAAGTCATGGGGATTGCTTTTGATTGAGGGACCACCTACCCCAAGGTTTTCCTCCATCCTGACAAGGCACCTAACACCATTGACTGATCCATTGTGGTGACTTGGAGACCTGGCCCCTCACCTCCATTCACTGATCTCAGCTTCAGAGCTCCCCATAAAGGGACTACAGTTTCTGTAGCAATGACATCACAGTGGATGTCTTCTCCTGGCCTCTTTTTGCTTCCTCCCTTCCCCACAGTGTTGTTTCCAGAGCACATCGTAATGAATATTTGCATGCAAGCTTCCATTCCAGAGAGTTCCCTGTGTACCTGGTGTAAGATGTTTTTGTCTAAGCTCTTCTATAGCATTAGAAATGCTCACAGTTGGGCTGGATTTTTGGTGTGGTGGCAATGTGTTGCTCAAGAGAAGCTGGATCCCACATGCACTTCTAGCGCCCAGCCAGGAAACACACAGGGCATTGATGCGAATGCCCAATATACTCAGGGCTGGAGAACTAGAATTAGGGGATCAAAAATAGACCAGACGATAGAAAGTGCTCCTCTCTTTTTCAGATGTATACTCACACACCCTATCATGAATAAAGAAAACATTTTTTTTTGGGGGGGAGAGGTTTTTGCTATAGGACGTGTGCGCTCGCCAGAAAGACAGAGAGAGACAGAGAGACAGAAAGTGAGAAATCCCCCCCCCCCGGGGGGGATGGCCACGCTGCAATCCCTTCTCCTCCATTCTCCTCTTGGGATCTTGGGCACGCACGCACACGCGCCCGGCGTGAGTTTTAAGTCAATGGATCTGGGACGCCAACCGTGCTCAACTACGTGGGAGTCCAGCGACATAGTCATTACGCTAACTGCTGGTCCCAAGAAAACAATTTTTAAGAAAAGAGAAATCAGGGACCAGCTGTTAGCATAATGGCTATGTCGCTGGACTCCCATGTAGTCGACCACAGTTCGCGTCCCAGACCCGATGGCTTAAAACTCATGCTGGGCGCATGTGCGTGCGTACCCAAGATCCCAAGAGGAGAAGGGATTGTGGCGTGGCCATCCCCCCTGGGGGGTGATTTCTCACTTTCTGTCTCTCTGTCTCTTTCTGTCTGTCTGGCGAGCGCATGTGGCCTATGGCAAAAATCTCTCCAAAAAAAAAAGAAATCACAGTTTTTTCTTAAACTTACATTTCTCTCATTCACTTTGCCCACAGATTTTTATGCCACTACAGTACATTTTTATAGCTGAAAGTCTCTTATTGATGACCTTGTCATACTTTTCTGCTATGAAATTATTAAATTAAAATTTTTAAAAATTCCTTATGACCAGAAGGCTATATGTCTTAAAGTTCTTCTAGACTGGGCTATTATTGCAATATTGCAATTATTAGTAATACACAGCTGTGCAAAACAACATACATATAGCATAAATTTTGGTAAATATTACACATAAAAAGTTAAAATAGAAATGTATCTCGAGATGGTGATTTCTATTTTAATTAGTTTGTGTATCTGTGAATGAACATTATTTACTGCTAGAATGAAAGTGTTCAACATGAGTTCTTTCTCATTTTCTGTTTTATGTTTATAGATGTAAAAATATATGTTTATGCATGTCACATAACTAAGTGGATGAGAATGGAAGTAGTTTTGTTATATTATCCAGCAGTACTCTTCCTAAACTCCTAAATGATTTACCAAAACTCACAGACTGATAAAATACCAAAAATATCTTAAGAGCTTATCAACTAACAATTTAATTAGATTCTCACTTTTGTTGAAAGCAAAATAGTGAAAACTACCTAACTTATAGAAGTATTTGTTGACCAGGCATTAAAGTAATTCCTTTTCTCAGCCCTGACAAATTGTTCCTTTGTTTCATTTGTGTTGACCTAGGGGCCATTGCATTCCAGTGAAATTGGGATGTGAGTGAAGAGTTGGTCTCTACTGTCAAAGAAAGAATGTAGAGGGTTGGCAAACTTGACTACAGTCTAGCTCTTAACTCCACTTTAAGACAAAGTGAATATTTAGGGCCAGCAGGTGACATGGTAGTTAAGGCACTGGACTCCTACATGACCAACTGTGGTTAGAGTCCCAGACCTGGTGGCTTGCTTTCTACCTTTTTCTCTCTCTGGTGAGTACATATGCCCTATAGTAAATTAAAAAGTAATAACAATAAATGAAATCAAATAAATAATTCTTCAGGAAAAAAAAGAAAGAAAAGACAAAGTAAATATGAAAGTTGGGCATCACAAAACTAGCCTTTGCCAATGAATCCCATAAAAAGCCTTATTTTCCCCCAGGGATACATGGACACCAATTTGAGGTTCTTTGTGTCAAATTAGTACCAAATTGCTAAACAATTGCTAGTAAAACTTTTAGTTATCAGGAAATATTTTTAGTAAAGACCAGACACATTTGATAAATGAGGTAGAATTTGGTGCCAACTTATATGTCTGAGGAATCTTCTGTATATCTCATTTTCTCTAATAAAAAAATGAGAACATAATGACATTGCAAAATATTTTAAGAGTTGTGCAGAGTATTAAACAGTCGGATACTTTAAAAAGGAATTACCTTTTGGATTCTTGTATATCCAGCATTTTATCTTAAAGGATTTGTTTCCAGATATTTTGAAGAGCATAGTTCTTCTGCCACTGGGCATAATATTAGAAGGAAGAAAAAAAATTTAAGAAAAAAAGAGTGACTTTTAAAGAATGCCAGCTCTATTTATTTCCTATTCTTTTTTACCTCTTGCTGTTGCCCATCATAAAGCAGGTTTGTTTTGTTTTGTTCTGTTTTTGTTTTGTTTTGTTTTGTTTTGACACAGTTGGGTGGTATAGATATCTGGGAGGAAATATCACACAAGGTCAGAAGTAACCTATTCTGGGCTGTCCTTGAGCCTGTTAAAATATTTCATTTACTAGATGAATCTTCCTTAAGGCTTTCTTTTCTTTTCTCAGATGGTCATTTTCAAGAGCAATAATTGTGGCAAAATTATTGATCTTACAAGGTTAAGGAACTAAACTATACTTTAGATTTATAGCAGAAGAGTTTAAAAAGTCATAGAAAAGGCTTAACTCAAGATAATCAAGCAGAAAGTCTATTTTGGTCTGTGTTTCCTTTGCTTGCCTATTTTTCTCTTGAATTGTTTTAATAATCTACTTTATTCTTTGATTGACATTGGCTAGAAATATAACTCCCTTCTCACTGATCTCACTGATAGAGTATACATTATTGAGACTTTTTTATAAGTAAACAAAAACAAGTAGTTTCACATATAGTATTTTAGTATCTATTTAAAATACCTCTTTCTAGAAGTAGTCTATGTTATTTAAAAAAAGAAAAAATCTCAGTTTCCAGCCAAATGACCTGGAGTTGGCTATGATTTTAGATAAGCTACTTAAATTAATTGAGCTTTTTTGGGACCAGCAGATGGCAGAATGATTATTTCCTGCACTCTGACCCAGTCAATCACAGTTCGAGTCTCAGACCTGGTGACTTAAAACTCATGCCAGGCACATACATGTGCGTGCTCAAGATCCCAAGAGGAGAATGGAGGACAAGAGGTTTCAGTGTGGCCATACCTTCAGGGGGTGATTTCTCACTTTCTGTTTCTCTGTCTCTTTGGCGAGCACATATAGCAAAATTCTCTCCTAAATAAATAAATAAATAAATAAATAAATAAATAAATAAAATTGAGGTTATGTTTACTTATCTATAAAATGCTGATAATAATGTTCCTGACTGACATTAGCTCATGTGTTTGAAAGATGAGTACAAATGTAGTCAGTATGAACACATACATTTAAAAATACAGCCAAATAAAGCTAATTTTCCCTTCACTGGCTTTATGGAGTTCAAATTTTTAAGAAGAGAACACAAAAAAATATAAAAGTCTAGCCATATTTACAAAGAACCATTCACATACTGTTATCAGTAAACATGATTTATTTGTGCCTTTAATTATGGAGAAACTAGGGAAACATCAATTCAGTTGAACATATAAATAATTTTGTCAACATAGAATCTGCTGAGAAAGAAATTAATTGATCTAAATATCACAACACTGAATTTCACAGTTAAACCCACATGCAGATTGTAGAATTTATTATTTTGAGGGAATGTGTTAAGTATAAAAATAATCCAACGCAATTTCCATTTAGAACATTGTACAAAACTCATTTTTCAATGGGATTAACAGGTTTACAGTCTTTCCTGTAAGGTGCTGTGTATTCAAAATGCTCTGTAGCTTTGAGGTTGAAATCAGGGAATAAATACCGTAGAATTCTGTAGTAATTCAGGTCAGTAATAAGTGAAATTGGATATAATGTAGACGAAAACCACTTGCAAAACACAGACAATGGAGACCTATGATGTGTAGTGAGTAATATTCACCCTTTAATCAAGGGCAGAGAAGAAGGATCTCTCGCACACATCAATAAAATCATAATAAATATAAAGTTAAGGTTGAATTGACTTTCATAGTGAGTACCATGTAAAGAAAAAGAAATAAAAAGAAACCAAGAGGAGGAGACAAACAGAGGAAAAGTGAGAGAGACACATAAAGTCCTCAATGCGTCTGCAATCCGCTTTCTAACTGAAATTAATCCTCAGCACATCAGTACTCCATGACAGTGTGTTCAGACTTTAGTATACATCAGAATTCTCTGGAGGGCTTATGAAAATACTAATTGCTGTGAGCCCTACCCACAGTTTCTAATTTGATAGACATAAAAAGAGGCTCAGGACAAGTTTCAAGTGACGCTGATGCTTCTGATCAGAGAATAGTCCATTGTTGGGTCCAAAGTATCTGATTCAGTGTATCTCAGATCATTTAATGACTCTATGACTTATAACATGAAAAACATCTAAGGCTGGCTCCATAGCATAGTAGTTAAATGCTGTGCGGAAGGAGCTGGATATTACATAGCCAACTGTAATTCGAATTCCAGCTACAGTGGCTTGAAAGACACACAGGTGACATATGTGTGCATGCCCAATATCCTGATGGAAAGGAAGAAAAGGGATTGCAATGTGCCCAGGCCCTATTAGGAAGGAAAGAGGCATTATTCCTCTTTGTCTACCTCTCTCTCTCTCTCTTGTGCACATGTTTCTGGCATGAATTGAAAGAAAGAAGAAAAACAAAAAGACAGAAAGAAGAAAGAAAGAAAGAAAGAAAGAAAGAAAGAAAGAAAGAAAGAAAGAAAGAAAGAAAGAAAGAAAGAAAGAAAGAAAGAAAGAAAGAAAGAAGGAAAGAGAAAGAGAAAGGAGAAAGAAAGAGAAAAGAGAAAGAAGAATGAAGAAAAAGAAAGAAAAAGGAGAAAGAGGAAAGGGAAAAGGAAAGAAAAAGGGAAAGAAAAGGAAGAAACAAAACAAAACAAAAATACTCTTAATAATAATATGCTTAGCCCCTAAGGACAGAGAGTATAAGGTAGCCAGTATGGATTTATGATGATTCAGAGCAGTGGTTTTTAACTTCGGCTACATAGCAGAATCAAGTCAAGAGTTTAAACAAACTAAAACCCCTTATGTTTGTAGACTCATCTAAAACTAATGAAATTTGAATCTCAGGGGTGGGGCCAAAGGTTGAGTCATTTATGAAAGTGCTTCATGAAAGTCTAATATACACTTGCTGGAGAATCATTGCTTTAGGAAATTCTCTTGCACCTCCTCACAGAGAGAAAAGGAAACCAAAGGTGTCCTTTGGGATAGAGGTATGCAGATGCTTTAAGGAAATCAGAACTCTTAGAGGGCATGCTGATGCACAGCTAGAAAATAATATCAGGGGTAATTTAGAAAGCACTGGTGACTGTTGATTTAAGTGGATTGCAAAGTTAGTTCACAGGTTTGAAATAACAGAACTCTGGAAGATGAGCAGCACACTAATTTAATCCATTGAATGACATCAACTAGTGTTTAGAATGTAGGCGTATGTGCTGGTGTGCTACATTTGCCTGCTGTAATTATTATACTCATCCCACTATACTAAATTATTTACTAGTTTGATTTAAATTTGAGTGACCCTATAAATAAGGCCCCCAGAGGATAAAATGCTTCAAGCTATCATTATTTTACTGCTTCCTCTTTAAACAGAACTACAGAAATACACACATAAAACGAAGAGCATTTTCAAATAAGATTTCTACTTTAAATTGCTCTTCTGATATAACAGAATGAGTATTTCTAAGTGTAAGTGGAGCCACTTATGGTGGAATCCTTCTCTGGAATGACTTAAAGGTCTGGAACAATCTTTATTCTTGAGTACACATGAAAAGGACCTTGAAGGTTCATTTTCACAGGCCAAGACATTAATGCACCAAGATACAGGTTTTCAATAACACTCTCATGTATGAAATTGGAACTAATATTTGACTTAGTATTTGAGTTTTTACCAAGGAAAAGGGAATTTAAACAGTTCCCCAGACATCGGGTCTGGACCTTCTGATGATCTTTGGTAAAAGTCGAACATTTGAAAATTCTCATTTTGATTTGAATGTAGACATATTAAGGGTGTAGACCATGGGACATCCCAGCTCAGTTCTCCATTAGGAACCAGTGCTTCTTTGGATGGTCCTGCAGATCCACTTGAGCTATTTCCCACTGAATGACCGACAGATTGGAAATCATCTCAGACAAGCACGGTGATTTATAAAACAAAAACAATCCCAAAATCTGATATTTGCAAGATGCTTGGATAAATCATTCTCCACTCTTATATCTTCCAGAAGACACCTTTAAAGGATCCTGAAAAATAATAAAAAGAATAATAGTACTATGCAAATAATTCAAAGTAGTAAATCCTGTGTACCAAGGATACAAGGTCAATGGGGAAATACCAGAGGATGCAAAAGAAAAATAATTGTTCTTTAGTTCTACTCCTCAATACTTACATATTTAAATGTGATACATTAAATAATATTTCTAGTTCATATGTGCTTATATAGACTCATACATCTTCACAAAAGGGCATAAATGAAGGCATAGAGTCCCTTGAAAGGCAAACAAAATCACAACCTTCATTTCATCCTTTAAAATACTGAAATGGAAACGAACTCTGGAATACTAAGACTCCTTACTGCTGTGGTCTGTGCCTTGTGTCACATTCTTCTCGATATTTCGTTGTTTGGAAACCTTAGGGAGCTTGTGCCGGCAGAGTGGGACATGGTCTCCAGGGAAATATAAGTGGGTCTTTGGGTGAGCCTTGTCTCCTCCTCCCTCTTCCCCAGCCTCTCCTGTGGTGTCAGGACTAAGCAGACAAAATTGGTGTGTGTGTGTGTGTGTGTGTGTGTGTGTGTGTGTGTATACACTGACACCAGTAAGTGTACAAACAAGCCCCAAGGGAAGGAGGCCCAGGTGGTGTTTCTGTTCTGTCGCAGACAGACCTGCCCTCCACTCACCACGATCGCGAAGCCCGCTAGGCCTTGGCTTCGCTGGTGGAAGCAGCTGCACGTTCACTTTCTCCCGGCGCCACGGGCTCCGGCTCCTGCTCCTGCTCCTGCTCCCGCTCCTGGTCCTCGCGGGTTCCAGTGAACTCTGGCCTCATGGCGAGCGCCGCCGGCAGGCTTGGACGAGCTCCGCAGCCTCCAGCGGCCCCTGCCCCGGCCCTGGCCCCTAGGTGATCGCCCGCGGAGCCTGCACGTGGGGAGGCAGTCCCCCACTCTCCACCCCGCTCTAGCCCCGGGGCGCTCCCTCCCGGGTCGGAAGGCCCTGCGAGCGCCGCCACTCCAGCCTCAGGTCGTGGCGCCCCGGCCCCTCCTGCCACCTCGGGCACCGCGTCCCTGCTCGGCGCCCTCTCCTCTACCGCCA
>NW_006159638.1:889899-890128 GCF_000334495.1 Tupaia belangeri chinensis
CGGTTGGGCTGCGGGGGACCCAGGCCCGGTCTCGCGACCCCGTCGGTGGGCCTGTCCTGCGCCGCTCCCGTCCCCGGGGGCCACTCTCCGCGCCTGTCCTCGGGGGCCTCCTCCACTGCGTCCTCGCCCCAGTTTCCCGCCTCCCTGGAAGCTAACTCAGCAGCCCCCTCCTGGGTCGCTGTCGCGGCCCCCACGCCGCCTGGGCTCCTGGGAGGCCCTGGGCCCCGGG
>NW_006159638.1:890236-899752 GCF_000334495.1 Tupaia belangeri chinensis
GTCCGCCCGACGGCTCAGACCCGCGGGCTGCTTCACACGGGGCGGTCGCGCGCTCTGGGGGCGCCTCCTCCAGCAGGCCTGCGTCTTCAGGCGACTCGGGAGCCTGCGCCGCGGCCTCTACGCCGCCGGCAGCGGATTCCGTCTGGTTCTGAGAGGCTCTCCTCTCCTCAGATCTGGCGGCCTGCGCGGCCTCCCCCTCCTCCCCGTCAGGTTTCTGCTCTTCTAAAGCGTCCTCATCCTTAAGTTCCTTCGCCCTTGCCACCTCGTCGTCTCTCTCAGATGCCGTCTCCCCGGCAGGTGTTTTTGGCCTCTCAGCTTTCTTCGTCTCTCCTGCTACATCCGACTCCTCGGGTAAAATTTCTTTTCTGTCATCGTCCCTATTATTAATAGATTCCGCTTCAGCCAGGACTCCCTCCCTTTCTGCTGCTTCTTTACAAAGTTCTTCGGGGCCTCCAGCTGCGCGGCTCAGGGGCGCTTCTGTTCCCAGCGCTCCCTCAGGGCCTTTGCCTGGGTCCTCTGACCCAAGCACTGTCCTTTCACAACCATCCTCTTCCCCGGATGCGGGCTCCTCCATGGGGCCCCTGTCCCGCTGGTCTATGGCTGCTTGCTCCTCACTCTCCTCCACACCTGGCTTTCCAGGCCCGGCCTGCCCCACTGCAGCCTCTCTCCCAGCCTTTCCTGTCTCTGACATCGCTGCCTCTGTCAGGACTGCTGCCTCCGGTGCGCCCATGGCCTTTGGGGAGCCCTGCTCCCCTTCAGGAGCTTCCTGGTCTGTCTGGAGCACTGACTGCACCAAAGCCTGCTGTTCCGGAGCCTCAGCTCCAGGAGGCTTATTTTCAGGATCCACAGACTCTTCTGCTGCTGCTTCTCCTGTGGGGCTTACCTCCTCTCTAGCCAGCCCTCCATCCCCTTCTGCTTCTGCCTCTGCCCCACTTGCTGTGTCCAGAGGGAGCTCTCCTGTCTCTGTAAACTGTTCTGCTAACGCTGGTTGCTCTGCTGTGGGCTTCCAATCCCCAAGGAGGAGCTCTTTAGCCCCCGCTTCCCCCAAACCTGCTGCCTCCCCTTTTTCCTCTATTGTATCAGCATCCTCCTGCTGGGGAGCTGCTTCTTCCCCCATGGCCTCCTTCTCCAGCATACATGCCTCTTGTGCAACTTGCCAGGATTGTTTGTCTGAGCTGAGCGTTGAGGTTTCTTCCACCATTAAATTCTCATTTGGTGCTATGAAAATAAGGTTAGATAACAAGGTTACTTTAATCCACTTTGAAAAGGGAAGAGATATATATAATCTTACAGAATATGTATTTATAATATAGATGATATGTATGCATTATATCAAGGGGTCATTAATATTACATATAAAACATTTCCTCAGTTGGTTCTGTGATACCTTGGATCAGCTATACTATTCAACATGTTTTAGCAATTGCTTTTTATTAGGAAAAGAACGAGTCTTTCTGTCCAACCGGTTGCATGGTGGTTAACGCAGCTGGATTGCGCATGGCCTACTGCATGGTTCAAGTCCTGAACTCTACAGCCTCAAAAACACATTCAGCACATGTGCCAACATGCCCAAAATCTCGACAGGAGGGAAAAACAAGAGGAGAAGGGATTGTGACATGGCCATTTCCCATGCAGAGGGCTTCCTCATTTTCTGTCTCTTGCTTTCTCTCTCTTTCTCTCTCTCTGGTGGGTTGTACATGCCCTCTGGCAAAATTTAAAAAGAAAGAACGAAAAAGAAATAATTCCAAACTTTTTAGAGAGATTTTTGCTAGAGTGTGTGTGGTCAACAGAGAGACAGAAAGCAAGAAATTTGCCCCCCCCCCCCATAGACACACACACACACACACACACACACACATGGAGGATGGCTACTCTGCACCTGCAATTCCTTCTCCTCCATTCCCTTCTCTGGATCTTGGGCACCAAGGTACATGCACCTGGCATGAGTTTAGGTTGCTAGGTCCCAGACTCAAACCGTAGTCAACTACGTGGGAGTCTAGCTACATAACCAATACACCATCTGCTGGTCTTGCTTCCAAGTGTTTTAAGACACACTGAGGGACCAGCAGGGGGCATAGGACTTAGATTGCTGACTCTCACATAGTCAACCCTGGATCAAGACCCAGACCTGGCAGTTTAAAATTTGCACTGGGTGCATGTACATGCATGCCCAAGATACTAAGAGGGGAATGGAGAAGGGATTGCAGTATGGCCTTCCCCTTGGGGGTGATTTCTCATTTTCTGCTTCTGTCTCCCTGGCAAGTGCCCACATCCTATAGCAAAAATCTCTCCCTTTAAAAAAAAAAAAAAAAAAAAGATACATTGACATTCACTGACATTAAAGGAAAGTTGAACATCAAAAATGTTGAAAATAGGGAAAAAAATCAAAAAGCCCAAAACAACATCAGAAATTCCTTCATGTCCTTATGCCTTGGAGTCCCTCAGTAAATTCTATTTCTTACATATACTTGGTATTTTATTTTTAAATATTAAAACATGTAGGAAAACTATGCAATAAGGAAAATAGTAAGTATTTAATCTTCTTAGAAATCATTATTCCCTATGGCAACTAGTATGTCTGACTTCTGCTATTGTTTTGGTACACGTATATACTTTTAGCAACACAATCATATTACAATATGGCATGAGTATTATATCATACATTATCCTATATTATAAGCTAGTATATCTAGATTTAGCCATCAAAAAACTTTGTAGTTCAAGGTAAGACTTTTTACTAAAGATATCAATTTGTAATACAGGTCAGGGTACTTTCTCATCTCTGTTTAGAAACTGATTTGCCTTTGGGAAAATGGGATCAGAGAGCAAGACAGAACTTTGTAGTTTAGGATAATTTTCATCATAAATAAATTGAAGTATTTCATAAATTGTCACCCATAATTCCCTGGCAAGTTTGGGGATACTAGACACCAGACTTCAATAAATATAGGTTTGGTATTTTTTAAAGCTTTGAATGGATTTATTTTATTTAACAAAGACTTTTAAAAATAATTCATTCATAGTAAAGGAAGAGGGGCAGCAGGTGTTGGTGATTAAGTTGCTGGACTTCCGCGTGACCAACTGTGTTTGGAGTCCTGGACCTGGTGGCCTGCTTTTTCATTTTCCCTTTCTCTCTCTCTGTCTTTCTCTGGTCAAATTTAAAAACAATAATGATAAATAAAATTAAATATTTTGTTAAAAAATAAGTGAAGAAAAGTATGCCATACTAAATATCCAAAGCATTTAAAATTTCCTACTGCAGTACAATAGAGATAAAGGAGCTTCAAAATGGTCATCTTAATCATTTCTATCAATCTAATCTTATTTTTCATTTATAAAAGACACTGGACTAGATGCTACTAAATAAGTTATTTTACCAAGTGCCAGTCTCTAAATTATGTAAACTTAAAAAGTAGGCAAATGTGTTTTTTCACTTTTTTTCTTTTTATTTTCTTGCCTGTTTTGCTAGCTATTTTACCCGATAACATCATCAAGATTCTACCAGAAATACAAAACTCTAATCTTAACTTTCTTCTCTATGCTTTCATCCCATCCAGGACTGTCTTACCACTGCATTGCTTTTCCTGTCACAAAATATGGCTATCCTTTGTTGCATTCCTTCAGTCTCTTGCCAACTGCTATAATAAATCATTTTGAGGTAAGGCACTAATAGTTGATATTACATTTCCCTTTAAATATGTATTTGGAAGGTAACTTTGATGTCTTCTTTCAAGGCAGTAAAATAAAAATTGTAGATTTATCACTGGGGCTAAGGTTGACTTTTATAGGTGATTCTCTGTATTTCCCAGCAGTTATTTCCTAAATTGTACCTAAAAGCTTCCAAAAAGGAGATGTACAACCCCGTGTTTGCTCAGAGATATGTAGTCACCTCACCCAGGAGAATATGGTCCATTTTACTTAATTACAGATTATTCCTGGATCTGAAAATTAAATTGAACCAATGCGAAAGAGCAATGTGTATCAGTCTCTTTGACAGTATACCTGTTGCTGGTCACATTCCTGCATGAAAGTATATTTAAAAATCAGTTGTGAAAAACATTTAATGAAGTTGTTTGTTTTTCTAAGCTCTATATTTATGGGTTAATTAAAGAACATTCAGGAAAACAGAGGACTAAAATTGCCTAGCCACCATGTAATAATATATTATGCCGAAATTCTAGGAAAGTGCTAATGGCATCCTGCTGGGCTAGGATATGAACCCACTCACAGTACAGGGGAGTTGGACATGACATTCATGAAGCAAGGGGAAAAGATTAATAAAAGTCTTTCTAAGAAATATCAGTACAAAATATGGCATTTTTTAAAAGGTAACCTCATGGGCTTAGTGGAATGACCTTATACTTGGGAGTCAGATAGACCTGGGTAAGAATGCCAGCTCTGCCACTTACTAACAGTATAAACTAGAGCCATTACACTTCTCTAAACCTTCATTTTCTTAATCTTAAAAATGGGAAAACACTTGACCCACGGAACCTTCGTGATAGTAAATGAGAAAGTTTACAGAAACTGGCATACAGAAAGCCCTAATAAATCTTCCTTCCAGATTCTCCTCCTACTCAGGATTTATTACATTTTCTTGCCTAGATTAGATTTGATCAATATTAACTACCCTACCATGTCTACGTTGGAGAATGAATGGGGAGGTACACGAGAGTTTCCTTAGTTGAATGCCACTATCAAAGACATGAGTTCTCAAAGCTCAGGGTCCCTCTCTTATAATTCAGTCCACTGCGAATTCAAGTGTCATCTGCTCTCTTCATGTTGTCCAGGGAGAACTGGAGCTCACGCATCAGAACCAGCATGAATGCAGGTACACTTAATATTGCCATTTGCCATGAGTAGTAAAGTCCTTTTATTCTAACCTAACATCTGTGTTCTGCCAGCATCCAAGAAACAGTGGCTGACTAAGTTGTTTGCTTGCAAGTCTGGTAAAATTTCAAATGCGTCAGACTCCTTGATGACTATCATTAATAATTGGAGGTGGACTATTGTGATCAAGTGATGAGTAAAATAAATACTACCCATGCACATACATACATTCAAATCGGGACATTTTTAAAAGGTCATTTACTAAATATGTGAAAGCCTGAGTGTAAGGACTTAGGAAGTTTGACCAGATAGGTGTGAGTCATGGTCTACTGGATCATGCTAACAGGCCCTCTTGCAGATGGAATTCTCATCACCAAGAACTAGGACATATGCTGAGGGAAATGAATTATTTCCTAATTAAAAAAAAATTGTTCAACTGAATCATTGTAAACTGTGAATTGGCTTTTAATTCTTTCAATTGGGTTGGTTAAGACAAATTCACCTAATGGCCAATTGCCCAATGGTCAACTAATTGGGCAATCTATGAAGCAAGACTAATCCAAAAATCCCAGCCAGTATATTACAAAGTCCTTTTTTTCCCCAATCTTAGGTACCAATGCAGTTAAAAAAGAATAATAACATTTATATCTAACATCAGTTACATTGGTTTCGAAACCCTTACTAAGATCTTGAAACCACTTGCCACCCTCCCATTCATTAGTTGGAAAGATGAGAAAAAAGGTAGCATGGGAAATAAGGATAGGAAGATGAAAGATGGAAACAGGCATCTTTTGCAGAGGACTTCTGAAGGTCTCCTCCTAGGTAATAATGTGCTCTTACCTCCAGGTGTGTCAATCTCTGGTTTCTTCAAGAGCTCCCCCCCTTCCTCGGCACCGCTCACATCAGACTTGGCATCATAATAGCAGTGGCGGTCTGATGATGAGGCTTCAGTTACTATCCGTCCAACTGATTGGAAATCAGGACATATCAAAAGGTATTAAAAAACAGGTCATGGAACATTGCTACTTCACATCGTTTTAGCAAGTGGGGTCAATTTAAAAGCATTTACATTAAAATGTGACCTTGTTTTTAAAATCTGTTAAGATTAAACGGCTCCCAAGCTATGATTTCAAAAAGAAAATGAACACACAGAAAAGATCATGAAGTCAAAAAAATCCATGCAAAGGAACACATGCATTAAGAAAAAGACAACAGTCAGAAGCAATGACAAATTTGCCAAATGCACATGCAATGAAAAGATTAAAAAAGCAGGTTAGCTGCTTTTTCCTCTCTACAAATGTGTGTTATAGCTTTTATGACACAAATCATCACTGCTCTTTTAAATTGCTAAAACTACCAGAGCTGACTAAACTATGAGCATTTTATCCATTAGATTTTAGTGATTTGACCCCAACACTCCCTCCACATGGACAGAAGCAAAAAAGCTATTACGTAATTCCTATAAATTTGACAGTAAATGCTATTGTAAAAATTGCTGTTATCTGTAGCTGATTACTAATATGGACTTGAGGATCATTGAGACTTAAGTTCAAGGCCCAGAATCCTCTAATTGTATCACTTTGGGCAAGTTCTTTACCCTAATCATAAGCCTCAGTTTACCCACAGGTCAAAAAGAAATAGCTAAATGGTTATTTGAAGGGTTAAATAAAGAAATATATGTAGAACATGCTTATCTTCCATTTATTAGCAAATGCCTACACACTTAATAAATAATAGCATGATCATGAATGTTTGTAAGTATCATCGCCCAATGTGGTAAGACACTAGAAAAGCCGTGAAGTCAATTTACTCTGTGTTTAGCTTCTGACAATTCCTTGTTGACATGACTTGCTTATCATCTGCCAACCCAGGTCTCCAAAATCCCTGGCATGTACCATTCCAGCATCATCTGGTTAGCAAAAGTTCACTCAAGTAACACTAAACCTACATCTACCTTCCAAGGTAAGAGCATAATCTCATAGAAACTAGCTTTCTTTTGTTCTTTCCTCCTTCCTTCCTCCTTTCCTTCCCTCCTGTATATTTGTCCTCCTCTGATATTCTAATACAGCTGATCTAAAAACTTTGAGAAAAACAGAATTAGCATATAGTCTCTTGTTTAGTTTAAAGAGAATTACTAAGGGATAATTGATGATCTCCTTCTATGTTAGAAATAGTGAAATATCTACCTCAAATGGGTTTAAGGAGAAAATGGTACCTTAATTATATTAGTTTTAAGAGGACAAAAAGGGAAGTGAAAAGAGAAGTATCATAAAAGTTAAACCTGTTTTTGTTTTTTAATATCAGACATTTCTTCATTTATCTAATATAACAAATAAATAAAGGTTTTTATTTTTACAATAATATGGAAATGACATCAACTCATAGCAATCATGTAATAGTTGATTTGTTATCAAGGCCATCTTTATCTTAGAAACTTTACAAACATAGTACATATAAGTTATATATCATCTTATCCACTATAATATTAGTACTGTGTATTAGGGAGTTTAAATAAGCAATGTTTTAGGTCTTTGCACATGGGTTTGTTTTACTGACTGAGTAATAGAAATTGCAAGGATGGTAGGGCAAGGGGTTAGGAGGAAGTCTGACTTAGTGCTAATATGACATCTAGGTTTTTCCCAAGTAGTCCATAGGCTATAAAGAAATATGGTTTACAATAATTTAATAATAAACAATAATTAAACAAATAGCCACTATTGAACCAAAAGATTATTCTAAGAAGCATAATCTGAAAATTACAACTCACTCAGAATTGATAGTGAAGCTTGAAGTCCCTCTGTCTCACGACTGTAATCACCACTTGCCCACGTCTGCTGGCTTGCCCTGGAGGTGTAGGCTTTGGAAGTAGATGACAGCCTGTGTAGTTATGTGTTGCCTATTTCAGGTTCAGCGAGAATGGGACCCTGGCCTAAGTATGAAGGACTTATTAGGTGTGAGAGCAGGAAAAGTCTCACTTGCTCATTTTTCTCAGATGTTCTTCTGAAACTAAAACTTCAAAGCAAGAACTTGGCCGATGTGTCACCTCCACTGTTTTCCACCCCTAGTAAGAGGATGATGCACACTGAGACTCCTGTGTCAGCAAGGTGAGCCATCACTTTATGTCCTCTATTTAGCCCTTCATCCCTTAAGACTCCTGTCCTTTACCTCTCTACAAAAGTGACCCCTAAAGGCAAAGGTAATTGTCAGTTCTCACAGCATTAGGAGTGAAATGAAGTAGTCTAAAACTAAGAGAATTTTTTCTTAGAAAAGCACATTTTTTCCCATTCAAATTATAATAGAATAATTTAAGAAATCTTTAAACAATATAAAAAGTTTCTTGTATTATGTTAGCATTTTTATTGTGAAAACAAGTATATTTTTAAATAATATTAGGTCTTTGGGAAAGTCATAACGTATTTTTCTGTTATTCTATACAAGAACACATCATGACTTCCCTAAATATGAAAATAGCATATATGGGGACCAGCAGATGGTGTAATGGTTACATCGCTGGACTCCTACATAGTCAACTGTGGTTCAAGTCTTGGATCCAGCGGCTTAAAACTCACACAGGGCAAATGTACATGAGTGCCCAAGATCCCAAGAGGAGAATGGAGGAGAAGGGATTGCAGCATGGCCATGTCCCACTGCAGGGTGATTTCTCACTTTCTGTCTGTCTCTTTGGTGAGCACACAGGCTCTGTAGCAAAAAATCTCTCTTAAAAAAAAATAGCACATATGTATTATCTAAAGCCTGAAAAGATAAAGTACAAAAAAGAGAACAATAATTACTCATAATTTCATCACTCAGAACTACTAGTTAACATTTTGGTACATTTCTAATTATTTTTACTGTAGATAGCATTTCATATCCCACAGCATTCATTTAACAATATACTGTGATCATTTCCCCATATCATTAAATAAAAGATTCTTCAGTAACATAAAGAATGTTATAAAGTCTTGCTAGAATTTGATTAACCAATACCTATTATTGGATATTAAGTTATTTTTCATTCTTTTGTGATTATAAAGCTATTTTAAATACCACTTACAATCATTTTTATCCAGATTGCTGACTATTCCCTTAGGATAAATTCCTGGAAATGGAATTTCTGGGTCAATATGCATAAACTTTTTAGAAGCTTTTGATATATGATTTTAAATGTTCTTCAAAAAGAAGGTATAAATGAATAATTTTATCTTTAATATTTGAAAGGCCTATATCCCCAAACTATTGTCACAATTTCTACCAGTACTTTCTGTATTTGATAATTTAGTAATTGAAAAGTGGTAGCAAGGAAAGAACTTTAGGCAAGCTTTTTTTTTATGAATTTCTTTTTCTGCTATATATTTTACATCTTCTGTTAATGGTTTTTGCCTTTTTCTTATTGTCATGTAAGCATTTTTCAGATATTGTAAGTACCAATCCTTCATCATGCATATGATGCAATTTTTTTCTCTAGAGTATTTTTTTTCCCCCAAATCGCAAAGTATTATCTTCCTCCAGGAGCTAGAGGAAGAAGGAATACGGGGCTTCAAACTCAGCACAAACATAATTCTATGTATTACTTTTCTACGGGAGCAGAAACTTGGAGTCTTGATCAGACTTTTGCTCTTGGTATTGTCATGTTCTTTGTTAGGGAAGAGCCCCTTTTACTAGTAGAGCAGGGAAAATCCCCTCCAC
>NW_006159638.1:899765-931876 GCF_000334495.1 Tupaia belangeri chinensis
CTACCATGGCCTTCCACCTTTTCCTGAGAATTGGCAGCTCTACAGAAGCCTTCCAGTTACAGGGATGACGGAAGCATCTTCCCATCTCCTTGCATCTGTCTCTGCTTCTAGACTCTACCTTTCTATCCTTGGGGTCTAGGATGATCTCCTCTTCAATTTTCACGAGGCCACTCCTTTCCTCTTGGGAAATAAACTCAAGATAGCTCCTAATGCTTTTCCCTAATCTACTTTCATGTAGCTAATTTCTTGAGTTTTGTGACGTATGGAAGTTTCCTTCCCTAGATTCAAGAGCAAACTTTTAAAAACTTTTATAAACCTTTAAACTATTTTTAAGCATTTGTCCTCACTTCAAATAAAATAGGGAGATTAGGTACCAGAGCTCATATCACCAATGACATTGGTATTCCGTAGAACATTTTATTTTGTTTTAAAGGATTATTTAATTTTATTCGGCATTATTATTATCTTTTAATTTGACCATATAGACAGAGAGAGAGAGAGAGAATGTGACAAAGCAAACCATCAGGTCCAGGACTCGAAACAGTCAGCTATGTGGAACTCCAGAGCCTTAACCACCACACCACCTGCTAGCCGCTCCACAGAACATTTCTGATTAATATTCACAGTCTTGAGTGTTGATTTATAGTTTTCATATCACTTGCTGCTATATTCATGCAGAAACTTAGAAACTCACTGCAGTAATTTAAACGCTTTTGTAGAAATAAATTGAATCAACACATCAAGTCATAACTAGGATGTAAAAATTGACTCTCCAATATCTACTAGTTGAGATGCAAATAGAATTATGAGTCATAAATATTTACTAAATTTAAAAACAACATTTTGCTGATTATTTTTGAAGCAGTATTTATTTGTGTAGTTTAAATGGATAACTTTTAAAATTTTGGAGATTCTTTACCATGAACTTTGATTTAAAAAAAAAAAATTTCCGGGACCGGGCAGCTTACTTTCTCACTTTCCTTTTGCCTCTCTCTATGCCTCTCTCTGGTGAGCATGCATGCCCTGTAGCAAATTAAAAAATAATAATTATTGGGACCAGCAAATGGCAAAATGGTTATATCACTGGACTCCCATGTAGTCGACTGTGGTTCAAGTTCTGGACCCAGTCTACCACCGTTCAAGTTCTGGACCCAGTGGCTTAAAACTCACACCAGGCGTGTGTGTGTGTGTGTGTGTGTGTGTGTGTGTGTTTGTGTGTGTGTGTGCCCAAAATCACGAGAGGAGAATGGAGGAGAGGGGATTGCAGTGTGGCCATTCCCCCTGGGGAGTGATGTCTCACTTTCTGTCTGTCTTGCTGTCTCTCTGATGAAGCCATGTGCTTCAAAATCTCCCTTAAAATATAAAATAATGATGAAAATAATAATGATAAATAAAATTAAATAATAATTATATATAGTGTATGTGTGTGTGTATTTATTTAGAATGATAATGGCAAGGGTTACACTTTTGCAACCTACACATAGTTCCAGGGTAGCATTTCCTCTTTTCTGAATTTTTTGGTAATTCTTTTGTGCTCATTTTGTTCTTTTCTCTCCTTCATTTCTTTTTAACAATTTGCACATCTTTGAGGGCATTTTTTTTTCCTTTAAAATACTGCAAAAAAGAAGCAATATGTCTTTCCTCTAATTATATAATATCTATGATAAGCCTTTAGATGTCATTGTTGGCCAGCTTAGAGGAAAAGAAAAAATAGCAGAGAAATTAAAAGAAAAGTCTAAGCTACCACTTAAGCACTTCAATTTACTATATATCATGAAAGTTTGGGGGTATTTGTTTTTGGAATAGTAAATGTTGAGGCCAGCAGGTGGCATAGTGGATAAGATGCTGGACTCCCATAGGCTGATAGTGGTCAAGTCCTGGATCTGGTGGCTTAAAACTCACTCTGGATGCATGTATGCTCATGGCCAAAATCCCAGGAGAATGAAGGAAAAGGGATTGAGGTGTCATCCTCCAGCAGGGAGTGTAGCGGGGAGATTTCTCATTTTCTCTCTCACTGCTTCTGTCTCTCTCTAGCTACCACACATGTCCTATGGCAAAAACCTTAATTAAAAAGGAAAAGGACAGTAAGTGTTTTCTAGCCAATAGTGTTGATAGACAGGTTTAGGCAGTAAAAAGATTACCGGATGAGAAATGACCAGCATAAATAAGTTTTAAAAATTATATTTAAGCAATTAAACAAAATGTCAGTCCATTTTATTTCATGCTTACTTTAATCCTCAGTATCAGTTCCTGCTTTGGATTCCCAAATGTCAAAACACAAGTGTCCTGGGAACCAGCAGTTAGCGTAATGGCTATGTCGCTGGACTCCCATGTAGTCGACCATGGTTCGCGTCCCGGACCCGGCGGCTTAAAACTCACGCCGAGTGCGTGTGCTTGCGTGTCCAAGATCCCGAGAGGAGAATGGAGGAGAAGGAATTGCGGCGTGCCCATCCCCTCTGGGGGGTGATTTCTCACTTTCTGTCTCTCTGTCTCTCTCTGGCTGTCTGGCGAGCGCACGCGCCCTATAGCGAAAACCTCTCCAAAAACAAAAACAAACAAACAAAAAACCACACAAGTGTCCTTTGGTATATGGTACATCTTTTTCTTTTCTTTTCTTTTTCTTTCTTTCTTTCTTTGTTTTTTTTTTGTTTTGTTTTTTTTTTTTTTAAGAGGTTTTTGCTATAGGGTGTGTGCACTTGCCAGAAAGACAGAGAGAGACAGTGAGACAGGAAGCAAGAAATCACCCCCCAGGGGGATGGCCACGCTGCAATCCCTTCTCCTCCATTCTCCTCTCGGGATCTTGGGCATGCACACACACGCTCCCTGCATGAGTTTAAGCCACTGGGTCTGGGACTCAAACTGCGGCTGACTACACGGGAGTCCAGTGACATAGCCATTATACCAATTGCTGGTCCCAGTACATCTTTTTTACTCCTTATCCTATATTTTCAAAGACATCAAATTCATTTCATCTCTTCTGCTAGCTTTGAAACAAAACAAAACTGATCCAATCAAAACATGCTAAAAAATCATGAACAATTCAGTATTGTAAGAAAGTTTTGCCAAAACATTTTATTTGAATTCCAAAAATGTAGGATGACTCCGGCTGGCCCCATTAAGTACAGCAGTTAAGCACTGTACATGGGTACCAGATCTCACCTGGCCAGGCACTTTTCAAATCCTGGCCCAGTGGCTTGAAAAAAACACACCAGGTGGTTGGGCACACATGCCCCAAATCCTGATTTGATTGAGAAAGGGAGAAAAAAATATTGGGGCATGACCATACCCCATTGGGGAGTTCTCTCTCCCTCCTCCCTCTTTGTTCTCTCTCTCTTTCTCATGTGCCCTCTTGCAATTAAAAATAATAATAATTAAAAAAAGAATGCCATAAAAACAGAGTAAAGATAAATTCCGGTTTGTTTCAAGTTCCTAGTCACCTTGAAAATGACCCCAGTGCTTTGATCATTTTTTGTGTAGCCAATCAGTTATCTTCCCAATAACTCACCAGGATAAAATTCATGACTAACATCATCTACCTACACAATAAAGATGTTCTTGTACTACCTTTGACGTTGAAACATGGTCCACAAAACCCAGGATTAATTACAAACTCAAGACTACAGCTGTTCAAAGACAGATGCAAAATGCTAAAGTCTGTCCTCCGTACAATAGCCAGAATAAGCTTTCCAAAACTTTCAGGTCATGTCATTTGTTTGCTCAGCCTTTTCCACTGGAAACATCTCCTCTCACAATAAATTCCTCACTATGACCTCTAAGTTTCCCCCCTGACCTCATCTTGTACCACTCTCTCACTTGTCCACTCTGCTCCTGTCACACTGGCCTTTTACCCAAATCCTTCACTCAGCAACCATGCTCCCAGATGAGGGCCCTTGCACTTGCTGGGTCCTCAAATTCAAGTCCCCTTCTATAAAGGACAGACTGGTTCACCCTGTACTTCATTCAGGTCTACTGAAATGTCCTATCCCTAGAGAGGCCATCCCTAAAATACTACCCTTTCCCCAAACCATCACTCCGTCCTCTTACCCTGCTTTATTTTCCCTTTAATACTTATCCTTGATACCCCATTAAAAGTTTATTTTTCATTTGTTAGATATACTTCTCTCCTAGAATATAAACTCCCTGTGGATAGGGTCTTGATTAAGTTTATGAGGACAATGTGTGGTGAAGCAAATGCCCAACAAAACTTATCAGCAGAAAAGAACTATTGAAACAAACTACACGCTTCCACAATTCATGCAGAAGATGTATTTGGACTTCAATTCATAACACATAAATTTCTTGTTCGTTCATCAGGACAATTTTATACTGCATTTGTGATGACCAAACAAAATGCATTTTATTTTAGCCATAACAGGTTTAAACTACCTGTCCAAACACCATGACTTCCTGTGTCACATATTAGAAATATAAAATGGTTACTTCCATATATGTTGTACACTATACTTTACTTTAAATATACTATTTTAAATTTATTTTTACATTATTTAAATAATAATAATACACATCAAAACAAAACTATGTACCATAATACTAAATTAACTCTGAAGGGTACTAATCCACTGTAGCTAGTGATTACTTTACTTTATCCACTTCACTGTACTTTCCTGATCTGTTGATGAACTGGATAAAGCACAATTAAATGAGACATATTATAAAATAGTGAAAAAGAAAATTATTTTATGCTATTAGTCTAAAAGGTTGGAAGTAATGACTGTAAAGTAAGGTCACTGCTATGACCTTACACAAAAACAACTCAGTTTAAATTGTACTAGTTTAGACATTATAAAATACAGTTAATAGTAGAGACCAGCAGTTAGTGTAATGGCTATGTCACTGGACTCCCATGTAGTTGACCATGGTTCGAGTCCCGGACCTGGTGGCTTAAACTCATGCCGGGCGTGTGTGTTTGCGTGCCCAAGATCCCGAGAGGAGAATGGAGGAGAAGGGATTGCAGCGTGGCCATCCCCCCTGGGGGGTGATTTCTCACTTTCTATCTCTCTGTTTCTGTCTTTCTGGCGAGCGCACGCGCCCTATAGCAAAAACCTCTCCAAAAGAAAAAGAAAAAAATATATAGTTAATAGTATTAACTTTTTAGCCCCTGGATCTATTTTAACCTAATCACAGTATTTATTCTAAGTCTAATTGTAAACCGTTTAGTTTAGTACCATACGAATATAAGAAAGACTCTTTCATACATTATCTTAGACCTCATTTTGTTTCAATCTAACAGTCTATCAGGGATGTAAGTAAAATATATACATTTTAATCTTATGACTTTACCAGCCTTCTGGTCCAATTTACATAAACTAGATTCTGCGTAATAGCCCCCCAAATAGCCCTTCATTTCAAGCACATAACCTTAGTTCCATCCCTCTCTTCGTAAGCCATTTAACTGAAGACTTGATTAAGAAAGAGGAACTTGCCATAACCTCTTGACTTGGCATCAATATCAATATAGTGAACTATTCAATCAAGACCTACATGATTTTATCTGAAACTTCCTCAGGAAAATGTATTCGTTTAGAGGACTTCAAGATGATTTATTACTTCTTTTAATTCATTATGTAAAATATTTGCAACAGCTGAGCAGCAGTGACACAGTGATCGCAATCTGGCCTGTAATGCAAAACCATGTGTAAGATTGGGGTTCAGTTCCTTGGTCGGCCTGAACTGTGCAGGCATGCGCACAGACCTGCGATACTGGCTGGTTGTAAAGTCTGGAGAGAGGATTCCAGTGTTACACCTTGTGACAGTGACTTTATCACATAAAAGAAAGATATAAACTTAAATATATATATGTATATATATACATAAATTTATCACATAATTTCCCTGAATATTTATGTTTAAAAAACATTGGGGGGGGCAGCAGGTGGCGTGGTAGTTAAGGGCTCTGGTCACACATGGCTGACTACAGTTTGAGTCTTGGTCCTGGAGAGAGACTTTCTCTCTCTCTCTCTCTCTCTCTCTCTCTCTCTATCACTCTGTTCCTCTTTGGTCAAATTAAAAATTAATAAATAAGTTAAATAAAATAATTCTTTAAAAAATTATAAGTAACAAATTATGATATAAAGGTACAATGAAAGCAAAATACATTTTATAAATACAGTAACATAAGTTGTAAACTCTAAGTTTAGAAATAAAGATGATTGAGGCTAGCAGGTGGCATGGTGGTTACGGCACTGGACTCCCACATGGCTGACCTCAGCTCAAGTCCCAGACCTGACAGCTTGCTTTCTCACTTTATCTGTCTCTCTTTTCCTCTCTCTCTGGTGAGCATATGTGTCCTATCGAAAATTTAAAAAAATAATAATAGTGCTAAATAAAGTTAAATAAATAATTTTAATAAAAAATAAGACAATGGGAACCAGCAGTTAGCGTAATGGCTGTGTCGCTGGACTCCCACGTAGTCGACCGTGGTTTGCGTCCCGGACCCGGTGGCTTAAAACTCATGCCGGGCACGTGTGCGTGCGTGCCCAAGATCCCGAGAGGAGAAGGGATTGTGGCGTGACCATCCCCCCTGGGGGGTGATTTCTTGCTTTCTGTCTCTATGTCTCTCTTTGTCTGTCTGGTGAGCGCACGCGCCCTATAGCGAAAACCTCTCCAAAAAAATAAATAAATAAATAAGACAATGGACAAAATATTGAAGGTGATTTTGTGTAGATATGATGAACCTGCAGTAATTTTTCAAAACTACTTTTTTCTATTTTTTAAATGTCGTTCCATGTGTATGCATTAGTTGTTAATGAACAATAAACATTAATAGACTTATTACATCTATGAGCACTTAAAAAAGATAAGTAGCCCCAAGCCTTGACATCTAGTGTTAGTGTTAAAGACAACTTAATAAAAAAAATTAATAAAATGTTTTAAAATTATAGATGTTATGAAATCATGAAGTAGGTTTTCCCAATGTATTTGAGAAAAGTAATAAATTCAGTTTTCAAATCACCACTCCAGAAAGAAAGAAATCTGTTCTGTTCTAGGTAACAGGACCATAGTTCGACTTCACTCTTAGCCTATCAGTCACCTAATCACAATCTACATATACACATCCCACTTTACAGAACACTTTTACTTACATAATTCAGGTAAATATCTAGTTTACCGAAGTAGAACCAAAATAGTAATAATAGTGCCAATGTAACTACTTGTAGTTAACCTCTCTACCTTTTTGTTTAGCCACGTTTTGAATTGTGCAAAGTTTCTAGATTACGCATTAAATGTATGGAATTTAATAAAGACATCTAAAATAAAAAATTTGAATTATTTTATAAAAGGGTCTCAAATATATTTTATTAAAAAACTTCATTTGTATATGGCAAATTCCTTTTGAAAAGGTTGGAAGTCCTTCTATCCTAATTTTAGGGCAGAAGTTGAATTTTTGTGTGTGTGTGTGAAGGTCAAGATCACAAATTATTAGGGCTTCTTGGGCCATTTAAAAATGCAAAGCCATTCTTAGTTCACAGGCAATACAAAAAGGAAATGAAAAATGAAGAAAAGCAGTAGACCACATCCTGCCCACAGACTGGTCTGTCAAACCTGTTCTAGTGTTATTTTCAATAACTTATCTGGAAGTCATTTCTCTTGCTACAGCCCACTATCTAGAACTATTTTATTTTCCAGAATCCCACATTCAAAATTTTATATTAACTTTAAAGTCTTTCTCAGTCATGTCCTTAATGAAAACTTGCCAAGTGTCCTTAGCCAACTAGCACTACTCTTCCTTTGAAACCTCATAGCATTTTGTAGCTTCTCTGATTTTACCGACTACTGACTTTTGTCCAGAGGTATGCCAAGCCTTCCTACTAACATTTCATGGGAGGAACCCTTTCTTACACATTTTTAATTGATTATGATACTTGCACATAGTGGCAGATTAATAACTGAAGTGTAACTATACAACAGCCTCCTTCTTAGATGTATTCCCCAGTGATTTAATAATAGCTTTTAATGGCTAAAATAATAGACATTAAAATTTATCATAGTTTTAGGGCCAGCAGGTGGCATAGTGGTTAAAGCACTATGGACTTTCACATGGCTGACATGGTTTGAGTCCCAGACCCAGCAGCTTGAACTCATGCCAGAAGGGTATATGTATGCCAAAATCCTGAGAGGAGAATGGAGAAGAAGGGATTGCAGTGTGGCCATGTTTCTTTCTTTCTTTTTTTTTTTTTTCTGTCTCTCTCTGTCTCTCTGGCAAGTGGACACATTCTACAATAAAAATCTCAAAAAATTAATCATATTTTTAAAACACAGCTGGATTTTATTAATACAAACTCATGAAAAAAATTAACTGGAATCAAGAAGAATTCCCTCTGCACTGGCAGGGGAGACAGACAGCAGAGAGTAAAGACTATGGAACCAGTTATAAGGTACAGGATGCTATATGAGATGCTATATGAGAGCCAGCTATATACAATCCAGTTGTTTAAGGACACAATTTGGTCCTTTCACTGTCCTCTGAAAGTTGAGAAGAGTATCAGAGGGATCTGATTATCATGACACTCCTCACACAAGAGGAATAAAACTATCCTATTTACACATAGGAGCCCCTATCAATCAGAAATTAACATGGTTTCAGAGAAGAACTTAAAGTGAAGTTTATAACTTCTTAGAAAAGTTTTATATTTTTATTTAAATATGAAGTTCTATTACACAGATACAATAGGAAAGCTTAGACACTCTGGAATCACCCTGCCTACATCCAAATCCAAAGTATGCCCCTTATTAACTATGTAATCTTGGCAACCTAAGCTTGCTAAGCCACAATTTTTTCATCTGTGAAAAAGAGACAATGATAATATAACCTAACTCATGGAGAGATTGAGTGTAGAAAGGATATGATGATTTGATATATTTAAATATTTAGAACCATGCCTGGAACCTTGTAAGCACCTATGAATGTTAACTATGTATATATAAATTCATATATAACTAAGAACAAATAGCATTACTAGTATTGAGTATCCTCTAAAAAGCCACACAAACCCTTGCCTTCAGACATGTGTTGTGTTTTATTTGATTCTTGAGATAGAATTACCATAGGAAGGAATTTACAGAAAATAGGAAACAGCCTATATGAGAATTATTATTTTTGAATGCAATAGAAGGAAAACAAGCAAGCTGAAAATACATGTATGATTATGTGACAAAGAGAGAAACAGGAAAAATATTGAATCCCTCTAGCATTATCACAATAGTATTTCCCAAGATTTGGCAGAATGCAATGACCAAAATCAGATTCCATGCATTGGACAATGGCAGGTCAACTCAACGGCCATACTTACCACCTTTCTCCACCCTAGGGAGACCTGCCCTTTTGTCTTTCATCTTAGCAGTGCTTCTTTCCCAAAGCTTACTCTTATCTTCTTCCTTTTCTTCCTTGGGAATATGTTTCCTGGACTTCTCAGATAAATTCTCTGTATTCTCTTGGGTTCCTTTCTCTATTTCTTCTTCAAAAATATTCTCAAAGTTTTCCTCTATTGGTAGAGGCTGGGCTTCCTCATCTGCTTTTGTTATCTCATGGTCTTCAATTTCAATTTCTAAGGATTCCTCACTTGGAAGGTGGGATTTTCCTGGCTCATCATTTTCACTCAGCTCCTGAGAAGATGAAATTCTGACACTTTCACCTGTACTGTTTTCATCACAGGCTTCTCTTTCTCCGACAGTGGAGTCGTCTTCACTGCCACTGGAATATGGGCAACTTCTGGATGAGGTTGACAAAGCAGTTTTTATATCTACAAAAAAAAAAAAAAAAAAACCAAAACATGATGACATTATTCATTCTTGTTCTATAAAACAATTGGTTTGATTGTATGGATTATGTTAATAATTAGTCATACTAAAAATTTTATCCTTTAGTAGATTTGATACCTATTTCCTAAATGATCTGTATCATTGTCATGATAGAGAAAAACCTATCTAATCTATAGAAGTTTTCAACAGATGATCCCATTTAATGAAAATCAGCCCAGTTATGGTTTGTTTGTTCATTTGTTTGTTTTTTCTCCATGATCCAGAGACACACAGAGAGAGAGGCACATTACCCCAACAAGGTCCTGATGCTGTTATTCACCCTCAGTTTCAGCCAGCCCCAGATCATGGGCACATGTGTGCCCAGCATACTCAGGGAAGTCTTCAGAGGTAAAGTTGGAACTTTCCCACTAGGTCAGACTTGCAAAGTATCACATTTTACTTCTGCGATAACTGTCCAACCTCCGACGTTGCTTTTGGGTTTTGAAAGCAACTTTATTGGGAAACCTTTGTAAACACCTACTTTGTTATTTTTTTAATTAGAAAATTATTTGCTTATCCAGGAAGTTCACTCATTTGTTTATCCCCCGTATAGCCACCATATTCTCTGTGAATGTAACATCAATGTTTATCTCCTGTAACATCCATCATCCTAGTATGCCCTGCTATCTGGATATGGTAAGATCTATGCATTTGCACAGTACCTAGACACTTAAGATATTTTTAGATGACGTGTGCATGTGTGCATGTGTCTGTGTGTGTGTGTGTGTGTGTGCGTGTGTGTAGAAAGAGATTAAATCTTATTTCAAGTTCCTAGAAGCAGACACTGAGATGAAGATTCATGTGCAAGTTATGTATTAGGAATGTGCTTCAGGAGAAACTCTTAAGGGAGTTGGGGTGGGGAAGCCTTAGAAGGGGAAAGAAATGTCATTCAAAGGAGCTATTTCAGGCAACAGGTCAGCCTCAGCCTGATCCCACAGGGACTCCTGGAATGTACATTTTATTAGAAGTATATAGTTTATATTTGGAAGGAGCTGGGTTTCATGCTTTGTACCTGTCAGACATAGGCTGTAGGCTACCGTAGGGGGACATAAACTCCCTAGCACTTCTAGGATCTTTGTGCCAGAAGGTAAAGCAACTCCAGTGCCCAGAGCAGTCCTCTGAAGAAGGCAGAGGGTGCAGAAGCTGGGAGATAGGCACATAGTGTCAGTAAAAGAGATTTTTAGAGGATCTAGGCAGTACCTTGAGGCAATGCTGCAGCAATATAGCCTAGAAACTGAAAGTAGGAAGGACAACGGTAGTGATGTGATGGTTAAGGGGCAGCTGGATCCTCCATGGCCAATCGCATGGTTCAACTCCCAGACTCAGCAACTTGAAAAACCTGCTGGTGCATGTGCATATGCTCAAATTCCCAAAAGGAGAATGGAGAAGGGACTGCAGTATGACCATGACCCTATGGGGTGGGGTGCTTTCTCACTGTCCTTCCATTTCTCTGGTAAGCACTCATGCCTTCTAGTAAATTTTTTAAGAGAAAAAAGTAATGTAGAGTAGGCAAAAATGATCTATGTACCACCCCAAAAACTTTAAAAACTCTCCAAGAAAGTAGCACACACATGACCCTCTTTAAGGAAGGTGCATACCATAAAAGTTACTGCATAGAGCTGTGGGCTAGAGAATTATAAACTTGCTTTTGCTTTTTGTTTTACAAACAGATCTATGTTTAGAATTATTTCTTATAATGTGTTTTCAAGTAAAATCTTCTACACTTAAATACTGCCTTGCTTTCTTGTGTTATCTGTGCTTCTCACTCTTGTTTCCGTTTCTTTTCATTCTGCATGGCAGACACACAGACAGCAAGGCAGCTCACAGAGTTTAAAGGAATAAATATCTGTCTTCTCCCTCATCCTCTTCTCTCTGTCCCTCCAGCCCTCAGGCTCTCCAGGACAGGGCTCAGCTTTTTAAGTAGTCTCAGAGACCATCAGAGTTTCCACCAAGACTGGAGAGGTGCTGCTCAGCAGTTAAAAACAAACTCAGAAAAAGCCTTTAAGCAACAGAACGTCTTGAGTCCAATTCCATTTGTTCTTATCTCCTGATACCTTGACTGACACCAGATGACCACTATTTTTCAAAGAAATCACATACTTTAGCCATTCTGTTTTTATTCTCCTTTTTATAAAATCTGAATATGCTGTCTCCCTGTAAGGAACAGAGATTAGGAGGATTTTTCTCCATTTTATTTGTATCAGTTCAGAAACTTTGGGGTTTATGATCTCTCTCTTGCCCTTAAGCATTTTCCATTTGTTTACTTTTATTATTTCTACCATGAGTGAGAGAGAGAAGAAAAGAGAGCAAGAGAGAAAGAGAGAGACAGCACCCCAGCCATGTCTTCACACTGCGATCCATCCCCAGCGATCCATCTCCAGTGACTGCCAGCCCTCAGTCACGGACACGCACCTGTACGGTGTACTTAAGGAAGTGTATGAATGCAAACCCGGAGCCTGGGCCCGCCTCACAGAGCACTGTGTTTTACTGCTGTGCCGCTTGTTAATTTTTTTAAAAGAAAAACAGCATTTACTTATTAGTGGTTTAATGAATGGCTTTCATTAATTGTATAATTAACTAGGACACAATTTATACCTGTTCTGAGCTTCTGAAAATATATCTACCACCCAAATATTTACAAGCTAATTCTTACTTTGGGCTTTGGTACTTATTCATATCTTAAAAAAAAATGCATGCTCCTCTATATTTCTTTAGTAACTTCTACTAATTGTATTATTTTATTTCAAAAGGCTGAAACACATTCTGGTTCCATTCTGAGTCAGTCCTTCACAGTGAAAGATCAGGAGAATGAACAGCCTCCAAGTGGCAAGGGCACCTGACCTCACATATAAACTCATTTTAGTTTTCAAATTTCTTTCTGTCCTCATGGTATAATTTAGTTTCACTTTTATTTCTTGCTCTCATTTTCATACAGACACTGGGGTAAGACTTTGCCTACAAAAAGCTCAAAAAGCTTCAGGGCCGTGGAATGGGATTTTCAAAACTAATTTTATGTATTCTCTAAGAAATAACAGCCATTTTTTACATAAAAACTTTTATATAAAGGAACTCTGAGACATATATGTAAAGTTATTTTTTGTCATTAAGGGGGAAACAATTATCTCAGAGGAAAGGTAATAATAACAACTATGCCTCCTATCCATTTTCATTTGTTCCTATAGCATTCCTTCCTGCTATTAATGCTGAGAGAAACTGCCCCCAGTCTTTTTAGAAAAAAAAATTACACACACACACACACATATATATATGTATATATACACACACATATACACACACATATACACACATATATACACATATATATACACATACATGTATATACACACATATATATACATATATATATATAATCAGAAAAGTCATGATGTATTTTTCATGTTTATGTGTATATATATATATATATCTGTACTCATTTCTAGGCCTTGGCAAAAACAGTAAGTTTGGTGCCCGTTTCATGTCCTAACTAAGATCTTTGACTTTTCTTTCTCCCCATTCAATCAATCAATCCATAATTCGATCAGTTTGAGTGTCATTGATAACTGCTCACTGATATCTAATCCTCTTTTTTTTGCATCATTACAATTAAAATATTATTTTAGGGCCCATTTTTAGCAGCATGGGCAGTAGGGTGCCTCAGTACAATGCTGGAGCCATATAGGAGGTTCATCTCCTGAATCTACCTAAGCACACCAGGTATGCCCATGTGCACACATGATCCTGGCAGGTTGGAAAGCTGGATGAAGAATCATGGTGTAGCAAGATTCTGCTGAGGGTATCTCTTTCTCTCCTCATCTCAAGAAATAAACTTTGAAAAGTCTCATTTCACACAATGAGATTTAAAGAAACAAATATGTTCTACTAAAAAAAAAATATCTAGGTGCGCCATAAAGACTAAGCTACTTGTAGCTTTGAGTTTAGTTATAATACTTAACTTCTGTAAGCCTCTATTTTCTTGGCTATAAAATGGGTAATTCTCCTTGATGTCCACAAGTTCTACAGAAACTACATGGAAAAATTTTAACGTGATCAAATAATCATTTTTCTTGAATAACTTGAAGTCATTCTTACCTCTAAGACATCATAATGTAGAACACTCAAGTAAATGTCTTTCTTGTGATTTTACCTTTATGTTAAATTAAGAGTATCACAGTGGGGCCAGCTTATGGCCCAGTGGTTAATGTGCTAGATCCCACATGGCCAACTCTACAGTTCAAGTCCCAGAGTCACATACCAGGTATATGTAAGAGTATGGCCAAAATCTCAAAAGGAGGGAGAAATAGAGGAAAAGGAATTGTAGTGTTACTATCCCTCATGAAGGTGCTTTCTCATTCTCTCTCTCTCTCTCTCTCTCTCTCTCTCTCTCTCCCTCTCCCTCTCCCTCTCCCTCCCTCCCTCCCTCCCTCTCTCTCTCCCCCTGGAGAGTGCATGAGCCTTCTGGGGAAAAAAAAGTATCACAACTGCAAATTTTTGAGGAATAAAAGGTAAAATTTGACCACTATTACTATATATCAAACAATAAAGTAAGCATGTTACAAACATGTCATTTTATCATGTGGAATAATTATCTTCTTTTTCTAGATCCAGAAAGTGAGGTCCAAAGAAGTTAAATAATACCTAATATGCATTGGTTATGAAGTAGCAAGTTTTGTAAAACACTTTTTATCTGTACCAGCAGATAGCATGATGGTTACGTTGCTGGACTCCCACATAGCCAATCAAGGTTTGTGTCCTGTACCCGTGACTTAAAACTCATACCAGGCACTTGTGCATTTGTACCTAAAACCCTGAGAAGAGAATGGAGGAAAGGGGATTGTAGCATGCCCATCCTCCCTGGGGAGTGATTTTTCACTTTCTTTGTCTCTGTCTCTCTGTCTCTCCTGCTAGTGCATGTGCCCTACAGCAAAAATATCTCTTAAAAAAACAAAACAAAACAAAAAAAAACTTCTTGTAGTAAAATCAAATGTACCTGCTAAAAGGCCTTCAAATTGAAAGAAATGCTTGTCGAAGACCTACCATTGTTTCTCATAGCTAGCCTTCTACTGTGCCCCTTCAAGAATAATAAATAGAAAACAGTTCTTTTCAAAAATTAAAATTCATGGCATATGTAGTCTGTCCTTCATTTTCCAACTGCAGTGTTCATTCTTCATTTTTATCTGCCACTCTAGGGCCCATTTAAAATACTCTGGGGCATGCAATGTGAACACAAAATAAAAGAGGGCACTCAAAACCCTCACTGGCTGGCTGGCTTGCTTATTTATTTATTTATTTATTTATTTATTTATTTATTTATTTATTTATTTATTTATTTATTTATTTATTAGAGATTTTGTTGTATAGGGTGCTTGTGCTTGCTGGAGACACAGAGAGAGAAAAAGAGAGAGAGAGAAATCGCCCCCTAGGGGGATGGCCATGCTGCAATCCCTTCTCCTCCATTCTCCTTTTGGGATCTTGGAACACTCCTGCACATGCACTTGATGTGAGTTTTGTTTTGTTGTTTTGTTTTTATAGAGATACTTTTGCCATAGGGCATGTGCACTTCCCAGAGAGAAAGAAAGTGAGAAATCACCCCCAGGGTGGATGACCATGCCACAATCCCTTCTCTGTCCTCCTCTTGAGATTTTGGGCATGCACACATATGTGCCTGACTAGAGTGAGAAGCCGAGTCCAGGACTCAAACCATGGTCAACTATGTGGGAGTCCAGCGACATAACCATTATGCCATCTGCTGGTCTCCACCCAGTGTGAGATTTAAGCTGCTGGGTCCAGGACTTGAATTACAGCCAACTACGTGGGAGTCCAGTAAGCAGCCATTATGTCATCTGCTGGTCCCTCTTTGGCTTATTTTTAACACTGACCATTATATTTATTTGTATGAAAAAATATATATATGATTCAGTTACTTAACTAATATTTATGGTACACCATGTAGATATCCACAGGAATGTGTGTGTATGTGTGTGTGTGTGTGCATGCCAGTAATCTCTACTATTTATACTGACTGATTGCCAACTTGGCATATACCTGAACAAGGGTGTCAATCACACACATATCCATGGTCAACCACACACAAATCCACAGTCAACATCAATCAAGTAAATTTAGAACAAACTCTGTTTTCTCCTTTAATAACTGAAGTTCTAAGTTGTCTTCTACCTTCTTACTCACTTATGTAAATCATTCATCCATTGAAATTATACTGAAAACCCTGTATGTACCAGGCAATATTCTACAAAAGAAAGAGAGCCCATGTATCTGCTTCTGCTTAGAATACATACTCTAGTCATACAGTAACTAGTTATTTTCCTTCTACTGTATGAGCACAATAGGATCAACTACACAAGTTCATTACAATGTTTGTTCATTCTAATAAAAGCTTTTGCTATGTTCTTCCTGCACTCAGCCAAATGGTCTATCTGAAAATAATAGCAAATCCTCACCTTTCCTTTTATCATTTCTCACTGTCAGTGTGGGACTTTTATTTATTTATTTATTTATTTATTTATTTATTTATTTATTTATTTATTTATCTACCATGTCCTCAATTAGTGTTTTTATTCAAACTACATTTGTTTTATTTTATTAGCTATATGTCCATAAGACACCTCAACTTAAGTGCCCAAACACAAAAGGTAATCAATTGAAAATTTAGATCACCCCAAAGACATTCAATGGATTCCAAGTCAATGAACCCAATGCTATTGTGAACCCTAATAATAATTGATTCTTTCTTATTTTTTATGGATCTAAGGGTCCACAGCAAAATTTGCATAAATTTTGCTCTTATTTTCTTCAAATTGGCTATTATACATGAATTTATATCCTCCTATTACTTATATAAAGAGTTTTGTCTTGAGTATACTCATGAGTTTGTGAAAAGCTGTTTTTATTTTATGTTGAATACTGTGGTTCGTTCAGTCAATATCTTCATGCATAACACCCAATTAGAAAAGTGTTCTATACTCAATAAATGTTGTAGAATAAATATGTTTTTAATAAAAATAGATGCATAGATGATTAAATTCCAGCTATGAACAGTAGTAACTATTTATTACTACTGTTATTTAGAGGGAACATATGTCCTCATGCAGGTAGTATTATAACAAATTGAAATGTCTTAGTTTGTCAGTGAAATAAATAGCACAGAACTTAAGAATATATATCTAGGGAACCAGCAGTTAGTGTAATGGCTATGTTGCTGGACTCTCACATAGTTCGCATCCCAGACCTGGGGGCTTAAAACTCACACCAGGTGCGTGTGCATGCGTGCCCAAGATCCTGAGAGGAGAATGGAAGAGAAGGGATTGCGGCGTGACCATCCTCCCTGGGGGGTGATTTCTCACTTTCTGTCTCTATGTCTCTGTCTGTCTGGTGAGCACATGCACCCTATAGCGAAAAACCTCTCACAAAAAAAAGAATATATATCTGCAGGTAATCACAAATATAGCAGGAGTAGAAAACAAAGAAATCTTAAAGTCTCCTTCATATTTCCCTTTAATTGCAAGTTTCCCCATAAAATGGGTAGCTAAAATGCTAAGAATATAATCATTCTTCAGTATTCATGGAGGATTAAGTTCCAGGACTCCCTGAAGAAAAAGAAGTCCACTTAAGTACAAGTCTCTATATAAAATGGCATAGCTTTGTAGATAATCTAGGCACATCCTCTCATATGCTAGATTACTATAATACCTAATACAAGATACATATCATGTAAATTGTTATACTGTATTGTTTCAGGAATCATGACAAAACATGTGTAGTACAGATGCAACCAATTTTTTTCTGAATATTTTTGAATCAGTTGGTCTAATCCATGGATACAAAGGATTGACTATATCATCAAATCATACGTCACATCGTGCTGCACATGTTTTTTACATTGTCATTCATCTAATCAACGAGCCCTCTGTTCATAAGATTGTGTTGAATGTCTAGACAGTTTCTTTGCTATATACAAGACAGACTCAAAACCATAGAGAAAATCTCATATAAAACCATTTTATGGGACCAGCAGTTAGTGTAATGGCTATGTCACTGGACTCCCATGTAGTCAACCGTGGTTTGAGTCCCGGACCCGATGGCCTAAACTCACGCCGGGCACATGTGTGTGCGTGCCCAAGATCCTGAGAGGAGAATGGAGGAGAAGGGATTGCGGCGTGGCCAGCCCCCCTGGGGGGGTGATTTCTTGCTTTCTGTCTCTCTGTCTCTCTCTGTCTTTCTGGTGAGTACACTCACCCTATAGCAAAATCCTCTCAAAAAAAAAAAAATTATGTGCACTAGAGAATAGTGCTACATTTAAAATTTACCTGAAAGCTGTGACTTCCTACTTCACTAATCAAGTGACCATGGCTGAAGAATTCATAACATTAAAAAAATTAAAGTTTGACTAACCATGCAGAAAATCACACATATAGTCTCTGGCCAAAAGCCACCTACTGTCCTCCTTAATCCTCTCTGATCCAAGAGGCAGATAAACTATCCTGGGGTCCACGTTTGGTTTCACAGTATAGATGATTTCAACACAGAACGAGAAGCCTTCACCTATATGCATCTATCCAAGTCAATAGTCTTGCATCTATCCAAGTCAATAGTCGAGCCAAAAGATAGTGAGATTCTGAAAGTTATGAAGTCAAGTAAATAGAATATTTTTGAGACTTGACCTTTAATGGTCCATTAGGCCTACTTTTTCAAGACTAAAAAATTACACAAATGAAATAATTATTTTTCTTACTGGAAAAAATTTTTTCTTCATCTTGCCTTTTTTTCTTCATATCCAGAAACAACTTCTCTCTCTCTCTCTCTCCCACTCTCTCTTTTTCCTCTCTCTCTCTCTCTCTCTCAAAGGAACTACTTAGTCTTTACCTCTCACTCATAGGCACTACCATCCAAACTGTCTATAAAGTATATTCTTAGTGACATGCTACTTTCCCCCTCAACCTTAGAGCATTCATCTACAACAACATATTTTCAGCTGGTGAATCAGTGCCTGGGGTTGCCAACACAAATATAGAAGAAAGGAAACTGTCGCTCTTTTTAAATGATAGGAAGTCTCACACATCATTCCTAAACCAGGGTCTCTCTTAGTCAGCTTTCTGTCCCTCGCACTCTATCACTCACGCGCTGCTCGGTACAGTGCATTCATCAAGGCGGGACAACGCGATTGTTAGCTGGCAGTTTAAATGGGGCCGACTTGTCACGAGAGTGACAGCCTGGGCAATTGTTTGCCCTCTGGGAACAGGTGCAGGCAGGTTCAAATGAAACACATCCAAATACTAACAGCAAGATTCTTAATCATGTCAATAAAAAGGATGTACTAGTGTCTGGGATGCAGTGGTCACAATATGCCTTTTACACTTTTAAAGATGAAATGCTGTCTGGCTTTTTAACAGAGTGTTCCAGGGAATCTGTCATGTCATTATCATTTTTAATACGGGTTTCTTTATTGGATGAAATATCTAATTCTGATACTCCACTTGCTAAAAGGCATGTTTTTGAATAGCAAAGGACAGGTTATCAAAACAAAGAAATGGAAAAATAAGAGAGGCTGAAGGTGGAGGGAAGAAACAGTAATAAGCAATGAGGTTTTATTCTCAAACAATGGCAGTGTTTTAATGTAAATAACAGGGATACAGAAGAGCCCTTAAAAGATAGCATGATAACTTCCTTATTCAAACAGCAAAGGAAGGTAGCACTAAAGTATCAAGGCACTAAACAAAGTACCTATGTATCCCTGGTGTTAACAATCAAGTTACTAAATATTTACAAAGTATCTTTTAGGAAATCAGCTAAGAAAATAACAAAAACAAAACACAGTCCTGGTTTTGCATAGTATAATTAATTTGTGTGTTATTAACTCTGTAATTAAGTTGAGGGGCAAAAACTTGAACTCACAAGTGACAATGAGTAAAAAGGAATGATTGCATATCAGAAACAAGGAGCTCAGCAAAGGATCCTGAAGTCGGAAAAAGCCATGGAAGAGGAGGAGAATGAGCTAGAACAAACCAAAAGGCCTGGGAGGCCATCAGGAGAGTCTCCTGAAGGTAAATTTGGTTAAAATTAGAAACTGTCCATTTTCATTTCCTCTTTTTAGGAACAAAATAACACAAAACCAGAGGCTAGAGAACAGAATAAGATGAAGAGCTCAAGACAAAAGCCTCTTAAATTTATATTCATAAGGAAACAAAATCTCATTATGTGGGGGAGATTTGATTTAATTTTTGGAAAGCAGATATTTTCTAATTTGGGAAAAAATGTACTATTTTTCTCCAAAATGTAGGCTCTGAAGTTGGGTAATATTTATATATTAGTTCTGCTACTTTCTGATCATTTAGGAGTTATTTAATCTCAACATTTCGAAGTGTACTTATTTGTCAAATGGCGATAAAAAGAAAATGTACCTGTTCTTAAGGTTATTATAGGGAAATGAGATAATTCATGAAAATATTCAGTATAGAGGTTAACACATAATAGAGTCTTAATAAACAGTATCTGTTGTATTAGCAATTATAGGAAGCTTTTCCAATTAGTTACATACATGGGATTCCAATTATCTACATGCAAGCCCCATTCAGTGTTGAAGCTTACCTATTACTGTTAGTTACTCAATAATTACAGGTCTAAATGATTAAAATGTTCCCTTTGAGGAAGATCCAGCTACTGCCCACATTTTTCTCTGTTTGACCATAAGTTACTTTTAGAAAAATCCATTTGTTCCCCAAAAAGTAAGGTGATTGAGACCAGCAGTTGGTGTAATGGCTATGTTGCTGGACTCCCATGTAGTTGACCGCGGTTTGAGTCCTGGACCCGATGGCTTAAACTCACGCCAAGTGTGTGTGTATGTGTGACCAAGATCCTGAGAGGAGAATGGAGAAGAAGGGATTGTGGGGTGGCCATCCGCCCTTGAAGGTGATTTCTTGCTTTCTGTCTCTCTGTCTCTCTCTGTCTTTCTGGCGAATGCACGTGCCCTATAGCAAAAACCTCTCCCCAAAAAAAGAACAAAAAAAAGTAAGGTGATTAGGCAGCACAAAATAAGGTGACTAGATAGCCAGAGTATACCGACTCTTTATGAAATCAACAACTTGATAATTTTCCACCATTGGGACAAATAAAAAAAAATAATATTCCTTTGTGTGTTGAACTAGTTATATTTACATATAAACACTTTGTCAATCCTTTTCTAGACTTAAGTCACTTGGATAGCTTCTTTAAAATTATTGGCATCACTTTTCCATAGAATTCTTTAACTTTCTTTATGTCATGTAGGGATATAAACCTAAGCCCAATTTTCATATTCCAGTTGAGAAAAGAGCTTATATATTAGGCATTCAAACTGAGAAAAGCACTTAGACTAGTTTAAGAGACATAAAATGTAAATATTAAGAAAAACTGTTTTTGAGGTTTTTTGGTGTTATTTTGTTTTGTTTTTGGTATAGGGCACATGAGCTTGCCAGAGAGAGAGAGAAACAGAAAATGAGAAATCACTCCCCTTGGGGATGGCCATGCCATAATCCCTTCTCCTCTTAGGATTTTGAACTCACAAGTATATGTGCCTGGCATGAGTTTCTAGTCACCAGGTCTAGGACTCTAACCGTAGTCAACCATGTGGTAGTCTAGCCTTTAATCACTACACCACCTGCTGGCACCTTAAAAAATATGTCAATGACTATTAATCCTGAATAGTTCTTCCAACCATAATAAAAATGATGGCAATCTTGTTTTCAAATGTACTGATAGTTGACCTCATTCTTATTTTCTATAACCTTCTTCACTCTTTTCCTTGGCTTTTCTGAAAACCAGGATTAAATTATTAGTAGTTAGAATCATGATTCCATTTAAAGTTCCTTTTCTTTTACAAGTAGCAGTGGCTTTTTGTTTTTTTAAAGTTGCAAAAAGGTGTGTGTGTGTGTGTGTGTGTGTGTGTGTGTGTATAATAAGGAATAATTTGGGGTGAAAACATGGTAACTTTCAGAGTAAATAGAAGTTGTGTCATTACAAGCTTTTCCTAACAACTTGCTGAAAAATCCCAGAAACTAATAGAAAAGATTAAGAAAAGACTCAGAGTGAGCCAGTGGCACGGTGATTGAGGTGGCTGGATCCCACATGGCTGATTGTCCCATTCAAGCCCTCGACTCTGACTTGAAGAAAACTTTGGGCATGTGTTTTGTGCATACCCCAAATCTTGAAAAAATGGAGAAAAAGAGCTTGTGGAGTGGCCATCCCCCCACCTCTACCTGGAGAGGGGATTACTTTTCCACTTTTGTTCTTTCTTTCTGTCTCTTTCTGTCCCTCTCCCGAGAGGACATACTCCTTCTGCCAAAATTTAAAAGAAAAGAAAAAGAAATGACTCAGTATTCTGGATATCTACAGAAATTTGATTGAGCATCATCCTCTGGCTAGGAGACCATGAGCTAAACATTCCTTAAGTGAGGATTAATGCATTAAATACAAAGAAAAGTAGTAAACAGTCTATGTCATATGGTAACCTAAACAATTCACCTTGTTTATCGTCTTCCAATTCACTCTTAGAGGATCCATCATCCTCATCTTTCACATCGTCAGTGGCATCTGGTACCTTCTGTGATGAGGTTTCACTCTCCTTATCAGGGTCTGAACTATCTTTTTCATCATCTAAGGGTGACTTTGACATTCCATTCATTTGTTCATTCGCTTGTCCTTTTTCATTAGTTTTCTCATCTTGCTTCTCTTCATCTACTTCAAAATCTTCTTCATATTCTGAAAAAAGAAAATCTTCACTGTAAAAAAAAAATGGAATCCCTGATACTTAACCCATTTCACATTAATGAGAACTTTAACTCCATTATTCTGTCTTCCCTGGGCCTTTCTTGGCTTTTTTTTTTTTTTTTCACACAATTAGTGAACATGGAAAACTAACTGCAAATGATCAAAGATTGCAATCAGTTACATATACAAGAGCATGAAAGAAATGAATCTCCAAATGACAAGTCTGAAACCTAATAAAAGTTCATTTACAAATGGACATCACCATGCACAATGACTAAAATGGAAAAAGAAGCACTTTATATAAAACAATACATTAGAAATAAATTAAAAATGAAGAGAACAGGATTATAATAATGAAAGTTAATTTGGAGACCCAATGAGGTCATATTTCATATAAAGAATGTTCAAAATATTTGGATATCAAGTTAATGAATAGTGAAGTGGAAAAATTCAATTAATCAAGTCCGAAGGCCCTGGGAAATAACACTGTGAATAATACATTCTTTGAGAACCAAATGGACATCAAGAAAAAACATTATGAAGGATTCTATCCCTAGACCTGAATTGAAATCATATGTATTATTCACTCTTACAATAAATGAAGTAATTGCATTTTAAAGATAAAAATTTTTTTTACAAAAACAGAATATTCCTGTCATGGTCATAAATTTGTTCCATTTGCTACAGAGATGCAACAAATTTGTAGCAGGAAAAGGAAATTGTCACATCAGATAAACTCCAGCTGTCCCTTGTGGTTATAATTTATCACCTTTCATATTTAATTGTTCCCCTTTTTCTTCCATGAAAAACTAAAAATCTTGAAGTGACAACATGCCAAAGATAGAAAGCAAAGGATCTCATGCAGAACCAATTAAGCAAATGAACAATTATCCGTAAAATAAAAATTACAAGGAAAATAAAGTTTTCCAAATTTTGTGTGTTTAGTTATTAGATAGTCTGGCTTCTTGTCTATTGTGGGGGACTCTAAAGTAATTTACTTGAGACCTGTCCACTGACTACAATGAAAGGAACTTAATTTAGAAATGTATGCTCCATGCATATGAAAAAAAAAAAACTCTGTTAATGCAGAGAATGAATGAGGGAAATGTAACAGAAAAGTTGAAATAAAAAGCTGTAATAAAGGCAAACAAAGAATCACAAAAATGTTTTCAAGAATGAGATTTTATGCTTTGAAACAAGAAATGTGAATATCAATAAAACAAAACTGTAACATAAATAAGCAAATGAAAATATTGGTTCACATCATATGACACAAATAGGAAATACTAATGAAAACAAATATTGTGATTCAAGTATTGCTGGCCAGTTATAAAATCCTCACTTGACTCAGTGAACTGTCAATCAGTAAACTTTATCATGGACCCTGTATGTGGAAGAAGATAAAGTTGCAAGAAAAAAGATATTACAATAAGTCAACCCCTGCCATCAGAGAATTTCCACTTTTTGTTGGGAAATAAGATGTAGGTACCCCATAGATGCTATGTTCATTGTGCAGTAGTGTTATACACGGTCTTCGGTAATGTTAGTTTCAACATTGTGGGCTCAGTTGCATTGCTTTTTATATAGAACTCATGAGTAATTATATACCGTAATGTCAGTTAAGTGCAATGAAATCAAACATGTGTGAGAAGTCATTTCAAGAGATCATGGAAGACTTCATAAAAGGAGGTGGCGAAGTTAGCCACAGAATAGACTCCAATATAACATTTTACAGATATTTGCTACTGGTCACAAGATAAGGGGGCCAGACAGAACATGGTGACTGCTACAGTTCTGTCCACAATATTACAAAGTATGAGGTGGAAGGGTTTTGGGGTCAGGCAGCCATGTGCCCACAATCCAAGTAAAACACTTATTTAGCTATGTGACCTACAGTTATTTAACATATTTAAGCTTCAGTTTTTTCATCTGTAACATGGGAAGTACAAGCTACGGTGAGTAAGATTAAAGGAAAAAATCCCTAGGGGAATGAGAAGATGATGTAATGATTATGTCACTGGACTCCCACAGAGTTGACCATGGTTCAAGTCCAGTACCTGGTGGGTTAAGACTCATGCCAGGCACATGTGTATGCATGCCCAAAATCCCAAGATGAGAATGAAGGAGAAGGAAATGGGTATGGCCATCCTCCCCCTGGGGGTGATTTCTCACTTTCTGTCTCTTTGTCTCTCTCTCTCTGGTGAGCGCACACACCTTATAATAAAAATCTCTCTAAAAAAAATCCCTGGAATATGATTATCACAGTGCCATGAATAGCAGTTTCCTAATAAATATCAGGGATTTAATCTTAATCACTATTAAGAGGAAGTTGGTTATAGAACAGGAGAAATCACACACAATTTGTGCTACAATGATGGCAACACACTTTAATGGAAGCACCTGATTAAAGTCAGAGCAGTGCAAGTGTCTACAATGAGGGCATAATTACAGTTGAAGCAGAGCATAAAATTGAGGGAACATGTAGTGAGCCACAAAAAGAGCCCCTAGATCTTATTTCATAGGACCAAATATGAAATGCAAGGATACCCTGGCTTTGTTCTACCCCTTCTATGAACACATCTAAATATCAGCTTTCTGCAAACCATCAGCCTTTCACTAGCAGTATAGCTCAAAGCATACCACTTTTGTGTGTTATCTACTCGTGTTTTCAATATGTATGAACTAATGGCATGCTTTCTGGAATTGTTTTCAAAATGTCTTGTTTTTCCATCCCATTTTCCTTCTTTCAGAGAATTTAAATAGCTTGTTTACTGTTCCCACTAATGAGGACATGAGGCAACACAGGTCAACATCACTCCAGCCACAACCTTCATTTGTTGATCTTGACTCAGGCTTCTTGCTGCCTTTATGATGAAATGGTGGTTCTGCAGCGAGCTAATGCCCTGCCATCACTACTGATGCTACGTGGCTTTTTGTTTGTTATTTAATGAGAATGAGCACATAGAGTAAATTAACTAGCCAACACTCAAGAAAGACCTCAGATCAGCCTCATGGCTTGGTGGTTAAGAAAGTTGAATCCATGGGACCAGCAGTTAGCGTAATGGCTATGTCGCTGGACTCCCACGTAGTCAACCGTGGTTCGCGTCCCGGACCCGGTGGCTTAAAACTCACGCCGGGTGCGTGTGCGTGCGTGCCTAAGATCCCTAGAAGGGATTGCGGCATGGCCATCCTCCCTGGGGGGGTGATTTCTCACTTTCTGTCTCTCTATCTCTCTCTGTCTGTCTGGTGAGTGCACGCGCCCTATGTTGGGGAGGGCGCCCGCCCTCGAACAAAAACCTCCAACAAAAAAAAAAAAAAAAAAGAAAAGAAAAGAAAAGAAAAGAAAAGAAAAGAAAAGAAAAGAAAAGAAAAAGAAAGTTGAATCCACATGGCTGACCACATGGTTGGAGTCCCAGACCCAATGGCTTGAAAATAACATGCTGGGCATGTGTGCATGCATGTGTGCCCTGAATCCTTACAGGCTGGAGAAATGTAATAGAAGGGATGGTTGAGTTACCATGCCCCATTAGGGAGTGGCTTTCTTCCTCTCTCTTTCTCTCTCTCTATTTCTCTTTCTCTGGTTGGCTCTAATAAACCCCCACATCCTACTAGTTAAGACATGGAGCCCATTTGTTAAGCTCTTCAACTGCTGTTGCTAGAGATCATTTTGTATTCTCAGTTAAAGATAAGAATGAAAGAGTAGAGGTATTATTGAGAGGGGTAAACTGGGTAAAAGCATTATGAGTAAAATCTTTTTAAAGATAGTCACATTATTTTAGTAAAAAGTCCATTGCTATAGCAGCTCTGCAATTATTCTCTAGGATTTATGAAACCTTTGGCCAGAAATTAAATGAAGTGAGAGAGGAGATTCCCAGAGTTTCCCCTTTTTCAATGCCAGACCTTCACCAATCACTCTAATCCATGGCTGTGGTACCTCTAATCTAGGTTTCTTCCTCTCCTGGGTAAATGACATACCCCCAGGAAGCTCCCCTTTTGAATTCTTTAAACTTGTGACCTACAACTGTGTAGCATCTAAGATAGGTGTTTGAAAGTCTGAGCTGCCTAAAAACCACAAAATTTAATGCAGATGTTTTACAAATTTGATGATCACATTTTAGAGACTAAACCAAGCAGTGATAATGAGTTATTGATTACCATATTTTAAAGTATTTTCCTGGTCGTCTTCCCAAACATCTTGTCCTGGTTTTCCTTTCTGTTCCATTTCTTCCACAGCAGTTCTCACTTCTCTGTCTCCCATTTTTACTTCTTGAGCTGAAAAAACGGCAGAGGCAGAGGCTTTGTTCCCCTCGATCTCCTTTCTTCTTGGTATCACATACTCCCTGTCCTTCCTCAGTTTCCCCTCGCTCTTCTTCAGCTCCTCTCTTTTCTCGGTGCTCTTTTCTCTCTTAGGTTTTGGTGAAGGTGTTTTTTTGTCGAGACCCATTGCAATAATACATCTATTTAAAAAATGAATATAATGTGTTTATTAATTCCTCTATGTAGTACAGTGGAACCACACAGTTTCTGAAATCATTTAGCTGCTTCTTCTTTTTTTTTTTTTTTTTAGAGAGAGAGAGAGTTTTTTTGCTATAGGGCACCTATGCTTACCAGAGAGGCAGAGAGAGACAGAGAGACATAAAGTGAGAAATCACCACTCCAGGCGGGATGGCCACACCACAATCCCTTCTCCTTCATTCGCCTCTCATGATTTTGGACACGCATGCACACATGCCTGGCGTGAGTTTTAAGCTGCTGGATCCAGGACTCAAACCACAGTTGACACGCCATCTGCTGGTCTCTTAAATCATTTAGCTTTTATGTTAGTAAGAAATTATATAAGAAATATTTTTACTATAGTACACATATGTTAATTAAAAATAAACTGGTTTCGGAGCTAGCAGATGGTGTAGCGGTTATGTCACTAAACTCCTATGTGGCTGACCATGGCTTCAGTCCTGGACCTGGTGGCTTGAAAATCATGGCAGGCACATGTGCATGCATTCCCAAGATTATGGGAGGAGAATGAAGGAGAAGGGATACAGCATGACCATTCCCCCTGGGAGCTGATTTCTCACTTTCCCTCTCACTGTCTCTCTCTCTCTTTCTCTGGTGAGTGCACACACCCTAAGTCAAAAATCTCTACCAAAAAAATAGATAAATAAATAAATAAAATAAATACTCTTGTTTCTCTTTGTGTGTTCTTATAAATGAACACACAAATTCTTAGTAATCTTACTGACAGTAGTAAAAAAGAAAACAACTCATCAACCAAGAGCTACAGTATCCAACTAAAATTTGTGCCTTAGAGTATACTTTGGCTTTATAGCAGAGTCAGATATACTGATAAAGATATACCAGATCCCCTTATCTATAGGGTAGACATTTCCAAACCCCCAGAGGATGTCTAAAACCATGGATGGAGCCAAACCTATATGTACTATGTTTTTTCCTATATGTATATACTTTTGATAAAGTTTATGTTATAAGTTAGTTATAGTAAAAAATTAACAATAATAAATAAAATAATAAAATAGAACAATTACAACAAAATGCTGTAATAAATATTAAGTTATCTCTTTCTCTCTCAACCTATCTTCTTGTACTATACTCACCTATTTTCAGACTACAGCTGATGACGAGTAATTGAAACCATGGAAAATAAAACCACAGATAAGGAAAGTGCATGTGTGTGTGTGTGTGTGTGTGTGTGTGTGTGTATGTGTGTACAGTCCAAGTCCTTAAATGAGACTTAAGTGATAAAATAACATTCAGGTTTATAAACAAGGGAAGCTGAGGTTTAAAAATATGTCATTCAACATGTCATTCAATCTTATTCTAAAAACATAACAATAGCAAAAGACTTACATACAAGGTTGACGCCAAATATATGCAATTGATTTTTTAAAAGAAACATATACAGGCAAATGTTGTTGTGCCCTTTAAGTAAATAACTCAGGAGTCTGCACACTTTTAATAGAACTGCCATTATTGCCTTTAGAATGGCCTTTCGAAGGCTGTACCACAATCTTTTGGTCATTATTGCTGACAATAGCTTTTGTTCCTCAAAAATGGCGATAATTTGAAGAGGTTCTAAAGTCAACTGAAATCAAATCTGGTGAACCATGAAGATGATCTGAATGCATTATGACATTTAAAAAAATGTTTTAAATCAGTTATAACAAAGGGATGTGAATAAGTTGTCTTCTGTACTGATTTTTTCTCTCTGAGTCAAATATCAAAATAAGAATTCAATAATGATAATACACATATTAATAAAAATGGTGAGTATGATAGTGATACAATTATTAAGTACTCATTCTCTGTCAGACTCTTTTCTGGATATTCTGTATACATTATCTTCAGGGATTCATTACCTCCCAGATAAATGGAGAGCTATCAATACCACTTTACAAAAGAGAAACAGTTTAAAAGGTTTGAGTCTGCCCCTGACACAGTAATTAAAGTGCTGGATACCATATGTCCGACCTTGCAGTTTGAGTCCTGGACCCAGCAACTTGAAAAAAACATACTGGGCGTGTACCTACAGTGCCAAGAGGAGAATATAGGAGAAGGGATTGCAGCATGGCCATCCACCCTGGGCAGGGGTGACTTCTTACTTTCCCTCTCTCTTAGTCTCCCAATCTGTCTGTCTATACATGTGCCCTAAAGCAAACCTGTCTTTCTATACATGGGCCCTATAGCAAAAATTAACCAAAAAAAAAAAAAAGAAAGAAAGAAAGAAAAGAAAAGGTTCTATTACTTGCCCAAAGTCACCCAGTAGATTAGTGATGAAGCTGGATTCCAATTCAAGACAGCTAGACTCCACCTCACACGGAAGCACAACTACACTGCTTTGTGACAGATGTGACCCTCTAAGATGACTAGTTACACACACAAATGTTACACTACTGGGCTTACCACCAGAGAAAGAATTCACACTTTGTCACCAGACACTAGCCAAGTCTGCAGAAGTTTCTACCTAGGCCTGGAGAAAATTCGTGATCTGAAAAATGAGGCACTTGCCAGCTATCAGTCTCCAAAGCTCTCCTCCTCTGAGGCTACGCGTGTCTCTTTCTCTAGGCTACACAGTATGGGGAAAAGGAATCATTTGGAGTGCAGGTGAAAAGGGATCAGAGTGCAATTAAGACTTCTCAGTCTCCAAAGCATAAGAATAATATGTAAATCCAAGAATTGCTTCAACCTGAATGAAAGCCAATGGCAACTTTGTAAACTGAAAACTTCACTGAATTTTAGCTATCTCCAGTCTAGAAATAGCCCAGGAATTGATCTCCATAAATTCTCCTGACAAGCAAATATGAGAACTGAGTCATATCACTTAGCTTTTCAATATCACCCCATAAAATAAAGCTAAAAGGATTTGCACTCAAAGTAGCTATCAGGCTGTAAAAAAATGAGATAATGAGAATATACTTACCTCACCCATATTAAGCATGATAAATATATCTTGACTGTAATGATGATGTGCTTAGCACATTGCTTTCCTTGGAATAAAGGTGTCATGAATCTTCACAGAATGTGATTAGTAGCATTGCCTTCTGTTCAAGCTGTTCTTCCCTTATCAATGGCAACACCAAATCCATTGATTTGGAGCCTCTGATATGCTGTTGCTTTTAGTTTATGCTATGACTATGTTAAGGCTTTGATGCCTCCCTACTGCATGCACAGACTTTTTATTGCCCATCTGCTGAAGGGAATTGGACAAACAAAGTGAGGAACATCTGTGCTCTCCTCGTCAGTGACTACCTATTCAACTTCTGTGGATAATTTGAGGTGTTGATTTTGATTACTAAAGCTCAAAGCAGTCTGCCTTCTACTTGGTTAGCAATTCCTCTTTCTGTGTTTCACTCTAGCAATTGAAAATAACTACTATGCCTCTTCAAACAGTTCCCATAATGGAGGGACAAGGATAATTGCAGAATCTTCACACTTTGGAAGTGACCACCACTTAGCTTTGCTTGTTTTGAAAAGACCTTGAATAGGAAACACCTAAATATTTTTAGAAATAAAATTCCCTGTTGTGTTATGTTTCTAGGCCCTCCTTTCTCTCATTGTAAAAGTTCCAGGGATGGTTTTAAAGATTAAAAATTAATTTTATTTTTAAAGAAATTGGAGGAATTAAGGTGCATTCCTTATTGTTATAGGAGTGACAAAGAAAAACACACATAGGCTATACAATATAACAAGTGATGTCAACTTAGGTGTAGCTCTCAGCTCTCACTGGAGTGCTGCAGTGTTAATGCCTCTGGAGTAACAACAGTAGTCTCAAGTGGGGCACAGTCCAACAAGCAAGGCTCTCACACTTGTCCACCTATACCTGCTGCATTAAACCAGTCTGACTAAGTTTACCTGATCTGCAACAGGGAGACGTCAAGTGGCACTTCCCCATTCTACTTTGGGCATTCACAGACCACACTGGAAGAAATAGTTATGACTCTCCTAAAAGATCTATCAGTTCAGTTGAGAATCATAGGTATTATTCTTTAATGTCACAACCATTTTTATATTATTTGTAAAGGCTGAAGAACAAAACTAGAGGGAACTAAATGTTGAAACCATATCAAGAATTATACAGAAGCTAGTAGAGATTGAATAGAGGAGTAGATGTCATCAATTAGATTTTAGCTCTGATTATTAAACCTCTGAAGAAAGTGCTGAGGGCAATAATGTACAGCTTGGATTTGTTCAGCAGCTCCCAAAGAATGCAATGTGTTTGCAAATGGATGATCATCTGTAAGCTCATTAGCTTTCTTGAGAGTTAAATAGACATATGTTAAACGACTTAACCACAAATATGGAGACAGCATATATGAGTTGGAACTAGAGAGTCATTCAGGTAGGCCCTAAGTGTAGCTGGACAATTTTGCCCTAGTCCATTTACTATCCCACTCTCTGGTATACTTGTCCATCCCCCTTCTCTCTTCTAAAACTTCCAGCTGCTCCTCCTTCAGCCTTAACCTTGGCTAAGAAATTTTCTTGTTTGAGAAAACAGAAACTATCAGCAGAGAACTTCTAGCTGGTCTCAGAACATCCTCATTTTCTATTACCTCCCTTACCTAACTGTTTTGTGTTTATTATGGTGACCAGGTGATACATAATAATTGGAGTATCGGTATGTTCTTTGCCCTTTCTCATTAGAATGGGCTCCACGGATGCATATACTATACTTTGGTGGGTTCACTCCCGTGGTCTAGCCTGGCATGTAGTTCATGCTCCATAAGTACCTTTAGAAAAATGAAAGAATGCGTGCAAGCAGGTCTCCTAATTTCAAACAGAACAGTCGATAAGAAAGCCAATAAACAACAATAAAAAACAACCTATAAAAATATTATGCATTGTATTATGCCTGAACTTGAGGTTAGGGGAAGGAAATGAAAATTGGACCATACCGTGATTCAAGCATACCTCCAAATGCTTAACCTGCAGTACAAGTCAAATACTTAGCACTGTTTTCAAGGTTCAGCCCCATACTGGGAAAAATGAAAGCAGGAGGGGAAAAAAAAAAAAAAAAAAAA
>NW_006159638.1:932436-935830 GCF_000334495.1 Tupaia belangeri chinensis
AAAAAAAAAAAAGTTTGCCTCTGTCCCTTCAGAAAGGGAGACAAAAAGAGAATCAGAATTTAAAACACTATCAGCTTTTATCTCTACTATGTAATACACATGCAGATCTGATCTTGTATCTTAAATATAACACACAAGGTTATAATAACCCCTAACTGTAGATATTTTAGACTCATCTACATTAATTTCTCTTAATTTGTGCAGATAAGTGCATTACTAAAAGGCATAAGAAGAAAGACGTAGCAAACTCGCCCTCTACCAAAGGACGTTTGTTTCCGTACTTGTAGCAAGGAGATGATCTTTCGACACTCACAAACCCAAAGTAGCCACGCTTGCCTCCAAGTCTGGAACCTTTTCTGTGCTTGTATTCACAGCAGGAGCTTAACCTGTTCACCTGCATCCCATTTAGGAAAAAGGTGAGACTGAAGGGGAAACCATGGTGCCTTTTGGAAATAAACTGGAAGGTCTCTGGAATTAAAAAAGAAATATATTTATAAAAGCATCTGATTTTGGACTAATATCTTCTAAATTATATTTTTTTCTATTAGAGAAATACAATAATATGCTATAAACCATTTTTAATTTGAAGACAATTTTTAATCATGAAAACACATTCTATTACTTTTATTCCTAACAAATACTCTAAGTCTTTATCAAATTCATTGATTTGTACAAAAGAATAGTACCCAATGTTAGATGGGCCCTTCTATGGCCAGGCATGATGCCTGTTTACCTTGGGTGTGTTATTTCTCAATAATCACATGAAGTAGCAACATTTGTATGGCTAATTTATAGGTAAGGAAATTAAGTGGTTACCCATGATTATGCCATTAGTGGAAGAGTTAACATTTGAATCCAAACATCTCTCTATATTACTATGCTACATATTGGTAAAGTACTGAATGACGAAAGGCCACAGTGAGCTCAGTCATGCTTTTCATAAAATTTGCATTTTTAGTTGTGACTTTAAAAGTCCTAATACATATATGAATGGGGCAGCTTTATTCCATCTCAACTGAGCCATAAGCAATTCTGTTTGGATTTGAGACCACGTCTTTCTCCTCTCCATCCAAAAGTCCCATCCATGAAATAAGAACCACTGCTTGCAATTAAGAATTGTTAATCATTCCAAGTCTTTGTAGTATTCTTTGAAGGGTACCATATCAAAGTCCTAAACCCTGAATCTGAGGAAACCTATTTTCTGCATAGTGACTTGGAATTTTTTTTTCAAGAACATGTCTAATGCCACTTTATAAAATAAATAAATAACAATTTAAAAAATAAAAAAATAAAATACCTCCCTGGACCCTCTCACTTCTACCAGTGGTAGAGTTAGCAATGTTTATCTCTACTACATTCATGTTTCTATTGTTGCATTTACTATGATATATTAAAATATGACTGTACCAGTAGTACTCAAATTTTAATACACCTGGTAGTATTATTAAAACAGATTGCTGTGCTTTATCCCAGAGATTCAGATTCAGTAGGTCTGGGATAGGTCCAATAATATGCATTTTTATCTATTTGAGTTTTTGGCACAGGGCGCATGTGCTCACCAGAGACGGACAAAGAGAGAAAATGAAAAATCACCCCCTAGTTGGTATGCCCTGCTATAATCCCATCTCCTCCATTCTCCTCTCATGATTTTTGGCTTCTATGCACATGTGCCCAACATGATTTTCAAGCCACCAGGCCTGTGATTTGAACTGCAGAGTCAGTCAGTGAGATCCAGTACCTTAACCTCTATGCCACCCACTGACCCAAGAATGTGCATTTTTAAAATAATTATTTTAATTTAATTAAGAAATTATTATTAATATTTTAATTTGCTATAGAACATGTGTTCTTACCAGAGAGAAAGAGAGAGCAAGAGAGAGAAAGAAGGCAAACCACCAGGTCTGAGACTTGAACCAGGATTGATGATGTGGTAGCTCCTTAACTGCCATGTCACCTGCTGGCCACAAGAATGTGCATTTTTAACAAGTTCCAAGATGATTTTGATGCTGCTGGTCTAGACCCTCACTTTGAATATCCTCATCTATTATAGACTCATGCTGCCCTGTACGCCTGTGAAATCCACACAGGTGAACCTGGTCTCATATTCATCGTTGTCTCCCTAAACCCCAGGACAATGGCAGAGGGGTCCCACAAAATAATTAGTAAACTATTATTTTAGCCTATTTCTTTTATAATCATCTAGAAACATTGGGCATCAGGACCAGCAGGTGATGTAATGGCTATGTCGCTGGATTCTCATTTAATTGGCCGTGGTTCAAGTCCCAAAACCACAGGCTTAAACTCATGCCTGGTCTGTGTGCATGCGTACCCAAGATCTCGAAAGGAGAATAGAGGAGAAGGGATTGTGGTGTGGCCATCCCCTCTGGGGGATGATTTCTTGCTTTCTGTCTCTCTGTCTCTGTTTGTCTTTCTGGGGTGTGCACGTGCCCTATAGCAAAAAAAAAAAGAAAAAGAAAAAGAAAAAACAAAACAAAACAAACAAAACACTGGGCATCTACCATATTATGCCCTTACAACATTTTCTAAATCAGACGCAACTCCTTCTAAAGAATAAGACTCATTGAAAAAAATAATTCTATCATTGATACCTTAGTATTATGATGTGAAATTAAACTAAGAAAGAGAAAACTAGAAAAGTTAGTGTCTGGGGAAACCAAGATACACTAGATTGCAAAATCTACTTGTCTTAATGATAACTGTACTCCTCAAGTGGTGACTAAAAGGCAAGTTAGACTGTTTGCATTACAGAAACTTGACTCCTGTGTTCATGTTACATAATTCATTATACTGTAATATCAAGCTCTATGATTCTCTTAAACCCAGTCCAGAAAGAGACTGTAGTCAAGAAAATATTGAGAATAGGCACAGGAAATCAACTTCTATGAGGCAGAAACTGATTAGGTAGTGAGGCAAGGTATTAGGGGTGCCATCATGGCATGCTGAAAATAAGAAGGGGGTCCCCACACCCCCACATCAACTACCTTTCCATTTGATGCCCATGTTGTTGGAGAGCACACCCAGCTATTATTCCTTTCTGTTCTTTCCTCCCCTTATTTTTTTTTTCAAATCTGTTGGATAAGAATTGACACCCTGTGCTTTTGCTCCTTTGTTATTGTTTTATGACTTTATATTTTAAAATATAGTGACACTAGTATGGTCTGAATGTACCTCCCAAAATTCACATGTTGAGATGTGGTTATGACAACATTAAGAAAGTGAAAACTTAATCTGATTATGGTGTTGAAAGGTTAAGCCTCTGAGAAGAGATTACTATGAAGGTCATCAAGGTGGGGCCCTCATTACTGACTTCTTGTGGGTTTAGAAGGAGAGGGAACAAGACCAGGATAGACATACATGGACACAGATGTAAGCA
>NW_006159638.1:935858-943428 GCF_000334495.1 Tupaia belangeri chinensis
CATTCCTGCCCTCCACCATATTGTGGCCCCTGGATCTTGGACTTCCAAATAATGAACTAAGTAAACCTCTATTCCTCTGTTATTCAGTTTCAAGTATACACCTGAAAATACACCTTCCAATCCTGACTTGATGGTTTCTTCATGAAATAGTGGAAAGAATATAGACCAGAAATGAGAAAATTCTGGTCCATGACCCAGACCTTCGCTTATTAGTAAGTGTCCCTTAGTAAGTTACTAACTTGGTTGCATTTCAGAACTCCCGTATATAAAATGGAAAGGATGGGGTGGGAAAGAGCAGATGCTCTGCTTCACAGAGCAGTCTTAAAGATTATATAATGCACACTATTAGAAAGCATTTTATACTGTTTGTAAAATGCAGTTATTCATTATTACCTGCAGTGGGTAGCACTGTTTAGGCACTAAAATAAAGCAATAATAGGGAAAAAATATCAAATGTGGTCTCCTTTCTCAAGAAGTTATAATTTAGCAGAAGAGGCTAAATTAACATATTGTATTAACAACTGACTTATTCTGAATAAGGTCACCACATCCTCTCACCTTAAAATTTTATCCCTGAAAACAAATCAAAGACTTAACCTGAACAACGCTAATTCATGAAAAATTACTGAAATTTAGGTAAAAACGGTGAAAGTCTGTGGCATTCTTCCTTGGGATTATTTATCCCCCACACCTGCCACTATTTCATCACAGTACTTCTAATAGGGTAGGGCAGGCCATAAGTAACCAGCAGTTACACTGTCTGTAAGGAATGACAAAACAAAACAACCCCATGGCTTTACCAGTAATAAGTAGAAATCTTGGAGGCAAGTTAATGCGGAAGGTCAGAGGTTCTACTAGCTTGAGACTGTAGTTCTAATTAGAGCAAGCAACAGGTCAAAAATTTAACAGGGATATACAGGCAACAGACAGTCGTAGAGCATTTGATAAGCTGTCTATATCTCTCCAACTAACTAGAAGCAACATGGATCAGAGTAAGCCCAACCTATTATGTGTCTCCAACCTATGTACAGAGGAAACAACAGAGCGACTAGTGGAAAATAGAAGTTGGAACAGACTTGAAAATTGCCTGAAATATAGATACATTCCTGAACCCACAGCAATAGGTTAAATCATGTCCTTCCAAAATTCATGGCTACCCAGAATCTCAGAATGTGAATGTATTTGGAAACAGGTTCTTCACAGATATAATCAGTAAAAGGTTGAGTGGAAATCATCCTAGTTTTAAATTTTGCCCTTAATCCAATACCTTATAAGAAGAAAAGAGGACACACATAGCGATACCTGAAGAAGATGCCACATTCAGAGAGAAGCAGAGATTGAAATAATAGAGCAACAAGCCAAGGATTTCCAGGCACCACCAGAAGTTGTAAGAATCAAGAAAGGATTCTGCCTTAAAGCTTTTCAAGCCACATCTTGATTTTGGACTGTCCTCCAAATATGTGAGAGAATACATTTCTGTTGTATCCAGATACAGTCTGGGAGACATCTGTAACATCATCCTCAAGAACTTAATACCTAATATTCCCACAAAGAGATCCACTGGCAGAGAGGGAGGCTTTACTGGATCAAGGTGTTTGGGCCCACCTTCTGGTAAATCCTGAGATGATTACTAAACTATGAAAACACAGACAACCTTAAAAGACCAGCCTGAAGAATTAGAATTAAAATAGAATTTTTAAAAAATCTGAGAACAAAATAGCTGGTTATATACTCGGGTGAGGGGGGACTGAATTTCACAGACTAAGTCTAGATAAATGACTAGACAAACAAATAAACAAAACAATAATTTTCTTTAGGGAAAAGTTGAGTCCAAAATTCATAGTAATACACTGTCTAAAATATACAGTTTTTCAACAACAACAATAACAAAAGGCATATAAAGAAAGAACAACGCAACCTAAACTTAGGGGGAAAAAAGGAATTAAAACCATTCCTAGGAATGTAATCAAGAGAAATTACAGATGCTAGGTAGTAGTGCAGGGTTAATACAACTGGACCCACATGGAAAAAGCCCTGGGATCCCATCCTGGCATCTCCTTGAGCATACCAGACACACACACACATACACATGTGCCTGTGTGCATGTGTGCTGGTGGTCTGGGCTGGCTGAGACTGGGAGTAGATTGTAGAGAGAAGACCCTGTTGGAGATGCCTACTTCTCTTTCTTGCTCTTCCATAATAAATAAACAAATAAACTTATTACTTTTTTTTCTTTTAAAAAGAAAAAGAAAAAAATAACATATGTCTATGCCACTCATTTTTGTATGATATAAACAAATACATATACAAATAACAGCATTATTTTTATTAGTTCCAAACTGGAAACATTACAAATCTCCATCAACCAGGGGATGGATAAAAAAATACTTGAACATTCATGTAATGGAATATATTCAGCAACGTAAGGCGAGAAAAACTACTGATAGATACTATAAATGCATGACTCTCAAAAATGTGAAAGGAGTGAAAGGAGCAAGACACGTAACACTGTTACCCACCATGTAGCTGGGGCTCATACCACACCCAAACCTCTCCCTAAATGGTGTTTTTCCTTAAGTAACAGGGTGCATGCAAATATTAAGGCTGCCACTGAAAATCCCATCCTGAATCAGTCAGAACCAATTTGGCATCTGGAAAGATCACTGACTGACCTTCAAACTCATTACACCTTCATGGTAGTGATTTAGTGTACTAAATGACACCCATACTAGCCTCTTAAGTATTGACAATCTCTTGGGTAACCCCTGGAAATGACCTTATAAGAAGAAAAAGGAGGCGGGTTTTGAAGTTCTGGGAAATCACTGCATTTTCCAGGCTCAAAATACTCCTCCCTATCCTGTCCACTCATTACTCCCTTTGTTGTATCTAAAACTCTGCAGCTCAAGACCTGTGAGAAGTCAATTTAAGTTTGACTTCAGATTCTCCATTCCTTGGCCATTGACTAAGCTTGTGCTATGACACTTGGTTTCAGTTTGTACGACGACCCTGAGACACTTAATGGCAAAAGATCACATTTTGGAGAATGAATTAAAAATTGCTAATGATACTTCTCCTTGGCCCAGCGGCAGTGGCACAGGAGGTAGGATACCGCTCTGCAATGCTGGAACCACATAGAAGACTGAAGGTTCAGTTCTCAGGTCAACCTGAAACATGTGGGGCACACACATGCATCTGTGATCAAACCACCCATTGTGTAATTTCATTTAAGTGAAACGTCCTGAAAACAAAATATTTAGAGACAAAAAAAATGCAAATCAGTGGCTGGCTGGAGCAGACTGTGAGAGTAAAGTCTAACCACATGAACATAAGGGAACTTTCTGAAGCAGTGGAGATGTTCTGATTTGTGATGGGGGCTGCATGACTCTACGTAATTGATGAAAGTCATTGAATTAGACATGTACAGAGGGTGAATTTATGGTACTTATACTTCAAGAGAGCTATTTTTAAAACAAAAAAATTAATTTATGATAGTGAGGGAAAAAAATGATAAACTAAATATAAGTTGAAGTACAAAGATTTGGTTTTAAGAGTACGCTAAAAAGGACCAGCAGATAGCACAGTGGTTATGTCACTGAATTCCCACATAGTTGACTGTGGTTCAAGTCCCAGACTTGGCAGCTTAAAACTCACACCACGTGCATGTGCATGCATGCCCAAGATCCCAAGAGGAGAATGGACTGCGGTGTGCCATCCACCTTGGGTGGTGATTTCTGACTTTCTGTCTCTCTGTCTCAGTCTCTCTGGTGAATGCATGTACCCTATAGCAAAAATTTCTCTAAAAATGAAATAAGAGTAGACTAAGAGCCATAGGCCGTCAGGATAAATTATAGTAGAAGTTGGATGAAAAGACTGCATAGCCTTAATCTGAATCTTAAAAGATGTGTAAGATTTGAATTTAAAGGGAGGAAAGACAAAGAAAATAGCATGGAAAGGCAAATGTGCAGGGAGAGGGAAGGAACTTTCTTAGGGAGTAAGGAGGAATGCATAAATAGGTGAAATAGGATCTGGTTATGGAAATACAAGAAAACAGGGCAGTAAAGGAAGGGATTTTCAGAGGGCCAGATGAAAAGTTACTTTGTTCTTTGCATCTGCATGAACCCAAGAGGCCAAGGTTTGTCTTGTTTGAAAATATAAACATGGTAAATAAAAATGCCTCTGAAGAAACTACTCTTTACAAGTAGCAGAAACTATTCAGTGACTTCTGTAGGTGTATATTTATAATAAACAATCAGCTTGTGACTGACTTGAAGTCTAAAGTCAGACTATAAGACATCATGAATTACTGTGGGAATAAAAGATGCACTTGCCACATTCCAAAATAATTAACTTTATTGTTATTTCTCATGAAGAAAAAAGAAAAAAGAGACAAATCAGCAAATGCCACATTTTGACAACTTGACTGCTCCAAGTATAATGTTAAATGCCCTTACTTTTTTTTTTTTTTTTTTAACAGAAACCTTCTAAAAAATCTAGTCACATTTCACTGGATCATGCACAGCTTTGATTTGTAAAAAGGGCAGATTCTTTTCAGTCCAGCTAAATTGCTAAGATTGCTGAACCACAAGTCAACTCTGAGCCACCCGACTTTTCAATTTTGAATAATTACTTTTCTGGCAATCAGGGCAAGCTGAGACAAAATTATTGTGTGAACAGGATTCAATCTTTAAGACCCCATCCCATCCTATTATTCAAGACTGTCCAATGCCATAACTAAAAGTCTCAGGATCATACTTACGCAAAATAACATCAAGCCTGGTAATGCCCTTTCTCCCATAACCTCTAGTTCTGCAGCATCATCACAGTGTACATCATCTACCCGAGGATAATTCAGCTAAGCCTCATTCTTTTTCCATTTGTATCTACCACATTTTCCAGTAGTTAAATAGACATTATATATGCATTTTGTTGAATTAAGTGTGATCTAAGACCCAGAAAAATGTCATTATGTTAATTCCAATTTCAATAAGCAATTCTCCTAAATTAATAGCTGAAAGTTATATTTTTGAAAAATAACTGTATGTATCTGTGCCACTATCATTAGGGGTTTTATGCCCCTTGTATTATAAAAATGTAGAAAACCCTGCTACAGAGAAGAGCTGACTGGAGCTCACTGAAACTGACTAGGGCTTTGCTCCTAGTTGGGAGACCAAGGTCTGTGCTTGACTTGCCCAGAGCTTGGAAAGCCCCACCACCTCTGGATTCCTCTCATTTTCCTCCTCTACGAAATGGAATACATTTTGGAAAGCTATGGCAAAATGAAACAAAATACATTACAATTCCACCAGACATATAAAATGTGAAAATAATTTCCACATGATTAAGCATCATATTATGTTTTACTTTATGTTAAAACTAACATTCAAGGGACCAACAGGTGGCATGGTGATTAAGGTACTGGACTCCCACACGGCTTACCCAGTTTGGGTCCCACACCTGGGGGCTTGCTTTCTCACTTTGTCTCTCTCTCTCTCTTTTTCTTTGGTGAGTGCATGTGTCTTACAGCAAATTAAAATAACAAAGAATAAATAAAAATGTTTTTAAATTAACATTCAAGGATCGGGTCATGGGGAAAGTCAAAATACATGTTTGCATAGAAAAATAGAAAAATAAATAAAAAGTTATTAGGTTGTCATAACTTTCCTGACAACCTAATATTTACTCTTTCTTTTAATGTTGTGAAGTTTTAAATATGTAACCCATAAATATGTAAATATAGTTTCTCTTCAATGATTTGAAGATTTTTAAAATTAATAACCACTGCTTTGGATTAATGAGAGAAATCAGTAAGGCCAGTACTAAGAATGATATGTTTGTTTGCTCTCAACTCCTTCCTTAACTCCTAAGCCTATATCAGGATTATCTGAATATAAAGATTTCTAGACATTAGTAAAAACAGTATTACCTTATTCCTTTAATTAGTAAAAAGAGTGTTACTGAACAGAATTTCTTAAGCAAGGGAGTAACAAATATAATTATATAAACACTCTTCCTTTTAATTGCTGTGCCACTGAACTAAATATTGGAGAAAAGCACTACAGTTAAATAAATGAAAACCTAAATTAGAGATGAAAATATCTTATGCTGAAAACACGGATTTATGATCAAATGAAAGCAGAAATGTACTAAAAAGCCATTTAACCAAATTCCACATCAAGTTATTTAGGTGTGATTCACTGTGGAGTTTATTGGATTTGTGATATTATCTCAACATTCCACTAAAGAACAAATTGCCAATGCGGTATTTTTTTCTTAGAATAATGTACAATATAATTCACTATGGCAAGCCAAATAGTTAACTTGTAATTTGGGGGACAGCTTATTCGGTCAACATTTTACCGATCATATATCTCCATCCCCAAATTAATCTGTTACCGGGTTAAATCACTCCAAATTCTCTCTTCCACAATCTGCAAGAGAAATTGCTGCTTCAGTTTCAATCATGGAGCAGTAAATCTAGATCTACTTTTAGGCATCTGGTTTATAAGTCCCTGGATACACGTAAATAAAGTGATTGAAGTCATTTTGATATTATATTAACAACAGCTTATCTATAGCATCAACTCTAAGCAATTAAAAAATTTTTATTTTATGTGTACCTTTTTCAAGCAGTTTGCCTTTGTAGACACAAAGGTTTTCACCGCCACAATGCTGCTGATAAACTTTTATTTCATCCCGAAAGTCTGGGTTATCATAAGATAGGTGCACATTTTTCCCCAAATAGATCATTGTAATAACTGCATTGCTATGCACTGATGTTTTATGAATCCTTCTGGTATCCTAGAATAAACAAAAAAAGAGGTTTCTAAACTAATTACCTTCTAATCAGAGTTCTATTCTCACATGACATTACAATATGAAGAATAAAGTCTATTTTTATGTACCTAAGCAACAATACCTTTGTAAAGTGTCAACTTACACGGTGCACCAAAACTCATTCCTCTAAACAATTATAACATTTACATTTGTCTTCATATTTTTTTTCAATACTGGTGATTTTGATAAAGTTTGTCATTTTAACTGTGAATGTGTGTGTGTTTGTTCTACATACAGTAAAAATGTCATTTTTCTTATCGAGAAAATTGCTTTTAGCTCTTTGAGTTTGCTCTCAAAGAAAAATTCAAGTGAATTAATTATTTTAATTGGCGACATCATTGTGGTCTAACATGAATTGACGCTGATTATGATTTAACAATAGCTTGGTAGCTATCTTTGCAATTGGTCACTGACAGTATATCACTCCCTGGGTTAATTCCATCTTACAGGTAGATGTACACATTGGACTCCCTCTATGAATCATGTATATTATGTGCCTGGAATGATTCTGTTTCACAAGAAGTATTCAATTCAATGAAAGACCAATATTATTAATATCATTTTGTTCTTTTTTATAGAGAGAGTTTTGTTTTTATTTATTTGGGCTTTTTTTTTTTTTTTTTTTTTTTTTTTTTTCTTTAGGGCACCTGCGTTCGCCAGAAAGACAGAGAGAAACAAAGAGATAGAAAATGAGAAATCACCTCCCGGGAAGATGACCATGGCCCAATCACTTCTC
>NW_006159638.1:943473-944989 GCF_000334495.1 Tupaia belangeri chinensis
AAAAAAATATACACAGCAAAATTTTAAAGTGGTTTTTCCTCCAAAGGTTCATGCATTGGAATTTGGTTGTTAGTGTAATGGTTTTGGGAGGTGATGAGAGTTCTAAGAGGTGAGGCAGAGTGGGAAGTATGTAAATCATGGAGGCATCACTCTCATGAATGAATTAACACTGTACTGCAAGGTGGAGAGAATTCTAGCTCTCGTGAGAAGGGGTGAGTACTCTCAAGAATGGGTTGTTCTAAAAGGAAGATGACAACTTTCCCCACGTCTCTCTCTCTTCGCAAGTACTGGCCTTTCTGCTTCTGTAAACCATGTGGTGACTAGCACCAGAGGCCTCACACCTTTGGACTTCGCAGCCACCAGAATTGTGAGCCAAATGAATCTCTGTTCTTTGTAAAGCACCCAGTATACTATTTCATTAGCAGCACAATAGTGAACTGGCAACCTCATAAACTCTTTTGATATACTATGGCATTACCCAATTTAAATTATTTGTAAAATATACAATAAACTCATATATAAGAGATTAAAATAAATGCCTGTCACATTGCTTCCTAATTAATATTTTGAAGTATTTTTTTTCATAATCGTAAGTAAGCCGAGTGTCCTTTTTTTTTTTGGAGAGGTTTTTTCCATAGGGCGCATGTGCTTGCCAGAAAGTCGGAGAGAGACAGAGACATAGAAAGCAAGAAATCACCCCCCCAGAGAGGATGGCCACACCACAATTCCTTCTCCTCCATTCTCCTCTTGGGATCTTGGGCACACACACACACACGCACACGCCCAACGTGAGTTTAAGCCACCAGGTCCAGGACTCAAACTGTGGTCGACTACATGGGAGTCCAGCAACATAGCCATTACACCAACTGCTGGTCCCAAGCCTAGTGTCCTTGTAACCTCTAAAAGGAAGAAGAGAAAGGAGAGGTAAGAAAAGTTTAAAAAGGCATTATCTGGGAGAAGGAGAGAACTGAGAGTACCCAGGAAGAATGCTGTAGACCTCCAGAACTGTGCAAAGATCAGGCTTTGTTTATAATTTACTTCACTTTTCCAAAAATTAGTTTTTACTTAAATGAAAAATATGGAGAGACCAACTTTCAGTGGGTCCAAGACAGTTATTTGAATTTGATTCATTGAATTATGAATGCAAAGGGAAGAATGCATTTTTTTTCTTTTTTTTTAGAGAGAAAGACAGAAAGTGAGAAATCATTCCCCAGGGTGGATGGCCATACCACAATCTCCTTTTCTCCATTCTCCTCCTGGGATTTTGGGCATGCACGCGCACACGCCCAGTGTGAGTTTTAAGCCACCAGGTCCAGGACTCGAACCACAGTTGACTATGTGGTAATCCAGCAATATAACCATTATGCTATCTGCTGGTCCCAAGCATGCATTTTTAAAATTGCATTGTCTGAAAATTATTATGCATTTTTGTATAGAAAATATGTCATTGGGATCAGCAGTTGATGTAATGGCTATGTCGTTGGACTCCCATGTAGTCGACCACGGTTTGAGTCCC
>NW_006159638.1:945073-951852 GCF_000334495.1 Tupaia belangeri chinensis
GGCCATCTCCCCTCGGGGGTGATTTCTTGCTTTCTGTCTCTATCTATCTCCGGCTTTCTGGCAAGTGCATGAGCCCTATAGCAAAAATCTCTCAAAAAAAAATAATTTAAAAAAAAAAGAAAAAAGAAAAAGAAAGAAAGAAAATATGTCCTAACTAACTTTCCTGGCAATCTAATAAATTGCAAAGCTCAAACAAAATTTTCTGAAGCAACTACTAAAATATTTTCATCCCCAAATCCATCTCTTTCTAGTTTAGAAGATTTTTTTTTTTTTTTGGAGAGGTTTTTGCTATAGGGCCCGTGCGCTCTCCAGACAGACAGAGAGAGACAGAGAGACAGAAAGTGAGAAATCACCCCCCAAGAGGGGATGGCCACGCTGCAATCCCTTCTCCTCCATTCTCTCGGGATCATGGGTGGGCATGCACGCAAACACACCCGGCGTGAGTTTAAAGCCACCGGGTCCAGGACATGATCTGTGGTCCAAGACGTGGGAGTCCAGCGACATAGCCATTACACTAACTGCTGGTCCCCCAGAAGATTTTTTTTTTAATAAGTTCTATTTCTCTCAAGCAAAAATCAGAGGAAATAAATCCAATGACAAAAAATTCTTCAAATAACAGCCTCAAAAATATAAATGGAAAGAAAAGTCCAAGATTTAAAATTCAAGCAAATTATTTTGCTTATGGACAAATGGATCTCCCAAATAGAACAATAATCTACAGAAATATTTCTGAGACATCAAGAGTCAAGATGGTAAACCAGCAAACTGGATAATTCTTTGCAGATTAGAAACATCTCCCTGAATCACGTTAAAAGCAAGGGATGATGGCGGGCCTGGCTTCTACTTGCAAAATCATAATCCCAGGTCTCCTCTTTCTGGCAGCTGTGGAGCTATGACATGCGTGTGTGCAGCCCACTGCACAATCAGCAGCCCTAAGGCAAATCCAGCTTCAGGCTCCGGCTGGAACATTTAATGAAGTGACTGATTAAATAAAAGCATCCCCCTTTGTTAAGCAATACTTTCTAAAGCAGCATGGATTTAGAGGTAGCCCTGTGAGCTTCTAGGAGATAAGCACTATATAAATACAAGGTAATAGTGGGATTAGAGTGGAGGCAAGGCCTGCCTCATAGGTACAAAATGAGAAACGGGAGGGAGGAATCCTTAAAAAAATAAATAAATAAAGGAGATAGCAGCCCTTCACTTTCTCTCATTTACTTTTTTCTTCCACAGCATTACTTCTGATAGTGACATCGCTTTTCTCTTGGGGCTAGTTATTTTATTTTCTGTTTCAAAAATATTCTCCAATTATTGCCAACATACAAACTTCTTTGGGTTCTAACAGGAAATCCAAGTGACAGCTCATGATTAAATACATGCACTAAGAAACAATCGTTTCTTTGAATTGACCATATTGCCTCTAAATTTCCCATCTCCCAAGGTTAAAATGACCCCAGACCGACGAAATTTTAACAAGCTTTCAAGGCTCTTTCTCCTGTCCCCAGGCAAGTATTAACACCTTCCATGAAAATTCAGTTCCATTCAAGAACAGTAGCAAGGCCTCATCCCATGGCACAAGTAAAGCTTATCTTTTTTACTTCCTTCACCAATTGCTTATGACTTTCCTTTTCATTTCTTTTCATATTTCTCAAGCAAGTACGATCTGTGCTGATAAATAAATAGCAAACCAACTGAATGGTTAGTCAGACTTTATACATTTATAGTATTTAGCATTAAATTGCACAAAATTTTCACTGGGAGTCTTTATCCCTCCCTAGGCATGTGTGTGCAGTAGATTTAAGAAATTCTGCAGGAGTCCAAGTGTCTGTTCTTGCTGATAGTGTTGAGCAGCAACTCCTGTCCATCCACTCATCCAAGCTCTGGTGAACTCTGGACAGCATAAAGTTTTACCTGGACCACTGCCATCGACCCCTAGAATTCATCATCCAAACAGGATACATAATGAAAGAAGCATTCTATTAACTATACTAGGCAAAATAATAAAAGGGCAGAAATGTAAACTGTTCTAGGAAAACTGGAATACTTGGTCACTCTATTAGTTTCCCTACTTCTAGTCTGGTATCCCTTGAGATCTCCCTTCTCCTGGGTATCAGAGTGATCAATTGTCATTAATAGGTCATGTGACTCTCCCACTTAAAGTCCTCTAATAATTCCCAATAACCATGGGATGAATACCAGCATTCCTCAGACAGCATAAAATGTTTACTTTCTCTAGCTCCTGCTGTCATTCAGTGATTGCAATTTTTTATGTTACCTTTAAAGGTTTGACAACTGAGCTGGCTGTGGTGGCCCAAACACTACCAATCCATTCTTAATCTCCAGGCCTCTATAACTAATGAGTCGCCTGTATTAAAATCTATTTCCTTGTATTTCTCAGTTGCTAAGGATAGTGCTTTACCAATCCTGCATTCCTTTAGTGTCTGCTGACACCTAGTTAAGACCTATGAAACACTGATCTGAGTGAACACAGACATAGAACAATGAGACATGCCACATTCTATCCTCTGCAGAGACAAAGGCCATAGTAGGCTGGCTTCACCTTAAATCAGAAGCTGTCTACATTTACAGGAACTCAATAGGTACTGAAATGTGAAAACTGATTTAGTGTCCTATTAAACCCAGCACCAACTCTTATGACTAGCCCTTGAGAAAGATCCATACAAAAGTCTGACCGCAATGTGAGACAGTTCCCATGTTGCCACTGGTGGCTTCAGGGAGAAAAAATCCCAATATAAGCCAGAGGAAAAGAGTCTATCCTACAGGCTCAGGAAGCAAACGGTTGTAATGAAAACTCTGCTCTATACTCACTTGGTGGTTCTCTTTCTCTTCTCTTTCTCCCTGGTTTTGCCATGCTCTCTCTTCATCCCTCCTTTGCTTATAGTGTGCTTCCTTTTTTGACTGTCCTCTTGTCAATTTTTATGAATGTTTAACCATAATCTCATGCTTTTTCCTGACATGCCCAGAAACCTGTCAATTTTTATGAATAATGTTTAACCCTTATCTCATGCTTTTTCCTGACATGCCCAGAAATGCCTCTATCCTTCTGGAGGCATCAGAATCATAGATTTTGAGAAACTTTAGTTGACACGTGAACCAGCTCTTCCTCATCTCCCTTAACAGAGTGGATTCAGTAAATCTGTAAGAGCTAGAAATTATCCAACTGGAGCTTCCTTCTGGTGAAAAGGCCTGAGAATCTGACTTTCTGAGTAAAGAGTCTGACTTTGAGATCAAACACTGCAATAACACAGAGAAGCATCTTTGGTTGTTTCTTTCTTCCAGAACTGTGTTCCACAAGGCCAGCTGTTATGATATTTTGACTGCTGAATAGGCTTTTTAAAATAGTTTTACAAATCCTGTTTAGCTTTATAGTTACCAACCTGCAGTGCTACTTTTAAGTAAAACACATTGTTTAAAGAAAAGTATCTGAAATAAATCAAGCCTGCTACAAAGATATGTTTAATTACCATACATTAAAGTCATGCTAATGTTTTCATTTTTCATTCTCAAATCTGGGTCCAAAGAGTAAAACAATACTAACATAAAGAAGAAGATTCCTCCATTGCAGCTGAGAAGTAGTGCTTTCAGGGAATAAGAGAAATGAAGATTGTCTACTCATAATTCAGCCTCCAGCCCCCAATCTTGAGTGGTAGGGCACTCCCTCTATCCTTCTCTCTATCTCTCTATGTCTCTGTCTTCTCTTTTTTTGTAATTTTTATTTTATTAATTTTTTAAGGTAAAGTGTTCTCTTGGCTTTCAGACCCTCCTTTATCTTGTTAATAATCCCCTTTCCCCCTCCCCTCTAGGAAAGGTAAGGGACAGGCCTTCAGAAGACTCCTCCATTGCAGCTTCCTTTAAAAAAAAAAATTGTTCTCTCTCTTTCCTTATTTTTCTCTTTCTGATTTTTTTTTCCTTTTTCGTTTACCTCATCACTTTGCTGCTCAGTCTCCATGTACTGAGTGTCCTGATGGAGCTAAGGGAAACAAAATACTATTAGGGTCAACATATTCCTCAATACAAACTGAAACTGCTGCACAAAGGGATAAAAACGGAATGGCAAAGAGATTGCTGATCACCTCCTCCTGTGCAACCCTGAATGCTCAGATTGAACTTCTAAAAATTAGGAAGAATTGCATAACCCATTAGATGACTAGAAATCACTGCAAAGGCACAAGAAATATGAGAAACCAAGTTAATCCCTCCCCCTCAAGGGAAAAGAATAACTCCTCTTCATTCACAGACAGTACAGTGGAACTCGTGGAAATGTCTGATAAAGAATTTAGAATATTCATAGAGACAAAGTTAACAGAGACGCAAAAGAAGAGAGGCAGTGAACTCCAGAAGAGGCAGGAGAATAGAGCCAAGGAGTTCCAGGAGGTGAGGAAGTTCTTGCACAATTTGAAAGAGGAAATACACAACATTAAAAAGAATCAAACGTAACTATTAGAGATGAAGGTTATAATACAGGAAATCAAAAGCTCCCTTGAAAGTATTAAAAGCAGACTAGATCATATAGAAGATCAAATCTCAGATGTAGAAAACAGAATTTCTGCCTAGAAAAATCCATCACAAAGACTGAGAAAATAGTTCAAAAAAATGAGAATAATATGCAAGAAATACTAGATACCATCAAATGTCCAAACATCCAGATAATTGGTATCCCAGAAGGTGAAGAGACTAATAAGGGCATTGATAATCTATTCCATGAAATCCTGGAAGAAAACTTTTCACATTTAGAGAGGCATTCAAAGATGTAGACCGAAGAAATACATAGGACCCCAAATAGAATCAACCCCAGAAAATCTTCTCCAAGACACATTATAGTTAGATTGACCAAAACCACGGACAAAGACTTCAGTCTGTCAAGAGAGAAAGGACAAGTTACCTACAAAAGGTATACCATCAGGCTAACAGCAGACCTCTCATCGAAAACAATGCAAGCAAGGAAAGAATGGGAAAATATAGTCAAAGTGTTGAGTTAAAAAACAATTTTAACCAAGTATACTATACCCAGCAAGATTATCCTTCATATGGGAAGAGAAGACAAGAGCCTTCTCAGATAAACAAAACCTGAAAGAATTTACTGACACCAGACCAGTTCTCCAATAAGTTCCCAAGGAAGTGTTATATCAAGAAAACTAAAGTTAGACACACAGAAATAAGAGTTTAAAATATCTCAGAAAAGGGCCAGCTAAATGGTAAGTACAAGTCCAGAGCTGAATATTATCTCCAGAATTTAAACGGAAAGCTTAGACCACAACAGAAATTAAACTAAGTACATGAGACTGAACTGATCAAATAGAATTTTATGACTTTTGACTAAAACATTGCTGATTTTCTTATCAATTAAGATATTTTGTTAACCAATAAAATGGGAGAAAAAAAAGGGATGTAATGCAACTGCAGATACCGGAGCTAGAGTGGAAGGAGGGTGGGAAATGGCAGACTGTGAGAAATGGGGGAGATATATATATATATATGTAGTACTTTCAGTGAATGAAAGTACAATAAATAAATAAATAATAATAAAAAACCCTAACATAATGCACTGACCAATTGGAAAAAAAGTCCTAAAATTTAGTCAAATAAAAACATATGTAATTTTTCTAACAAAGCTTATATTAGGCATTAATTGTTATTGGAGGGAGAGGATCTATATCTAAAAGGCATAATTGGTTTCTATAATATTTATCTAAGATAAAAATTTTATTAGATTTATTTTTACATAAATAATAAACATCTTTTTGAAAAGAAGAGAAAATGGAATTATTTTGCAATGTACAGAAATACTGAAGAATAAAAAGCCTTGAGATGGGAAGATACCATAATATAAGAAAAAGAACATTGATCTTTCTGACAAAAGCAGCAATTACAATTCTAGCTGGTCTCTTGAAAAAAACACCTGACTAATTACAATTAATACCTCCAAAGATTTGAGATAAAATGTCTTCTAAATAAATTTCATATAATTTGATATAAGGATTATAAATGCAGGCTCTGGATGGGTGACATAATTAATCTGTGACTAGTTATGTAACCTTGGACAGGCTAATTGTCTTGTCTTAGTTTCCTCATCTCTAAAGCAGAGAAATTATTATATCACTATCTTGGGTTAATTGTATATATTCAGTGCTAAAATGTACATAAAACACTGAGCAAAATTCCTGCTAAAAAAAATGAATAGTAAAGGCCCACTAAATAATTGGTATAAACATTGTCATTCTTAAATAGAAACTTTTAGGGTCAGTAGATGACGTGAAAGTTAGGACAGCTGGATCCCACATTGTCTACTAGGTGGTTCAAGTCTCTGACCCAGCAGCTTGAAGAACACACTGAGCACATGTGCATGTGTGCCCAAAATCCCAAGAGAATGGAGAAGGGATTGTGATGTAGCCATCCCCTCTGAAAGACGAGTTCTTACTTTCCTTCTCTCTTTCTTTGGCAAGTGCATTCACCCTATAGCAAACAAAGAAAAAATATATAAACTTTTATATTTTAATAAAAGTTAACAAATAATGAATATACAACAGACTGTAGTTAAATGGGAAAAATGAGGAACCAGCAGTTAGCATAATGGCTATGTCGCTGAACTCCCATGTAGTCGACCGTGGTTCAAATCCTTGACCTGGTGACTTAAAGTCACACCAGGCATGTGTGCGTGCGTGCCCAAGATCCTGAGAGGAGAATGGAGGAGAAGGGATTGCAGCGTGGCCATCCCCTCTGGGGGGAGATTTCTCGCTTTCTGTCTTTCCTTCTCTGTCTTT
>NW_006159638.1:951924-976721 GCF_000334495.1 Tupaia belangeri chinensis
TACATGGGCCTTAGGGGGGAAGTGTAAAAAAAAAAAAAAAAAAAAAAAGATAGGGCAGAGAGGAGCAGTTAGGGAAGTAATAGACCAGTCAGTTGAAAGTACAGGGTGTAATTCAGTTTAGTTTTAATAGGAATGGAAGAGAAAGCTGAAATGGGTCCGAATCTTAAAGACTTTGAATGCCAGTGCGTTAAGTATGATTTTATTCAGACATTCTGTCATCTGAGGCCTGGGCCCTGGGAAGACTGCCCCTCCTGGAACTAACCAATTCCTAGAGATAGTAAAGAACCATGTCTGCCTTTCACCTCTTCTTCCATCAGCCTTAAACTCCAGACCAATAATCCCTTGCCATAATCACTCTATGGGCAGGTACCAAGCAACTAATTCAGAAGAGCCCCTTCACTCCAGAACCTGCTGAATTTCTTCATGCAGTCTAAGCCTATGTACAGTGTCTTACCCATTCCTTCCCATAATCACAATAAAGGCCCTTGCCCACACTCACTCTGACTTGTAACCTACCCTCATATTTCTTTGCCCCAGCATAATGTGGTGGTGTTTTAATTTTTTCTGTCAATTTCTTGAACAATTATCAAGTGGTCACACATTATTCTTAATGGAACCCTGAGCAATGTATGCAGTATGCCAGCTCCCTTTGAATTGTGAGTAATAAATTGTCTTTTTAATGGCAATTGTTCACTAATCTGTAGGTCTCAGCATATATAAATAATAAAACCCACAAATAAAAATAGCCCAGCACTGGAGCCAACAAGTAGCATGATCATTAAGGCACTAGACTCCCATGTGACTGACTGTAGTTCAAGTCCCAGACCCAATGGCTTGAAAATCACTCTGGGTGCATATGCATGCATGCTCAAAATCCCAAGAGAAAACAGAAGGAGAAGCAATTGTGGTGTGGCCATCCCCATGAAGGGTGATTTCTCACTCTCCCTCTTTCTGTCTATCTCTGTCTTCAGTCAGCATGCACATGCCCTACAGCAAAAACAAAAACAAAACAAAACAAAAAAAAACAAACAACAAACAAACAAACAAAAAACAGGCAGAAGGCTTGCTTTCATTAGAAATGAGACAGCTAGTGAAGTTTAGAAGAACATGTTGGGAATGATTCTACAAAGTTTAATTTAGGGCCATTATGCATAATGTACTAAAAAAAAGAGAGAGAGATTTCACTTACTCTTTTTTTTTTTCTGCTGACTTTCACCCTCTGTTTCCTTGTTCTACCTTCTGACTTTCTAGTTGTTTTTCAAATGCACCTTCTCTCTGAGGCATTTCCCAGTCTCCTCTATCAGAACAAATATTTTCTTTCTCTGTATTCCCATGTGCTTTCTTTAAATCACAATAGTACTTATCATAATGTACCCTGGTTAATTTTATATATTTCCATTACCCTTGCTGAGTCACAACCTTTCTGAGGACAAACATTTAGTTGTTTGTTTGTTTTCAGTTTTTGACCTAGGGCTCCTGTGCTCTGCCAGAGGGAGGGAAAGTGAGAAATCACCCCACCCCCCAGGGGAGACAGCCACAATACAACAATCTCTTCTCTAGTCTCTTCTTGGGATTTGGGGCATGCATGCACCTCATTGTGATTTTCAAGCCACCAGGTCCAGGACTGAAACCACAGGCATTCATGTGGGAATCCAACACCATGCCTGATAGCCCCACATGGATTTAGTCTTATTCATCTTGACAAATGTGGCACCTAGTATAGCACTTGTCATAATCAATGCATCTGAGATGAGTTACTTATGCATTTAGAAGCAAGATATATGACTATAGATGATTGCAGTAGTTCCGTTAAGAGTTAGCAAACTCGGGAACCAGCAGTTAGCGTAATGGCTATGTCGCTGGACTCCCACGTAGTCGACTGCGGTTCGTGTCCCGGACCCGGTGGCTTAAAACTCACGCCAGGCGCGTGTGCGTGCGTGCCCAAGATCCCGAGAGGAGAATGGAGGAGAAGGGATTGTGGCGTGACCATCCCCCCTGGGGGGTGATTTCTCGCTTTCTGTCTCTATGTCTCTCTCTCTCTGTCTGGCGAGCGCACGAGCCCTACAGTGAAAATCTCTCCAAAAAAAAAAAAAGTTAGCAAACTCCAAATTAGGGGTGTTGCCGCCAGAATAGAAAAGGATTGTTAGATACAAGAGCCATTGCAAAGTGGCATCTGAAGTTATGCTATGCAAGACAGCAGCCCTTTGCCCTATTTGGCTACTGGACATTTGAAAGATGGCTCGCTTGAATGAGATAGATGCTCTTGAGTATAAAATATTTGCTGAATTTCAATGACATAGTATAAAAGAAGCACAATACCTTATTAAAATTTTCATATTGATTACATATTTAAATGATAACCTTTTAGATATACTTGATTAAATAAAATATATTGTTAAAATTTATTTCCCATGATTCTTTTTTTTTAAATGTAGCCATTAACACATTTAAAATTGATAACACAGTTAGTCTTAAATTTCTACTGGACAGCTCTGATCCAGAGGATGTGTGCTGCAAAGAAGGAATTCTAGATTTTAGAGCAGGTTGGAGAAAATATTATGTTTTAAGAGAAATTTGGGAATTGGACAGAGAAAGGGGATTAAGTTGTAGCCACGTTAAATTTGAGAAGCAGTAGGACCTATCAATCAGGCATCTATAATTGCACAGGGCTCATTTGGAACAGAGGACCTGAATAGAAGGTTTTTGACAGGTTATGGGAAAAGCCCTATGCTAGTGTCATGCTTGCAGAAGCTCTTTGCGCCTTCTTTCACAAAACATATAAGAAATACAATTTTTTAAACTGATAAACATGACCATTAAGTACATTCTTTTTTGAAAGCCTGTATTTTCATATTCATAAAAGTTCTTTATGAAACTATCTGTATTTATGAAACTATCTGCACTTTACTGCTATGTAAAATAGGCACCAGTAAGGTCAGATTCCCTCAGTCTTGAGTGGGAACACAAAACTCTAAAATAGGTAAGGTAAACCTCAGCACAAAACCTAACCAGTCTCCCAGATGCGCTAATTGTAGTATAAGCCTCTGAAGGTGCTGGAAGATCAGACAAACAAGCACAGAGGCAACTGACTAGACTGTGAGCCCTACCATCCCTGTCATTTGACTCCACTGATCTTTCTCCACTTGAAACATGGATCTCAGAAGCCAGAGACCACATTGTTCTATACATGCATTAAACAGTAGTAGGTTGGTAGTTAGTTTAATTTTATTGCCTTTTACCTCTCTCTTTCTTCCATTTAAGAACATCTGAAGGAGGCTTGGTGAATGGTAAATATAAAAAGCAAGAATAAATTTTACCTGTAAATTAGTCATGAAAGTCATCTCCTTTTAAATGAATCTTTTCTATATATAAATAAAATTAATGTAAAAGTGTGTGACTCTCACCACTGAGCCAATTTTACTCTATATCCTAGAGCATGAGGTTACAGATAAACTCAAGGGCTGTCTAGCAAACTATGGAAACTATGTGGGAAGATGCCAATATCTTGAATAGAAAAGTAAGCATCGAGGTTGAAACCCATGTGATAGTTAGGTTTAAGAGTGAAGACAAAGAAGAATCATGAAGGAGCAAGACAAGAAACAACAATTTAGCAAAGAACCATAAAAGTGGAATGTCATGGAAGGCAAGAAGAGAAAGTGTCAAGAAAGAAGCAATCAATGGTCTAAAATGCTATGTAAAAAAAAAAAATAGAGATAAATAGAAAATGCAAATTAAAGTGGTAGAAATAAGTCTAAATATACCACTACACAAAATAAATGTTATTGGATTTAACTCATTGATTAATGGAACAGAGATTCTCAAACTGAACTAAACACAAGGCACCCATATGCTACATAAGCACTTACATAAATTTGTAAAACATAAAACCCAAAATTTAAACCAGAAGATACCAAAAGGGTGAAAGTAAAAGGAATATATACACAAACACATACATATACACATACATACAAACATACACACGCGCATACCAATTAAATACTAAATTAAAGAACACAAAAAGTATTATTAAACAAAATAGGTTTTAAGAAAAAAGTAATAAATGCTCAAAAGTGTTACATTTTCATGATAAAAGATGACTTCATCAGTAAAATTAAATCATCCTAAATCTGAGAGTATACAACAAGGTATTTTAAACATTTACAAACAGAACATGGCATAATTATAAAGAGAAATGGACAAATCCCAGAATTACAGAGAATGAATTATTATGCAACTCAAGAACCAACAGATCGGGACCAACAGTTAGCGTAATGGCTATGTCGCTGGACTCCCACGTAGTCGACCACAGTTCAAGTCCTGGACCCGGTGACTTAAACTCACGGCTGGCGTGTGTGCATGCCCAAGATCCCGAGGGGGTGATGATTTCTCATTTTCTGTCCCTCTGTCTCTCTCTGTCTGTCTGGTGAGCGCACGCGCCCTATAGCAAAAACCTCTCAAAAAAACAAAAACAAAAAAAAACCCAACATATAAAGAGGATAAAATGATCTAACGATATAAAATATCAGTGACTTAATTAACACTTATCTATTGGACATTTATTGAAACTGGAACCCACATTTTAAAAATCCTATTCTTAGGACCAGCAGTAAGTGTAATGGCTATGTCGTTGGACTCCCATGTAACCGACCACGGTTCACTTCCCGGACCCGGTGGCTTAAAATTCACACCGGGTGCATGTGTGTGCATGCCCAAGATCCCGAGAGGAGAAGGGATTGCGGCGTGGCCTTCCCCCCCGGGGGTGATTTCTCATTTTCTGTCGTTCTGTCTCTCTCTCTGATGAGGGCACGCACTATAGCAAAAACCTCTCAAAAAAAACCAAATCCTATTCTTTGCAAAACTGAACATATATTAGGTCAGAAAGTAAGTCTCCATAAATACCAAATCATACAGAACAAGAATAAGATGCCTTTTAAAAGTAACAGACAGTGAACACAAAAGGGGTCCTAAAAATTAAAATATGGCAGAAGAAAAAACTCACTAGAATGTGTGGAATATAAAATTGAAAAGTCTCTCACCAAATCGGAAAAAAAAAAAAAAAAAAAAAAAAAAGGAACGAAAAAAAAAAAAAAAAGACAACAAGGTAGAAAGTAGGAGAGAAAAGCTAAGAATATTAGAACATTCTATTATAATAGTGGTAACATCCCCCAAATAGGGATTCCAAAAAGAGAGAACAGAGGATAAAATAAACAAACAAACAAAAACAAAAACAAAAAAATCAGACTAAGTCAGACTGAAGTCCTCTGACTCAAGAGAAAAATTCAGGGGTACAGTTAACCCAGAAGTCAATACAGTTGTCGCTCTGGGAAGTGGACATGATGGGACAGAAAATAGGGACTCTTGCATAATATGACAATGATAATAGAGTTCTACTTCATTATGAAGGGTGTATACATGAGGTTTGCTTGCATATTGTTATTTAACTTGCACATACAGGGGGAAGTTCAAAAAGTTTGTCAAGAGTCACCATGTGGCCTGGCTTGCCCAAAATCCAAAAAGGAGTGCAAAATGGAGACTCTGATGTAAACATTCCCCATGGGAGGTGCTTTCTCACTTTCTCTCTCTGGCTAGTACATGTACTCTCTGGCAAATTTTTTCTTAAAGTTCATAGAAAAGTAAAATTATTTTGCTTGTTTATTTTGGTGAAAAAAAATTTAAATTCATGCATTTTTATATGAACTTTTCTATGAACTTTTTAAAGACCACCCTCATATAAATTTTGTATATTCATATGATTTATGAGAAATTTAAATTTCCTATAAAAGACTAGACAGAGTCTATCCCAGTAACATATATGTATATATGTGTATGTATTATGTATATATAAAATATGTAATATATAAAATTTATATTAATTATATATAACACATGTATTATATTTTATACAATATAATACATGTATTACATTTAAAATGCATATATACATTATATTAAATACATAAAATATAAAATGATCTATTTTAAGATCAGAAAATCAAATGCTGGCCCCCCAAATATTTGACAGTGATAAGAAAGTCAATGTTTTTGCTAGAGGGAGTCACACTTTGTTCATTGGCCTGGTGAAAACTAATGCTAGCATACAAAGAGTTTAAAAGTACATTTGTAGGTATGGTAGATCCAAAAATTATTTCAAATATTCACTGGCCCTCTCTGTGAGAAACTGATATTTCCTAATCCATTTGTCAGTCTTGGCCATGGACTTGCTTTGGCAATGGAATTAATTCAAATGTGAGTGACATGTACCACTCCTGAGTGGAACCTTATAAGCATTCCCTGGTTCTGCTGCAAGAGGCCAACATACCCCAGACTCGTCAAGCTGAACTGCACCTCCAGTCTGGATCTCTGAATTGCAGCTGACCAATAATAAGGAAAGCAGAAAACAGAAGTCTAAGGTTACAGCATGTGAGAAAAGGATTTGGCTACTCTTCTAAGGCCTGAGTATGTTAAACAGAGATAACTATTAGAGAAGGCTGAATATCCAAATTAGAGAGGATAGTGACAGCGCAAGGTACCACAGGCAGTGGAAGGGATTATGATCAAGAACACAGGGCAAAGGGTGAGCCTCAGGGATGAGAGAGAGGACACTATCAGAGACAGTAACAAAAGGACAAAACTGGCAAAACTAGAGTTCAAAGGCATAGATTTGAGCAAGCAGGAGGAAGTTAGTCCCAATCTTTTGAGAAGGGTAGAGGTGAAGACAGCTGCTGGGAATGAGATGTGGACATGGCCAGGGTGAATAAGGCACTTGAGAGGGAGGTTGGTTTTGAAGAGCTGCATGCAGAGTCCATGTGCATGTCAGTACTGAACTCACTTTCCCGATCAGGAAAATGTTGACCCAGTTATCTGCTAGTAATCACAAAAGTTACATACTGTTATTATTAGTTGTGCATTTTCATAATAAAAATATAGAGATCGTTTGTCTTCTTACCAGTATGTATTTGCATAAAATGTAACTGGCCTTAGAAATACTTTATCAGTATTTTGAGGGAATGGAGTAAAACAAACCACAATATTTTATTTTAAAGAACACTAAAAGGATTTTTTCCTAGGTGTCACAATAATTTGCTAAAAATCATTAAATATAAATTTTAATAAAATATATTATGTTTTCATGTCCCTGAACTTTTTTACAAATTAAATGTTAAGATATATGAAAATAAATAATTGAATAATTAAACTAAAGGAAAAAATGATTTGTAAATTGGTGTAGTTCAAACTAAATTTGACTACAAGACTTACTATATTTTTTGTTATTAATTGTACTAAAATGTTACTCAACTGAACAACTCAAATCTTTGGTTTTAATATTCATTCTAACTAACAATTACATTTATAAAATTATCATATTTCTCTTTTCAAGCATTTTGCATGCACTTGCATGCACTTACCCACATATCTGGAAATCTAATCATGCAATGTAAACTCTGCTAAATTAATAAAAGAAAAATAAATTCCATAATTACCATAGTAAAGAGAGGTTCTAAGCCATTCGGAGCAGTGGTTGGACGAAACTTTCTCTTTCTCCATGTTTCAGATTTAGCTTCCCTTGTGATTTTTCCACTGGGGGGAGGAGGTGGAGGAGGAATAGGCATCATGTAACTGTTAATGTTTGGAAGTTGATATGGATTCATTCTCTGTGAATTGCCCATGGAGTTCCTGAACTTCATCACTGCCTTCTTGCCCTGTAATCCCATTTCATAACATAAAAGATAACAATGAGACAGCAGAAGTGACCCAGCGTAACCCAAAATTAAAGACTAGCCTGTATGATTGACATTACATGCAAACACAACTGATATCAATAGACACACTCAAAGCATTGTGGCCTGTTAAAAAAAAATGGCCATTTGTAGTATCCATAGCAAATTAATTCATAAGTTTCTAACTTTATATAGTATATTTTAAAACCAATATCTAGTGATGCCACTTTTATAGTGCTCTTGGAATTTTTTTTATAAACAATTCATTAAATCTATGGGGGACTCAGTACAATTAAACAATCCAAAAAGGAAGAAGCTTAAAGTATTATATTATGAAGCAGGGTTGGATAGTCCACATAGTGATGGAAAATTAGTATTTTTTTATATGTTGATTTTTACCTAGGATATCCAGGTAAAAATCTGGCAAGGCTGTGAACAAATTGGCAATCTGATATACTGTCTTAAATGACTTGTTACAACTTTCATGGAATTTTGGAAAATTATAATTTTTTGAAAATAATTAAGTGATAAATTCCTATGTATTCAAATGCTCAATCATTTAAAATGGTAATAGGTATCCCCATATTGCTTTCACAAGTAGTTGTACCAGTCTCTACTCCTACCAATAGTGTGTGAGAACTTATCATTCTAAAGGTATTAATTTTCAATCAATTCATTAGTTTTACTCAGCTGCATCCCAACCTGTCTGTTTTGGACTAATCATTTTTGTCTGAATCACACACCCTCTCTCCTATGGCTTAACAGTCAACCTGTTTATATCTGCTGCACCTTTAAATACTTCACACATGCATATCCTTTACTCTAAAAACCTATAAGAAATTGTTGAGTGTTCACTATATACTCAGCAATCATGCAGATGAAGATTCTTCTTTGGAAATTTATCTGATATTATATTAAATCATTTTCTTCATCAATGCCATTGAAAAGAATTACATCTTTTTTATCTGAATCTTTTGCCTAAGTATATTAATGCCTATGTACATTAAGTCCAGTCAGTTAGTTTTTTGTCTGCCTTGATAATTGATATATCACCAATGCTGACAGCAGTATATAATCCATTATAAATATTAATAAAAATTTACTGGATGAAAAGTGAATTTAGCTAGTTGCAATTGACATGAAATTGGTCTCAATCTTTTCAGCACAGATGAGCTACCATTAAGAGCCTATCCCTCAATAACCCACACCCTAAAAAGTTGGAAACAAGAAAATAGGAGCCCTCTGTGTAGCTTCAGTTAGTAAGTCCATTCAGTGGCTAAGGTCAGATATGTATAGCCACCTGAAAGGAAAATATTCCCCAGCTAATCATTACCTGATTAATAGTGTTCATATATCTAGCAGTAAAACATATCAATGTATTAGTCAAAATGGAATTAATAATTACAGAAGCTTAATAGAATAATAGAATCACCTTGACAAATGTGGAAAGTAATCATATGAGTACTATCTAGGGGAAAGAAAATCATTTCCATTGGACTTTGAGTATTTCCAGTCCTAATGGTAAGGGTATCCCTGGAGATACAGAAGGTTTTAGCCAAAGACCTTTGCATTTGCTGGTACCTTTGGCTGGCCCATTCCTAAGATGAGATGGGGGTATCAGGCCATCTTAGCCGGGTGCCATTAACATTCCATTACACTCCATCTCTTCATTCTGATTCCATATTCACCAGGCAACCTTCTCATTGTGACGTGGCTTCTTGTATAGGTTTGTCTACAAGAGGAGAATGCACTTCTTCTATAAGCTTTGACTATAGGGCATTTCTTTGTAAATGAAATAGCCCCATGATTATGAATGAGTTCCCTTTTTGGTTCACCATAAAGAGAAAAAAGAATTTGTGTGTCATTTTGGTTAGTCTGAGACAATCTCTCAGGGCCTGACCGCTTGTGAACGTAAGCTAAAATGGGAAATCTCTGGGCCTTCAAAGGGGAGACCGCAGCCTAGAAATTGCCAAATTAATTGACTTATGACCCAAAACGTTTCTGTCTTCTTGATTTCTGGGAAACTACTATTAAATTAATTGAAACAAGGTTTGTGAAAAGTGCTTCACAAGCTGTAAAGCCCGTTAAGTGTATTAAAATATTAGTTATTATTTTTAGAATTATTTATACTTTCACTGTAAAAGAATCATTTGTCTGAATTAATTTCATAGTGTCAAGGTTATCTGTCAGTTAAAGATATTAAAAAAAAATCTTAATTTCAAATGTCTTGTGTTTCCTAATAAGGAATGGAACATAATTCACCCATTTAAGCATAATGACAAGTGCCCTCAGGACATAGGTTCTTTTTGAAGCTGGCAAATGTTTCTTCTTTGTGTTAGAAATATAGACAATACCCTCCCTAACAAGTAAATGTCCTAATTACTCCTCCCTGTTTTAGTCCCTCCTATTTCATTGTTACTATCCAGACTTCCAATGCTCCTGTTACAATAAGTGAAAATTACCAGAGACACAACCTTCAAAGGCAAGCAGAGTCAAGTTCCTGTATGTGATTAACTCAGCACTTTTTAAAAAGCAGACATTCTTTTCCTTCTATATTCAATCTTTGAAGAGTCAAAGTGGAAGCAATTTCATACACTGATGGAAAAGTAAGTCAGCATGCAAATACAAACCTATTCTTAGAAAGTTTCATTTTCTAGCTTTCATGCATTTAAGATTTGGAAGGAGTTAATATTGGGTCTTTTCTAATGGAAGTCATATCTCGTATAAAAGGACTTTCCTCTTTGTTTTTCAATCAGCCTTTCAAATTAACAGGAAACTATAACAAATTATCAAATCTATTTCTTAGTCTTTTTGCTCAAAAACATGGAATTGATAGGCCTTCAAGTTAGAGTAAGATATACTCCATCAGAAGGGCATAGTAAGTGCTTAAGAAACACACAGTATAAATTCCAGCATGTAAATCGACTGAATATAACATCTTTAAAAATGTGATAACCCAATAGTTTAGCAAAAAATAAAAAGATATTTCTTGAAGAAAATAACATTTACCCCAAGAGGAAATGGAGCTTCATTCTCCAGCAGTGAGGTTTTTGATCTGGACCCCGAAGTTATCTTTGAAACTGTTCCTACTGCATGACTATTAGGAAGAGGCTGTAATCGGGTTGGAGGCTGCATATTTCCTGGGGCAGTATATGGTCGAGGGGCTGTCTAGACAATTAGGGGGGAAAGAATTTTCATTCAAATTAGTATCTTGACATGTTTCCAGAACCAATTAATAACCCAACAAATTGCTTAGAGTAATTAATGGTGCCTTTTTACTGAACATATTAAACTTTAATTATGTCCTTCCATTATACATACCCTTATGACCCAAAGTATTTGTTAAAACATATGGTGTGGAAGTCCTCTACATAACTAAACGCCACAATTATAGAGTATTCTGGACAAAGGAGATGTTCTCTATCAGTTTCCAGTATTTTTATTCATACTGTAAACTCACTGACAATACCTAATTTATGCTATACACAGAATGGCTTTGCTCAATTCAATGTTAAGTTGAATAATGTTCCTATTTTAGAGGTCTAAAGGGATATTATTGGAATGAAAACATTTTTGTTTAAATATTTTTGTAAACTCGCTGACAATACCTAATTTATGCTATATTTATGCTAATTTATGGCTTTGCTCAATTCAATGTTAAGTTGAATAATGTTCCTATTTTAGAGGTCTAAAGGGATATTATTGGAATGAAAACATTTTTGTTTAAATATTTTCAATATAAACTCTATTCTGAATTCCCTAAGTCTAAAGATTGGTGCTGAAGTAAAAGTAGACAATAAGATTCAAACAAAAGAAGAAAGATTTTTAACTGTAACACATTACCATTTATTCAATTACTTCCTTGAAATATTGAGAAAAAAATGAAAAATTATAACTGGCAACTTTGGAAACTGCTGTATAAAAGGATTATATTTTTCATGTTGGGTATTGTCCATGTGCCTTTCTAGATCTATTGTCTACTTTTCTGTTCTGATCTGAGTCATACAAGTCATTCCATTAGAGTCTATATCAACTAACCTCGGGACCGCAGTTGGATTCCACCAAGGGGAGGCATTAGCAGGTGATGGAAGGACAGGAGGGAAATGAGATTGAGGTCTTTATTCTCCTGGACCCCTCCCTACAGGGTCATAATGGGCCCACTCAGTTACTCTACCAAAGTCCACAGCTTCTGTTGGGAAATCCTCTCCTAGCTACAGACACCATCAGCTAGTTCTGGTTTTCCTCTTTTCCCCTCTCCTTTAGGTGTTGTGGCTTCCCACTGTATGAGCCTGACATGCTTAAAAATCCTTCTTTGGTTATCCTTAACCCTGCCTGCATCTTTGTAAATAGTTTCTTTATTAAACACTTCCTAATTACCCTATTTGTGTGAGCCATCTGTTTCCTGCTGAGCCCCTGACTGATGCACTTTCCAATCAAGAATGTGCCAGTATGGAGCATTAGAAATGCCTTTCGGGTTACTGACAAAACATTGTTAAGTTTGGTATAAAAATTAGCAATGTGTCACAAGTCAAAAAATGAGGCTTTTAGTCCAGTTGTTCTATTACAACAAGATGGTAGAAAACCCATCAAGAATATTATGTGCATGTTTGGGTAAGAGGGCATGTCAAGGATGGTATATAAATAAATCATGAGTAAAGCTTAATACATTAACTTTAAAGAATAGTGAAAAATAAAAGAATTATCTCTGGGAAGGTGTATGTAAGTACCTAAAAAATTATAAGGCAACTTTCGCTACCAAAGACTAATCTTAGTGCCATCTTGCAAAGCATGTTATACATTTTGAAATCTCTGATTTGTTATCAACATTTATTGACTTTCCACCTATAGATAGTAACAGCAAAATACCTGAGAACAAAGCTTACAGTTCTTAGAATATTTAATATAAAGCAATTAGGCTTATAAAAATTAAAATTAGGGACCAGCAGTTAGCGTAATGGCTATGTTGCTGGACTCCCACATAGTGGACCATGGTTCGCGTCCCGGACCCGGTGGCTTAAAACTCACGCCGGGTTCGTGTGCATGCGTGCCCAGGATCCCAAGAGGAGAATGGAGAAGGAATCGTGGCATGGCCATCCCCCTTGGGGGGGAATTTCTCGCTTTCTGTCTCTCTGTCTCTCTCTGTCTGTCTGGCGAACGCATGCGCCCTATAGCGGAAACCTCTCCAAAAAAAAAAAAATTAAAATTAAAAAGAAATGTTAGATTTACACAAATGAAGTAAGAGAAGAAAGTGGATAAGTAGATAAGGAGAGTAAATGTGAACATCCAAGTAAGAAGAGAGCCAGAAGTTAGTAAGACATAGGAAGAGTAACAAAAAATAATATTCTCCAATATCTGTTTTCCTTTTCTTAATAGTAGTAGAATTTTTACCTGGAAATATGGCTATCATAAATAAAGATTATATTTTCCAGCATCATTTGAAGCTCTGTGTAGATGCATGGCTTAGTTTGAGCCAATAACATGTGAACAAAAGTGATACGTAGTATTTTGAGATCATGACCTTAGAGTAAAGAATTATCCTCTCATTTTCCTCTTTACCCCCTTCCTCTAGTGAAACAGACATTGTGTTACACCATCTTGGCTTATGTGGATGAAAACAATATTCTAAATACAACAGTTTGAATGATTCACCCAAAATTCCCATGTGATATTTGGAAGCATTGTGATGGTATTAAGAGGATGGAAACTTAAACCAGCTATATGTTAAGAGTTGGAGCTTTTTGCACTAGCCTGTAGTTTAGTGGTTAAGGTGACTGGATTCCAGATGGCTGACTTTGCTGTTCAAGTCCCCAAAATGTGTAGCTTGAGAAACATGCTAGGGGTGTGTATGTGTGTGTTTATGTGCCCTAAATCCCAAAAGGATTTTTTTTTTTGGTAATATTTCCTTTTTACCCTTTTTTTTTTAAAAGTTTTTCACCGGAAATGGAGGTGAAAAGATTGTGACATAGCCATCCCCTATGGGGAATTCTCTCTCTCTCTCTCTCTCTCCCCATCAAGTACACATACTCTCTGGCAAAATTGAAGGAAAAAAAAAAAAAGAAAGAAAGAGTTGGTACTTTCAGGAGGTAATTAGTACTAGATGAGGTCATCATTGGGTAGATCTCTATGATTAAATACTGGAGGTTTTATTAGAGGAGAAGAGACTAGAGCTGACATATCCTCTTGCCCTCTTGCCATGTGATGCCTCTAGAACCATGAACTGAATAAATCTTTATTCTTTATAAATTATCCAGTGCATGGTATTTAGGTATTGCAACACAAAAATGGACAAAACACCAAACATGTCAGATAAACTACACAAAAGAAGGCTTGGAATTCGATGGCACAGTAGGCTGTATGTATGTTGGGATGGTAAAAGGTCCTTTGTTTAAGCCATTGTTGGTTTGGGTCTCTGCACAGAAGCCTAGATCACAACCCAATACAAGAAGCCAAGTGGACTGACTAGAGAAGCATTTGATTCAAAGAAACAGGAGATAAACTTATGGGTAAGAAGGCAAAGGGTCTTAAAATTCACAAAGAGAAATTAAACTAGAAGTTTATGAACAAATATTTCTCAAAATAATTATTTCAAACTCTGTAAAACAAACATGCCTTAAGACTCTCTCCTGCCAAATAATCTAACAGAACATAAAAAATGTGAAAAATCTAATAAAGGAATTCAAGAAAGCAGGTTACTGCAAACTAGAACATGATCTATTGGCTGTTTTTCTCTAAATTTTACTTCCCCACATTTGCATTCAGATATCATTCAATTAGATGAATGGAGCAGTCAAATGTTTAACCGATTACATTTATCTCCAAAAACAAATCTGCACCATTAACTAACAGCTGTGAGCTACAAACTGTTGTAGCTCACATCAGAAGGTACCTTAATTTGCTATATTTTAAAATGTTTGTAATGTATTTTCTTGGAATAAATATGGCACTGTAGCTTAACATTCTCAAAACTGTACAGAACGCGAATTGAAATTGACTACCTGGTGATTACTCAGTTTAGCTGAGCATTTCTAATTCTTAGCAGAAGATCTCTAGGGGTGAATTTTCCTACCATGTGCAGAATTAGTTGAAGTGATGTTCTGCAGTTTTAACGTGAGTGGCACAGCTAAAAAGCCTGCATGCAATTTCAAATGTGTAGGTGCAATTAGTGACCAAGTGTACTAACATTGCACTGATGCTTTCTTCATTCACTAAGAAAGTTTTAAAAGATAAACTGATGGCAATACCCCACAAGGCTTATTATCTTCATCTCAGTGGCACTTGGAGATCAGGAGTCAAATTTAAAGCATATATAGCCAGGTTGGAAAACCAAAAACAAGGGGATAGAAAGTTCTGTAAAATGGGAACTACAATTCCAAGATCACAATTGGTATCCCTTAAGGTGCAAAAGGCTCCGTAGGGGGTGACCAAGTGAAGAACTGTGGCTTATCAGAGAGAAAAGCTTTTGAAGTGCTGATGTCAGTGTTTCCTGTAATTTTTAAATTACTTTCTCACTCCTACCACATTAAGATCTCCTGGATGTATCATAAACTATTTATTGAGGGTGTTCAGCTGGAAAATTGAAAAGAAAACCTTTCAAGGGTTTTTCCTCTCTGAAACAGGTAGAAAGACTGAAAACAACATTTGATTGTTTCTTTTGTTTCACTTGCTTTGAGAGTATAGTGAATCTGCCAGCCAATCAAAGAATTGCAGATACACACACACACACACACACACACACACATACACACACACACTCTTAAATCAAACCTAGAAATAGGTAAAAACAAGGAGAAGATGGATACTTTTCATCACTTGCGCTGTTCATCAGGAAATGTCAAAACATATTTGCTTTTTGAAAAATGTCAAAGCTTAACACTGTATGTGATGAACCTATTCAACAACCTGCACATTGCAATTTCTCTATAAATATTGCGCAATTCAAAAAAATGTTCATGCTAACAAAGAACTATATTAGACTACACAAGCAAGAATAAAGATGTAATCAAAGCAATTCAGTTACAACTTAAACTGTCGGTCTCTGGCTAATATTTTGCAAATCTTTTCCTATATCTATATTATTTCAAGGTACCTTCTCTTCCTTCAAACAAATAAAACCTTTTAGTTATAAACATTTCAAGCTGGAATAAAAGACCGATGTGCAATTTTTTTCAAATTTGTGTATATTTAAATTTCTTTTACACAGAGTATGTGCATACACTTTTGATAAAAAGAAGCTCAATATCAGTATCTAACCTAACATGCTATACGGTACCACTGAATTTGTACAGATAAGGTGGGAATCGAAGGAACAACAAGAGGTTAGAAAATATTGAATATATGGAAGAACTAGTGGTTAAATTTTTCTGCATGTAGGATACTGAAAGTAATCATGGGGGAAAATATTGGGATAGCTAAGTTGAGGTTCCATGGTTTAGGATCCCAAATGTCAGGTGAAAGGATAGAGACTTTCCTACAGGTAATACAGAACCAGGGAATATACTGGATCATATAAGTGACTTAAATAATTTGTAAGCCAAAAAAACTAATCTAGTAGTAACAAGGAAAATGGATTTAATAAGGTTAATATTGATTGGAGGAGGAGCATTCATTGAGACATGGTTGAACAGACATAAAGCTATGTTTTTATTCAGTAAGACTCAGGATTATGCCCACATGTTCCCAGAGAGCAATCTTTATGAGATTAATAAGAAATCATAAATTGAGGACCAGCAGTTAGCGTAATGGCTATGTCGCTGGACTCCCACGTAGTCGACTGCGGTTTGAGTCCTGGACATGGTGGCTTAAACTCACGCCGGGCACGTGTGCATGCGTGCCCAAGATCTTGAAAGGAGAATGGAGGAGAAGGGATTGCGGCGTGGCCATCCCCCTGGGGGGTGATTTCTCGCTTTCTATCTCTCTGTCTCTCTCTGTCTGTCTGGCAAGCGCACACGTCCTAGAGCAAAAAAAAAAAAAAAAAAAAAAAAAAAAAAAAAAAAAAAAAAAAAAAAACACCTCTCCCCCCAAAAAAGAAGAAATCATAAAATAATTAGCTGGGATGCTGCATGACAGAGTACTTAATACAACTCACCAGTGTTAATGGACTGGAATGTCCTTCTTCAACTAGAACACTATGACCACGGCTAGTCTTTGGACCAACTGGAGGACGGGGAGACAGGATTGGCATGTTATTTTCAACAGACCGTCTTGTATGCTCTCCCTAGAAGAAGAAAATGATGTCGCAAATAGACGCATAGTTAGTCATCTGTGCTAGAGTAGTGCCTGACATGTAAGATACTACATGACTGAAGAAGTCCATTCTCATTCTTTGCAAGAGGTTCGCTTCTAAGGCCTATCGTGGTAGTTAAGAATAGTTTTCTCAGCTGTATTAGAGAACTTTCACTTATAGGAAGCTGAAAGAAAAATAGGAAATTGAGTCTGCTTTAGCCATTCTCGAAGAAGTAATTGCCACAGCAGTATAGCCTCAGTTTTAGTAAGAATATTTATTAACCTGCCCTAAGCACAGCGCTACAGAAACAACAATGCTCTTTACTATTCTCATCAAAAGAAATTACAGAAAGTAATTTTCTACCTTAGAAAATGATTAAATAATGTCATTAAGTAAGAAAGGTTGCATATTAAATAAATAGAATCTAAGACATATCTTTTGCCAAATGCAGCTATAAAATGAAAATCATTACAATTAAAAATCTTATTAGGAGGATCATAGTTCCTACAGCAGATCTCTGCCAATGTGTTAATTGTAGTAATATCCCCTTGTTCCCAGCGTAGTGTGTCTGGAAATCTGGGCTGGGGTAAATAGAGCATAGGCCCAACAGTTTATGTGCTTCAGGCAGTGCTAGCCACTCTATTTTCAGTAGCCATTTTTCTCCATCACCATTTCAGAAAATAAACTAGAGAATCTATATCTAAGTCCTTGATGGAGGACAATAGTGGCAAAGTTGAATTAACCACAAATCTCTACACACCAACTCTTCTGATCTTGAAAAACTGACCTATCTTCGGTCATTTAACAACATGTTTGTAACAAGTTTATCTTTTGACCCTGAAAAAATAGATGTGAGTCTTTCAAGCAAGAGGGAAAAAAAATCACTGTCTTATATGGCAAGTTGTTCTACAGAAGCTTTACAAATATTCATCAATTTGTGAAATGTGTCTTAGGCCCTACATTTGTAATACTACACAGAAAATTAAGATAAACATGCAAGCTTGAATGGCTCAAGAAACTGAATAAAACTGACAACCTAAACTGGAATCTTTCAAACATGCCTAACTAAATCTCTCATCTCTTGATTCAAATATATTTAATTCATAAATTCACTACAAAGAGCTATCAAATACAAAAATGGAACACAAATTTAAAAGAAATATTTAAATGCCTTATGAAAATGTCTAAATCTTACTATGCGTTCTTCTGTTCAAAAGGAGCTTTCCACTGTATATTATGTTTTCAAGAGTCACATTCAAATGAAAATGTGCCATTGTATAATTTTCAAAATGGCCTTTTTTCTACCACATGGGTATTTTATCATCTATTTTTACCTTCTTAAGACAGACAAACCAAAATCAATGGCGTCTATGACAAGAAAATTTAAACACAAAGTTTAAAATTGAAATGAACATTTCCAAGTTTGTCTTTGAAAAGTTTGTGCTTTGTTAAAATTTATTTCACACAAGCAGTTTCTGTTTTGTCATAATCTTCTGAAATGATGACAGCTAACATTGGGGCTCAATGGAACATCATCTGATCTCAGTACAAGCTACCCAAAAGTATAGTCCTCCAGGGAATTTCAATAATGGCATTACTAGGTTTTTAAATCATAAAGTAATACCATAAAGTAAAGAGGGTTATGTATCTCCTTACCTTAAATCTCTGAATGCGCTCCTTTCTAGCTAAGGTTTCCAGTTTCTTTTTGATTTCAAGCTGATTGTAACGCTAAGCATATGGGAAAAAATAGAGGAGAAAAATCATATCAATTATGGCAAAAAAAAAGGTGATAAAGCAAAATCATCCCAATAGTTAATGATATTTTTAATTACCTATTTTAGGGGACCAGCAGGTGGCATGATGATTAAGGTGCTGGACACTCCCACATGGCTGACCACAGTTCAAGTCCTGGACCTGGTGGCTTGCTTTCTCACTTTCCTGCTCTCTCTCTCTTTCTCTGTGTCTCTCTGTGGTCAAATTAAAGTAAATGAATGAATAAATAAAATTAAATAAATAATTTTTTTAAATAATTACCTCTTTTACTACTGAGATGGAGAAGAATCACCTATGTAAATGCTCAGGTAGAAAATGCAAAGGTGCAACTTACGAAAGCCAATTCAGAACACGTACTAGGCAGTGAAAAAGTGTTCATACCCTGCGAGCAGTCAATTTTACTTCTAAACCCAGGGGGAAATATAAATAATAATTAAAAAAATGTTTTGTGTATAGCCAGCAGGTGGTGTGGTGGTTAAAGGTGTTGGATTCCCACATGGCCAACCATGGCTCAAGTTCCAGACCTGGAGACTTTCTTTCTCACTTTTCCTTTCTCTCTCTCTCTCTCTGGTCAAATTAAGAAATAATAATAATACATGGAATTAAATAAATAAATGCATATTTTTTAAAGAAATGTTTTGTGTATAATGATGCTGTCTGAAATGTGGTGGTGGTATTTATTTCTTCATTCAAAACAAAAATGCAGAACCAATATAAACTCTGAAGAGAATGGTTAAGTTTTGGACCAATTCATATAATGAAATAGAATATAATCATTAAAATAAAGTTCATAGAGATTTTGCTTTAAAAAATTAAAAATTTATGTAATGCAGGAAAAGAGCAGAATGGAATTGCACAGAAATATAATTTAGTTGATCAAGCCCATATGATGTGTTTGTCTCTATGCTAGGAAGGTGCTTTGCATGCATCACCTGTTGTTGAACAGCTCTCATTGCCACTAGGTCTCATTTTACAGAGAAATGGTGGCAAAGGATTTTGAACTTGCCCCAGGCTGTACACTGAGTTGGAGTAGAACTTTGGTCTATGTGACATTAACTTCCTGTTTCTTTTGTTTTTGTTTCTTCACAAAACTATGTCCCTCTCATGATTTTATTAATGTATTATTAATAAATACTATTATTAATGTATAACTATGAACTAAAGAGATTCTTTTAATGTATCTTAACAGCATTTATCTCTGAAAGGAGAAATTAGGTGTTATTACTTTCTTTTTTTAATGTTTTCCAAATTTTCTGTGATATGTTAATTTTATAACTTAAACCTCATGAGAGAATAAACTGCTTACAATTTGATTTGAAATCTCGCCAGGTGTTTTATTTATTAGCCCTTGAAAAAAAAAACATTTTTTTCTCTGTTCTTGATCCCCCTCCTGCTTCCTTTGGGCTCCTGCAGACTTAATCATTCCCTACGTAAGTGTCATCAATCCTTCTTGTGACACTTTTCCTTTCTTCTCTTCCTCCTTCTCTGATCTCTCACTCACTTATGGTCTAATTTTATTATATTCACTAACAATCATTTTCCATCTTTCATTTATTCTCACCTGACTGCAGTCCCCCACTCCCACTGGCCCTCTTCTTCATTACCACTGAAACCACCTTCACCAGAGCCACCGGTATTTTTGTCTTTTGGGTCAAACCTAATTTCGTTTTTCCTCAGTACTCATCTTATTTAACCATTCTGCAATTTGTGAGAGCTTTCTGGCTTCCAGGCATCATCTTATCAGGCATATTTTCCAGCAGTTGTCGGTTCTTTTTCAGCCTATGTCGTTGCTCCTCATCTCCCGCAATGCACATACCTCCAACCAGGCTAGACACTTTGGAGTTGCTCTGGGCTGCTCCTTCTCCTAACCCCTCCTCACTCAGTCAGTTTAAATCCTTCTCTGTCTTAAATATCTCTATGGACAGCTGCATCTCCCCAGTGTTTCCACCACTGCTGGTATCCCACACCCTTTGGCAACAGCTTCCTAATTGACCTTCTACCTCTAATCTTTTCCAGCTCATTAATCCATCTTCCACAATTTTAGCAACATCATTTTTCTAAAACAGCTCTGCTCATTTATTTCAATGCCTGCTGAAAAACTTCTCATTGGTTCATCACTTACACACCAGACGTAGCATGTTCTTAAAGATTTCAAGATCTCCAGAAACTAGGGCCCAGTCTATTGGATAGTCTCACTTCCTGCCACTCTTTTCAACTACCCCACTATGTAGCCCGACTCAGTGAGCCTCCCTTCCCACAAACAATGTCCTTTCACACACCTGTGATTTCACACCTGCCGTCTTCACTTTATGGGATGCTTTTCCCATGTTTTCGTGTGAAATCTCTCTCACAGCTTTCAAGGTCCCGTTCAAACAGCAGAATCTATTCAGTTTCCACTGATGCCTTGTGAAGAGTTATCTTATTCTTTTTTGATCTGTTTGTTTCTCTGTTCTAGTACTCAATTACTTTCTTTTTTTTTTTTCTTAAAGAATTACTTTATTTTAATTTGACCAGAGAGGGTCTGAGTAAGAGAGAAAGCAAGCAGCCAGGCAGACACTCAAACCACAGTTGGCCATGTGGGAGTCTAGTGTCCTTAACCACCATGCCACCTGCTGGCCCTAGTACTCAATTACTTTCTATAGTAATTTTTAAAGAGTATATGGTACATCTACAATACATAGCCTTATACTGGAACATGGTAAGCCTGCAATAACTGTTTGTTGTATGAGTGACTATGTGGATATTTGTTAATATGACATTGGTAAACAGCATCAGCAAAAACTAAAAGTAAGACATATCTTATCATTTAGAGGGACATTGTGTCTGCTCTCTTACTGGGTCATCAAGAAAGTCATGATGCATTTTTGCATAGAAAAAATATGTCATTACTTTCCTGATGACCTAATATATTTATATACATTATAATTAAATAAACTATTATATACATAGAAATTATATTGTATGTTATTGCATCTTAATAATTGTATATATTACATCTTAACCATTATTTGAAATATTTATTCCAAATTTTGAGAATGTACAAAGGCTTCTAAATAACAGAATATTTAATGGTATCACATTGTCTTAATGATGTGAGATTTTGACAAACTTAACTTCTATGATAAAGGTAATACTGAATCCAATGCCTATTTATTAAGTTTGAAACTAGGTAAAGATTAATTTTATGCTGTACAATTTATTTTTTAACAGAGCGGTAGAACTCCAGCTAATCCTTTTTTAAGCAAGTAAATTTGGTGGCCATACAATAATGATTCTATACAATTCATGCACATTATATAAATACAAAATGAATTCCAAAATTAAGAGACTACCCACATTTTTTTTGAGAGTTTTTGTTTGTTTGTTTTTGTTTTTGCTATAGGATGCTTGAGCTCACCAGAAAGACAGAGAAAGAGAGAGAGACAGAGAAACAGAAAGTGAGAAATCATCCCCCAGGGGGGATGACCACACTGCAATCCCTTTTCCTTCATTCTCCTCTTGGGATCCTGGGCACGCACGCATATGCGCCCAACATGAGTTTGAACCTCTGGGTCCAGGACTCAAACTGCAGTCAACTACATGGGAGTCCAGCAACACAGTCATTATGCCTACTGCTGGTCCTGAGACTACCCACATTTTAAGTAAATACCTCACTTGCTCAGTACAATAGCAGCATAACAGTAAGTATTTTCCATGACAGTACACTTTTTATTGGTTTACTGATGATTCTACAGTTGTTCGTGAATGTTTATTGCAGCTACAGGTCAACAGTTTTAAGAGCCAAGTTTTCTGATTTACTGCTGTATGGTCAAGCCAAGAAGTGACATAATTTTTCACAGAGATTAAAACAGTGTTGATGCTGGAAACTACAAGTTGCATGGAGTAAGGCTGAAATAATTCATCAAGGTAGCTAGATATCTCACTAAAAATGCCATGTCAGATTTTTTTTTAAATGTAGATGCTTGTATAATAAATTTATATTGACCAGTGTGACCTCAAGTAGGAAAGACACAGATGTTTCAATGCCTATTCTTTGAAACTTAACATACGGCTGAGCTTCAGATCCTTAAAAGAATAACAGACTGAAATATTTCATGGCAGTAGAATTACTGATATTTAAACAGATGTCACTTTTTTTTTTCTTTTAGCAAATAGAAGCTAAGGTACAGATGGTGAAGGCTGGTTGGTATGTTTTAGAGTAGCCATTGTGAATTTAAAAATCTACATTTGGAAAATTAAATATCACAAAATATGTAATAATGGCCATATTTTTTTTTCTTTCCTTAAGTGGAGAAAGCTTATTTTAGACTCCTAGCTCTTGGCTACCTAGAGAGACTATTTCTCAGGAAATTTTGTTTCTTTTTTATTTTCTAAACTAAACACAAGAAAAATCCCTCTGTTTTTTAAGTGTTATTAATTATCATATTAGAAAATATCAGTTATAAAGAAAACAGTAAATTTTACCTCCATATCAAGAACTTTATGAAAAATAGCCTGGGCTAAGCATTCCCGTATATATTTTTGGTGATCCCGCTTCATAATATTTAGTTTATATTCTTTTTCAGAAAGTATTCTTCCATTTCTTGTGATCTGTCATGAATAAATAAGATATTCTCAGAAACACAAAATAGAAAAATGTGTTGTTAGTTGCCAAAAAAGGGAGAGAGAGTGGGAGGAGGAGTAAAAGAGTATCTTCTAAGCCTAGAGGAGTATACCACTATGGTTGATAAACTTTCACTTTTAATGACTAATTCATAAAGCAAAAAAAAGGAGAAAGGCATTCTCATATACCCATCATTGTGAAAATACACAGGTGGTGCACTTGACGTTTACAACAAGGTTTTCATTAGAAGAACAATTTTCCCTTGATGGAACCCAGGTGTTCCTTTCATTTGTCTTTTGAACACTGGAAGGAGGAGTAAAGTGCTCCCTTCAAACAATGCCAGGCGCAGTGATCACAGGACTGGGGGTCTCAGAGGAAACACTTAGAAGGGCAAAACACGGAAGCTACGAGGATCTTATGACTTTGTTTTAAATAATTGGTCTCATTACTGTGTGATCCCATGGCTTTTTCTTCTTCCACTTTCCAGCCCAGAATGTAACTTAATTTGTTGTGACTCAAAATCGTACAGATTATACAGTACTATAGACGGAACACATTCAATATCAACTGGCATCATTGTAAATCCCAGAAATGGGAGTTTCTCTTTTATTTGCTTGTTTTTCTTTCCTTTTAACCTTTCCTATAGGATTTTTTTTCTTTTTTCTTTTCTTTTTTATGTATTTATTTCTCTCATGAGATAAAGATAGAGAAACAATATCCTCAACAGGGTCTCCGTGCTACGGTCCCCCCCTCAACCCCCTCCAGCCCCAGAGCATGGCACACACACACATGCCTGGAATGGTCAGGAAGTTTTCTGCACATAAACTGGTAACCTTACACTGTGGGTCAGCTTCCCAGAGCTTTGTATTACCACTGCTCCTCTGTGTGGCCCCCTGTTCTCTTTCTCTGTATTTCCTGTAAATAAATGATGTTATCCTTTCTGGTTTGTTCATCTTTTTATTTTCTATGCATTTAAGCTCTGTACTTTCTTTGAAGTTTTGAAAACTTTTTTTTAAATTTTTTACTGTTATTTTGCCACAAGGCATGTGCACTCACCAGAGAGAGGCAGAGGGAAAAAAGTGAGAAATCACCCCCAAGTGGAGATGGCCACACCACAACCCCTTCTCCTCTATTCTCCTCCTGGGATCCTGGAGGCACACACATGTGTCTGGCTTGATTTTTCAAGCTATTAGGTTCAGAATTCAAACCACAGTTGGCTATGTGGGAGTCCAGCACCTTAAATACCACAACACTCATTGGTCCCAGTAAAGCATTCTTTTTTTTTTTTTTGAGAGATTTTCACTATAGGGCGCGTGCGCTCGCCAGACAGACAGAGAGAGACATTAGAGACAGAAAGCAAGAAATCACCCCCCAGGGGGGATGGTCATGCCGCAATCCCTTCTCCTCCATTCTCCTCTCGGGATCTTGGGCACGCACGCACACGCACCCGACGTGAGTTTTAAGCCACCGGGTCCGGGAC
>NW_006159638.1:977227-984858 GCF_000334495.1 Tupaia belangeri chinensis
GAAAGAGAAAAAGCATCCACCCTCCATGAGGCAATGGTCATGCTGCAGTAACTTCTCCTTCATTTTTCTCTTCTTTGGGGATTTGGGAACACACACACACACATATTCTCACACATGTGCCAGTATGTTTTTCAAGTTGCCAGGTGTGGGATTTGAATTACCATCATTCATGTGGAATCCAGTTATTGACCACCAGGCTATGGGTCAGCCCTTTTTAGATTTAATGCAAGCCACAAACTTCTTAATTTTGCAATCTGTAGTTTTTTTAATGCTGTTTTTCAATGTATTGGAAAGTTGAAATCAATAGTGTGCCACAAATGTATGGTTATTGATAATTCCTTATAAATATATTTCCAATGGAAGAAGGAGTTCTGGGTATAGAAAATGTGTCTGGATTTACAGATAACCCAGTGGTGGTCTTTGGAATGTGTTATTCATGGTATCACATTACATGTGTCAAATTCAGGGAAATGTTAGAATGTCCTGATAGTCACTCCTTTGGCAGTTAGCATATGCCATTGTTTTTCCTCTGGGAGTATATCTGATTGCCCCATCCAGATTGGAAGCACCTATAGGGCAGAAGCTCTAAAACTTGAGCCTGTATTAGAATCACCTTGAGAACTTGTTGAAAAACAGATTGATAGGCCCCAGAGCTTCGGAGTTGGTAGATCTAGGGGTCAAACTCTCACATTTGCATTTTCTAATGAGTTCCCAGGTGATGCTGATCAAATGCTAGTTGAGGAACTGTGGTACTTGAGCCAATGCTCTAGAGAAAGGACTGGATCTTCCCTCAGTTGTCATGTACTTAGCCAGTGCTCAGGAAGTGCTCGTTAATGACGCTGATAACTAAATAAAAAATATTCCCATTATATACCTGAAGCTTCCCAAAACTGGTTTTAAATGCAACACGAATTATAACAACCATGTATTGTACAGTTTTCATTGTCACAACCATCCTGAGGGCTAGAGAGCTTTATCTCATTTTATAATTGAAGAAGTTAGGGCTACAAAAGTTGAAATGATTGATTTGCTCAAGATTTTATGTCTTATACATGTGAGAACTAGATTTCAGGCAGATCTGTCTGACAACAAAGCCCCAGGAGAGGAAATTCAAGCTCCCAGAGATCTACAGCTAGAGTACTTGAGTACACAAACAACCAGGAGAGACTCAGTGCTTGTCCTTTCAACACCATGGCAACAATAGTTAAGGAAACCCACTGTGTCTTAAGAAAGTAAACAGCTAACACATTCTATAACCACACCCCTTTCTTTCTGTAAAAACCCATGTTTGTTCACAATTTTTACTTTACATACATTTAGAATTAGAGATATTTTGTGGAAAACACCATTTTGAAGCTAATGAAAGACAGTAATGTATCAATAAACCATCAAGGGAAATGAAAGTTTAAAAAATTCAAAGGGAAATGCTGAGCTGTTCTATCTTCCACATCATATTCTGTGATTACTAAAAACAGTACTTTTCCCCCAGAGGGTAAAATCTCCACTATCCTAAATCTCTTAATGATTTCTAGCTCACAGAATGTGTTTAGTAAATATGTGTTGAATAAATGAAAGAATAAAACAATGAAATATGTTATTGGAAGCTCAAGGACTTTTCCTTCATGTTTCCTTTGCAGTCAGTGTGAACCTCTTCCCATCTACCGAAACAAACTCAAGTAGACAAATCAAAACTTTGGAAAGGAAGTAACTTTTCTAAAATTTCAGGGACAGGGAGCATGTTCTTCAGAGGGATGTCACTGATTAGCTCAAAGAGGAAACCTTGAAAAGTTCGAGAATTATTGGACTTAGTGAAACAAGAAGGCAGAAGGAAAGTAAACCTCATCTTACCAGCCCTGATCTTAAAAGATGTCGCCTTATCCTCGTATTGTTAAAATATCCAATCAGATGTTTATCGGTGAGGCTATTATATGCTGCAAGTAATCTGAAACAAAAAAATGATGCCATTATGAAGTGTCGCTTGATAACCAGGCAATTCTTGACTCTCTCATTCATAAATTGTGCATAATTATTCAGTCAGTCAGCTAGTCATTCATGTATGGGTCTAATAAACACGTATTGAGCACCTACCATTTTCTAGATCTCCTAGTAAGAACGGGGAGGGAGTACTGACTATGGTCATCCCATAGACAAGTTTGGAAATCAGACATGAACAATAAAACTGGATGTAAAAAGTCATGTAAAAATGTATGAGAACATAATAAAGGGGACTATGAGCTCTAGAAAAGGCTTCACAGTGATCCCTGAAGGGAAAATTGAGGCTCCTCTAGTAACCTCTTTGGCCTTTTATTCCATACCCTAAACTAATAATGAAACTTACCTGCTATCCTCAGCATATCTTCTCATGTCATAGAATAGAACGCAGTCCCTTAAATGTGGAGGCCCTTCCCTGACATGCCACAGCTGACAGAACACCAGTGACGCACCATGTCCATCTCTCCTCCCAGGAAACATCCTCAGTGTGCACTGGGCATGCACTCCCAGAAGACCCATCGCACAGTACAGAGTGGTCAATCACTTGGTCTCCTCTGCTAGATTTGAAGGCCAGCATGGTGCATTATTCTTGGTTTGCATACTGCTATAATTTATTGTGTACCTAAACAATAACATATATAATTCGGGGTGGGGGGGACTTATTCTTACTAGTATACATTTCAAAGTAAGTTTAAGGTCAGCATTTTTACATTAATTTCACATCTAATACAAAAAAATTTATAGATTTTCTTTGTTTTTTTATGGTTTTATGTTAAGAGTTGAGAGAATAAACTGGTTCCTTGATTACATGCTATATCTTAGGAAATGGTCAATCAAAGTTTATAAATTAAAATTGAAAACTATTTTTCCTATTTTAACCTTTTTTGCAATTATTCAATGCCTTACAGGAACGTACACATATATATGAACACATATGTAAATATGCATTCATGTGTATACATATACATGAATGTTACCATACATATATGTGCACTTATATATGTGTACATGTATACATACACACACACATAGTGAGAGAGACAGAGACAGAGAGAGGCAGGGAGAGAAAGAACAAGCAAGCCTAAACGCAGCTCTAAAATGCCGTCACCAAAAAAATACTAATGCATACCCTATTACCTGCAACAAAGAATTACAATCCATACATGTTATGAGCAGCAGTTGATCCTTAACTTATTCTGAGACCTGAGCAAGGACTCATATTATAGAACCGAATAAATGTCATTAGCGACAATTTTATTTAGCTGTTTGCACTGCCTTAATTACATGGAAATGGTATTGGTGACCTTTTCCTGGCTCTTTTCTCCTTTACAGCTCAACGCAGGAAAGTTCCATGCTATCAAATGGTAAGGAAAGTTTAATTTTATCCACAAAAGAGACTGAAAATCAGTTACAAAGCGCAGAAGCCAAGGTGCCACATGAGGGTTGCAGACGTAGGAACAACTGCGGAAACTATTATTTCATTGGGTTTATGTAAAAAGACAACTCAAGAGCTTCAGGAAGGCATATACAAAACCAGCCTGGGATAATGCTTTGAAACCATCTTTTAAATGAACTGTCTTGGTGTCCTATAGTTCATCAAAGGTTTCCTGTCTCCAAAAGGTCAACATTGTATCCCTTACCCTTTCTGAATCTCAGAATATCTTTTCAGCTCCTCATTTCAGAAAGGTGAGCAGGTGTCTCTCAGTCCTAACAATCATGATTCCACAGTTCACAGATTCTTAAGATAAATCATTAGAGTGATATCATAGATAGTCTTTTGTCTGTTTTTCAGGCTCAAGTTTTTTTTAAAAATCAATAGTGTTCAAACAGTTAGGAGTGCTAAAACCTGATTAAATGAAGTGGGGTCAAGAAGTTCAGATAACATGGACCTCAACTTCCCCATTGACTGATAAAATGCCCCCTTCATATAATTTAGGCTTTGTAGCTTTAAATATTTAGGTCCTAATGTCAAAGCTTAGCCAGCTTTGGCACCATGTAATTTAAATTCTGCTTTCTCAGGCTCCTACTGAATGTATATGTGTGCATTGCATCCCTCCAGTCTTACTGAAAGGTCAAGTAGGTCCAGTCGAGTTGAAATCTTTGCACACATCAGTTTTCTCACCTTTCCTATTTAGGAGTGAATACCCATCCCTGGTTGGAACACCATTTATAAAACAATCCCTCCCACAACTGCCTTCCTACAGTGGCCCTACCAGGTCAGCAAAATAATAACCAGCAAGGTCCACCCAAGTGCTGTTAATTCTTTTTCAGACAATGCCTGATTTTTTTTTTTAACTGAAACTTCAGATTACTAAATTGTGTGACAACCAGAAAATCTCTACTCTAGTAAATTATTTATATACAGATTTGATAAAACAGTCAATGCCTGCATTTCTACTGCCTACATGTAAATGTCACCCCTGTTCTGATCATCAAGCCTCCTTTACCAGGGAGATGGCCATATCCTGTGTGGGCCAGTGTCTCAGCCACAACCCTACAACCATGGTCTGATCCTGTCTGCTCTAGTCCTCTTCATGTGCGCTTGGTATCAGATGGTCAGAAAAGTGATGATGCATTTTTGCACAGAAAAACATAGAAAAATGCATCATGACTTTTCTGGTGACCTAATGTATAGATTTGTTCCCTTCCTTTGTGTTTATTCGATTACAACAACTTTGCTGACCAAGACACAAATAGCTTTTTTGGTTGTTTGGGACTTGGTGCTCTGCATTCACTGACACTTTCTTTTTTTTTTTTAGCCTTTTTTTTTTTTTTTAGCCTTTTTTTTTTTTTTTAGCCTTTTTTTTTTTTTTTAGCCTTTTTTTTTTTTTTTAGCCTTTTTTTTTTTTTTTAGCCTTTTTTTTTTTTTTTAGCCTTTTTTTTTTTTTTTAGCCTTTTTTTTTTTTTTTAGCCTTTTTTTTTTTTTTTAGCCTTTTTTTTTTTTTTTAGCCTTTTTTTTTTTTTTTAGCCTTTTTTTTTTTTTTTAGCCTTTTTTTTTTTTTTTAGCCTTTTTTTTTTTTTTTAGCCTTTTTTTTTTTTTTTAGCCTTTTTTTTTTTTTTTAGCCTTTTTTTTTTTTTTTAGCCTTTTTTTTTTTTTTTAGCCTTTTTTTTTTTTTTTAGCCTTTTTTTTTTTTTTTAGCCTTTTTTTTTTTTTTTAGCCTTTTTTTTTTTTTTTAGCCTTTTTTTTTTTTTTTAGCCTTTTTTTTTTTTTTTAGCCTTTTTTTTTTTTTTTAGCCTTTTTTTTTTTTTTTAGCCTTTTTTTTTTTTTTTAGCCTTTTTTTTTTTTTTTAGCCTTTTTTTTTTTTTTTAGCCTTTTTTTTTTTTTTTAGCCTTTTTTTTTTTTTTTAGCCTTTTTTTTTTTTTTTAGCCTTTTTTTTTTTTTTTAGCCTTTTTTTTTTTTTTTAGCCTTTTTTTTTTTTTTTCTCTCACTTTGTATAATCCTGGGCCAAATAAGGTTTTAAGGTTAGCTTGCCCTAAGCTTGGCCATTGTGTTGCACCTTGAATATTCCATTCCTATGTAATTCTGTACTTGTCAAAGCCGGACTTACTGGCCACACTGCCTTAGTTCTGTGATACTCCCTGCTCCCCCGCCAACAATGACTCCTTTGGTCACAGTGACCACCAGTCACATCTTTCCACCCAGCCCCACGACTCACTGGCCAGACCAGTGTACCATGTGCTTCTTTACATAATGGACAAAATTATTTACCCATCCCCGGTCGCTGGGTGGGGAAAGATCCACTTTCTGGTTCAATGCATTGGAGAAAAGAGTCCCCTAGAGACAAAGCAACCTCGTCTCTGTGCTGGTTCCTGCTTCCTCGCCTTAATGTATAACCCACAATCCTCTAGGCCTGAGGAGGAGGCTGCTGAGTCACTGGGAGCACTGCTTTCAGCTGCAGTTATTTATTTATTTATTTTTAAATTTTTTTTCATTTAACCTCCAACTTCTGCCTCCCACTGTGTAGGATATTTAAACAGGGCTCTGTGGTAATAAATGTCAGCAATTCCTACCAATCCCTTTATCGGGCCCCAAAGTGAGCCTGTCCCATAAAAACTAACTACAGTAAGGAGAAGCACTATAATAGTTATTTATGACATTTATTGAATACAGACAATTTTAGATCATTTTCTAAGGCACTAGGGACACAGAAATGGCACAGGCCTGCACTCTCAGAGCTCCTGGTGTAGTGGGGAGAGACAAATATACATTGCGTGTGTGAGATAAGGTGCATCATAAGCTAATTTATTCACAAATAGTGACTGAGTGGCTCCATGTCAGGCACTGTGTCCCAAGCTGGGGAAGTGTAATGTCTACAATCCATTGTGCAGATTATAAAGTATTTCCACACACACAGTCCCATTTGATTTCTTGTAGGCCCCTGGGATGCGAGAATATCTAACTATCATAGCTCTTCAATATTCCTAAAATGGACAAGCTCTGAAACAGGATTACTGCTTCATGTGAGTCAGTTCCAAGAAAGCCTGATTGAGGCAACATCTCTTCACAGATCACCTGAAAGAGTCATTTCTTCTGACTTGCAGCACCCTTTAACACCTATCTCTTCCCTATGTGGCCCCACACTGTTTATTCTTGGGGTGGGAAAGAGACAAGGAGATCACAATACCAGCCCCAATTCAACCCTGGCTCCATCTTTACTGGGTCCAAACTGGGAGCAAGTGACTTAACCTCCCTGTGCTTTAATTGCCCTACCTTTGACAAAACACTAGGATACAAACCAAATTCAGCCAAGGTCTTTGCCTATTTGTAACAAGGGTTGACTTTTCTCTGGTTTCAAATAACGTGCTCCTCACTTCCACTTGATAATGACCTTTACCATACATACATCTACTAACATTCTGTGATTCTTTATGTATTCTCTAAAAAGACGGGAGCTTCTTTCCAGGTTTCCCCTTTTCTTTGGGTCCTCACCATACTCACCTTTAAAAATTCCTTCTCAGCATTCTCTTACATGTACCTCAAAACTTTTCCAGCCTCTACTCATTACTCAATTTCAAAGCTACTTCCACAATTTCAGGAATTTTTTTATGCCAGTTCTCCACTCTTAATAATAATTTCTGTCTCAATGTCTTTGGGCTGCTATAACAGAGTAACATAGCCAGGAAGGCTTAAACAACCAACATGTGTTTCTCATAGTTTGAGAAGCTGCAAGTCTGTGATCAGGGCGCCAGCATGTTTGAGTTCTTGAAGACCTTCTTCCTAGTTTACAGGTGGATGTCTTTTCTTTGTGTTTTTACATGGTAGAGAAGAGAGAGGGAGTGGCAAGTTCTCTATGTGTCTTTAAGGGCACCAATTCCTCATGACCTAATCATCTCCCATAGGTCCCATTTGCAAATACCAACACATTGGGGATTAACCTGTCAACATAAGAATTTTGAGGGAAAAAAAATGCAGTCCATAGCAGAGTATGTAATCATCCCCATTTTAAGTCACTTCTCAAAAATCATAGAGCCGAAAACTTGTTCCTGCTAATATATACCAATTCATAGTGAACACCAATTAGCAGGTCTTGCTAAAATGGAAAATGAAGAATATTAAGTATAATGATAGAAAATATGAACCATGAAATATTCACAGAGAAATGTAATTCCACTACTTCTCCAGTATCCAGGTAGGGAAA
>NW_006159638.1:984922-1002683 GCF_000334495.1 Tupaia belangeri chinensis
AGAAATGGAATTCCACTACGTCTCCAGTATCCAGGGAGGGAAAGTTTAAATGAAAAATTCTCATAGACTTAGATTAACAAATACATAACTTTCATTTATAATTAATTAGATCATTAGCATGAAAAAATGTCAAAATCTAAGCTAACTTCTTAAATATATATTCCCACAATCTGCTCTACATCACAAATTTCCCTACTAAACTTGTTCAGAGAGAAAATAAAGAATAATGTTGGTACAACTAGAGCAACTTTATTTAACCAAAATCATGAGTTAGCCTATTTGAATTAAGTAAGTTTATATTAGTTTCTTGTTGCTGTTGTAACAAAGTAGCATAATTTAGTATCTTAAAATACTACAAATTTATCATCTTACAGTTCTAGAGGTCAGAAGTCCAATACGGATCTCCCTGGGCTAAAATCAAGGTGTCAGCTGGGTTGCATTCTATCTCAAAGCTCTAAGGAGAGTCTTTTTCTTTCCTGTTCCATCTTCTGGAGGCTGCCCACATTTTCTGGGTCCTGGCCTTCTGGTGCCAAAGTCAGCAATAGTGGTCAAGTCTTTCTCACAAAGCTTCTTTTTGGTTCTGTCTTTTCTGGTTCCCTCTGTTTAGAGATCCTTATCATTACACAGGTTCACTCAGATTAATCCAGGATAATCTTGAAGCTCTCATTAGCAATCTCGATGCTATCTACAACTTGTATTCCTTCTTGCCATGTAAAGAACATGCTCAGTGTACTGCAGATTAAGAGGCCATTCTGCTGCCCACCATGACGTTTTTCCCATTTGCTAGATGCCAGGGAGGACAAACATTGGGCACTGAATGTGACAGGCTCTGTCTTAGTTCATTTTGTGCTACTATAATGGAAAACCTCAGACTGGATAATTTATAAAGGACAGAAATTTACTTCTCACAGTTCTGGAAGTTGGAAAGTTCAAGATCAAAGTCCAAGCATCCAGTGAGGGCCTTTGTGATTTACTATCACATGGAGAAATGTGGAAAGGCCGGACCAGCAGGTGGCATAATGGTTAAGGTGCTGGACTCCCATATGGTTTACACGGTTTGAGTCCCAGACCTCACAGCTTGCTTCCTCACTTTCTCTTTCTCTCTCCCTCTCTCTTTCTTTCTGTCTCTCTCTGGTGCTTACACATGCCCTAGAGCAACTTGAAAATAATAATAAAAAAATAAGTTAATAAATGTTTTTTTAAAAAAGTAAAGAAATGTGGAAAGGCAAACATACAAGAGAGTGAACCCACATCCACCACCTTTTTATAATGGCTTTACTTTACTCATGAAGACAGCCCTCATGACCTAAACACATTTGGTTGGGCCCCACCTCCCAACACTGCTGCCTTGGAGATTAAGTTTCCAATGCACAAATTCTGGGAGATCCATTCAATCCATAACAGGCTGTAACATATATTGTCCAATGGTCAATCATGCTAGTGAGCCCTATTTTTGAAAAGATGGAGAAGGGGAAAATAGAGGAGAGCAATTCTTGGTACCCTGCTAAGATGTACACAATAATATGAAGCGGTCTATGTCCATTATCGCACTGCTAACTGAAATAGCTGAGGCGTCATGATTTAAAAATAAGTAGACGGTTTTTTGACTCATAATTCTGACAGCTGAAAAGTCCAAAGGCAAAGGCTTAGCATCAGGACTGTCTACAACATGGCTGATGGAAGCACAGCAGATGGCAGGTGAATGCAGATGGCAAACAGGCTGTGGGTAGCTCTCTTTCTGTTATAAGCACCAGCTCTCATGAAAACAAACCTCTTCACACAAGAGATGACTCATTGGGTCAACAAGGCATCATTAATCTGTTCATAAGAGGATTGTCTCCATGATAGAATCACTATGACCCAATCACTGACCACTAAGCCTCACTGCCTCCCAACATCAAATTCTAAAACATGAAATCTGGGGGACAAACCATTATCTAAAACATAGCAGGACCTATCCTTGTTGGTCTAATGTTGACACACGAAGGTGAGCACTAAGACAAAAGAACCAGAGGTCTGCTGAAGTGCTTTGCAAATTATTTGCTTTCCTTCTTAGAAGAATGTCAGTATAGATATAATTTGCTTTAGATGAATAGAATATGTGAAAAGACAGATCAGTCCATAGTATGTCATTGTTTTCATATCAAACATTATTTATTTAGTTAACTGACCATTAAACTCAAATAATTATTATATGAAACAGTAAGAAAGAAGGAAATGTAACCAATTATATTATGACATGTCATTGACTACAGGTTGCAATGATCTTAGTGATGCTAAAATGTGAAAAATATCATCTTAATATTGACAAAATATATTACCATGCACGCTCACTACTGCACCTAAATGGGCATATCTGGGAAAAAAGAAAATGAAGGTGCACACAAGAAAACACAGGGACCCTACTAGTAAGAGCATGAAAATCAAGTTAGAGAGTAGGGTATTATTTACAAAACAATTAGGAAACATACAAATGTATATTTAGAAAGAACTAACAGTGATGTACTGGTGCTGGCTCACATTGACTCTCGAGGTAATTGTTACATTTTTCAGGAATTTTGCAAGGCATTAGTAGCTCCAAAGTTGCCATTTGGGGAATATTTACACCACACAAATTGAAAAACACTGCAAATCAAGGCTTTTTTTTTTCTTTCCTAAAAAGCTAGTTTACCAACACACCACTGACTACCTTTAAAAAATAAGTGGCAAGATGTATCACAGGGGATAAATTTGATTTATTATAGGAGTGAGTATACAGAAGTATGCTTTACATACTTTTAGTCCAAAAATGTATCTTTTATATACAATATTTGACTACAGGGTTTATATAGTTAACTATTTTCTATCCATTACAGAAAGAACATAAGGATTCTAGCAGAGACACTGTTATTTTTCAGTTATATTTTAATCAAGTTTTTTTTTCTTACATGATATTTCTTTACATTACCGTAAGTAGAAAGGTTCAACTCATTGAACCAATCTGAAAAAAAAAAAATGATTATACTACTTTCCACTCAACAAAACCAAATGAGACTTCTGTGAATAAGCACCGTTTTTCCACTAAAGATGAAAAGCTAATGAAGAAATGCTCCGCATTTCAGAGATCACTAACTTGTAATTCATAGAGTCTGGTGGTGTTTAAGTCAGGCTTCCATCAAAATTCCACTGCCAAGATAGTCTTATAGTGATTAATACCAGGTAACAGTTCTGCAACTCATATAAAGTGCCAGTATTAGAAAGAAAATTTAAACAAATCACAGAATATCATGACTTGGATCACCTTTATGTTTGTTCAAAGTTCACATGCAATAGAGCACTGTCTCCTGACAAAGGCCCTTCTCATTGTTCATCAGAAAAAAACAAAAACAAAAACAAAAACAAAAAACTGCAAGAATAGATTTAACTCCCATTCCATAAACAAACTTACCAAGCTTAAGTCAACCAACAAAGTCTAAGAGTTTGAATCTCAGTAATATTTTAGCAAAGATATTAATAGAATCTAAATCGAAACAACTTTTCCAAATAAAATATCTGAAAGCAACACCAATAACCAGAAAAACAAGGAGAAGTTTAAGAATAGCTCCAATCTGGAGAATTCACTTTCCGTCACTGAAACTACACATCTATTATTTAAGGGTGAAAACATTTAGGAAATATGAGGCCAGATACCTTAATCCTTGAGGAACAATGATTTTCTTGTAATTTTTAAAGACAAATAAATCTGTCTCCTGCCCAATGTAAAATTTGATGAAATTGAAAAATGATGGGATTGAGAGCGAGAAGACTTGGAGTCAAATTCTAATTCTATCCCATAAAAGATACACTGCAGAATCAATCTTCTTCCCCTTAAATTATCACCAGGTAGTAAAATATTGGGACTACTTCCTGAAGTAGAAGATCTAAGCTTAGTGGTCTGAAAATATATTTACTTGAGCTACAACATCTTTGTTTACAGAAATTCATATGTAAAAATGACAACATAGGATCTGACCAACTCCTTTATTTTACATTCAAGAAACTAAAGCTCTAAAAGTGGGCATGGTTTGTCAATAAACTCAAATTAAAGGCCTCAAAAACTAAGATGTCAGAATGTCATAGATGTTCACAGAAAACTGTACCTGTCTTTTTTCTAGGGTCCTTGCCTCACTACCTTCCATGAGAATTTCTTTCATCCACACTTAATAACTTCCTTTAGATTCATATAACATTCTTCCCTGTGTTCTTGCAAGGCATGGTATTAAGCCATGCACACAGTAAATATTCAGACAATGTTGGTTGAGTGAATGAATAAATCAGTTAATGGGAACAAGTATTCTGGTCCAATTCCTTGATATCTATCTTTTTTTCTTCTTTTTTTGATAAGCTTCTGCTTTAGGGCACGTGTACTTGCTGAAGAGAGAGAAAAGACATGAGAGGGAAAGTGAGAAATCATCCCTAAGGTGGGATGACCTGGTTTCAGTCCCTTCTCCTCAATTCTCCTCCCAGGATCTTGAGCACACATGCACATGTGCCTGCCATGAGTTTCAAGCCATCTGGTCTGGGACTCAAACCGCTGTCGGCCATGTGGGAGTCCAGTGAAGTAATAGCTATGCCATCTGCTGGCCCCAATATGTATCTTTTTAAAAAAGCCATATGTGAGACCATGCTCTTCCTTTTTTTTTTTTTTTTTGGAGAGATTTTCACTGTAGGGCGCGTGCGCTCGCCAGACAGACAGAGAGAGACATAGAGACAGAAAGCGAGAAATCACCCCCCAGGGGGGATGGTCACGCCGCAATCCCTTCTCCTCCATTCTCCTCTCGGGATCTTGGGCACGCACGCACACGCGCCCGGTGTGAGTTTTAAGCCACCGGGTCCGGGACACGAACCGCGGTCGACTACGTGGGAGTCCAGCAACATAGCCATTACGCTAACTGCTGGTTCCCCCATGCTCTTCCTTTTTGTCTGCTTCAGGACAGTGACTACAGAAGCGGTCTATGACAAAGGAGGCTCAAAAGCACACTTTATACATTTAGGCTTTTCTAAAATGCAGTATGCTCCACATGGATAATTGTGATAACAATGTTAGTTTTATTGTTTTGCTTTTGTCAAATAAGTGCTTTTGGAGTGTGAAATATAATTGCATTAGAAAAGGTTTCTGAGGAGGAGGAAAGAAAAAAACATGCTTTCAAAAAAACTTAAAGAAAGGCAAAAATAGGCCCAGCCTTAGTGGCACAGCTGTAGCACACCACATCCCATGCTGGAAGCCACATGGAAGGTCAGGGTTCAGTCCCTGAGTTGACCTGCACAAGCCAGGCACACAACTGTGATTCCTCTGAATGCGATAGACTTGGAGGGGGGGGAGGATCGCGGTGTGAAATCCTGTCGAGGGTGCATCTCTCTCTCTCTTTCTTCCCCAATTCTTTCATGAAATAAACTTAAAAGAAAAGAAGAAAGACAAATATAGAAAAACAATTGACCTGAAGGTCAATTATTTCCCATCCCTTTAGAAGAAAAACTCTTTGCAAACTAAAATTAGACCATAAGTCTCTGCAGCTTGCCACTTTACAGGGGGTGATTGAACTGATATCATATAAATGATTTTATATTACATTCTTCATTCTCTTTTATTTGCATCCAAACCTGTCAGATCTCAGCAATTATGCTAAATATTGATTTACAATTTCTCTCAGCTTATTTTAACAAAGCAGCCAGATGAGAACCATAATATTATTTTATTTATAGCCTTAATATGATGGTTTGAAGTGACTAGTAAAAACAAAACTGGTCTCCAACTGTGCTCACTGCTGGTAAGAGAGTTCTGCCGTGCTCACAGATGAGGCAATAGACAGTACGTGTGGAGTCAGCAGGCCCAGGACTCAGACTGACCAGTTACCTAAAAAACATGGTATGTGCCTCAAGTTCTTTTTTCCAGAATATATCTTTGAGGGACCAGCAGTTAGCGTAATGGCTATGTCGCTGGACTCCCGTGTAGCCGACCGTGGTTCGAGTCCCAGACCCAGTGACTTAAACTCACACCAGGCACATGTGCGTGCGTGCGCAGGATCCCGAGAGGAGAATGGAGGAGAAGGGATTGCGGAACGGCCAATCCCCCCGGGGGGTAATTTCTCACTTTCTGTTTTTCTGTATCTCTGTCTTTCTGGCAAGCGCACACGCCCTATAGCAAAAAAAAACTCGCAAAAAAAAAAAATTTTGTATCTTTGAAAAGAAAAAAATATATGTGCGGCCACCTAGAAAAGTGTATTGATAGAAAAACAGAGGGCTAGACAGTGGAACCAAGGTAAAATTCAGTGCTCAGGGAGAGCTGACCCACATGTGAAAGTTCCCAGTTCCTGTCCAGAGACCTCTCTGAGTAGACCAGGCACACATGTAGCCATGATCCAGGGCTGAGGCTGGGAGTGCATCAAGCGTCAGGACCTTTTGGGATTGTCGTCTTTCTCTGTGTCTCCCTCACTCATGGAAGAAAGAAAGAAACTTTTGAGAAAGAGAAAAAATATATCCAAATTATAGGAGATAATGAGGTTGTTCAGAGGAGAGGTGGCCAGGAGAGAAATTTCTAAAAGTCAATAATTTTCATTGTTAGCATTTATTGGGCACTTATCTAAGTTTTTGTAATGCATACAGTAAACACTGTCTATAACACGCACACACTATATTTTAATTCTCACAAAGATCCTGTGAAATACCATAAACCTCTCCCTTCACATATGAGTAAACTGAGGTATGGAGTGGTTAGATAACTAGATCCCAATTAATAAAGGCAGATCCTTGAGTGCTTTAACCCTAAGCTGAATTGTGTTCTGTGAGGTATAGTCAAAAGCTTTGTAGAGTTCAAGCTTGGAGGAGGAAAAACACAGAGGAGTGAATGATGGACTTGTGCATGATACAAAAAAGACAAAATATTGAAAAACTATGAGTGAAAACACAGGGAGAATATTTGGCTTGATAACAAGACAGTTATTTAAAAATCAAGAGTAGCCTATAAAATAGCGTGGCCCATGCTCCTGGCACTGGATAGAGATAGCAGTCAAAGAGTTTAAAGCTGGGAGATGGCACGGCCAGATTATTTTAAGTCTTTAAAACCCAAATCCTTCCACTATGTATTGAGTAGGCAGACCTCATTACTGAGTGTTTAACTTCTCAAGTCAGATTTTTTAAGTTTGAATCCTAACTAGATTATTCAGTAGACAGTAACCAGAGGCAAACGAGTTAGCTTTACTATGCATATCTTCCTCTAAAAAGAGAAATAATAGCAGTGCTACCTCAGAAAGTCAGAGCATTAGATGAATCAATAACACACTTAGCAACTCACCTAGCACATAGCAAATGCCCAATGGTTGTCAGAAATCCTCAAGGAACATATGCTTCCTCCCCCTCACCAACTTATGACAAACTGAAATAATACTACACAAGTAAAGCTAACTACTCCTTAAAGACTTTCACCATGAGTAACTTCCCATATTTAACTCCCCACCCACCCTCCTGACCCCATCAGCAGAAAAACAGAAAACTCTTCATTGGGAGAGGCTATCTAAAATGTCTATTTCTTCTGCTTGTTCCTCAAAGAGAGGTTAGTTGATCTTTATTCTTTCAGTAACAGGGTCACATAAACAGAAAATTAACAGTAGCTTATGTCATAGAACTTCTATTTGGAATTAAGCATGGCAGTGTAAGTAAGAGCTTAGTACAGTGTGTGGTACCATTAGCTGTTACAGTTATTTGCAATGTTTTATTCCTAAACAAACCATATGTATTTTTTCCTGAGTTTGCTAAGTACACCATACTTCAGGATCACAGGAGAGGTACATCAAGAAGTCTTGGGAGTAAGAAGATGATTTTTGTTTTGAAAGAGAGATTTTTGTTATAGGGCACTTGCACTCGCCAGAGAGACAGAGGACATAAAGCAAGAAATTGCCCCTCAGGGGGCATATCCACATCGCGATCCCTTCTCCTCGATTCTCCTCTTGGGATTTTGGGCATGCATACACACATGCCCAGTATGAGCTTCAAGCCACCAGGTCTGGGACTCAAACTGCATTCAACCATAAGAGTCCAGTGCCTTAACCACTATACCACTTGATGTTCCCCGAAGAAGATTTAAATGATCAGGAATTAAATGAAATCTGATCCAGAAGAAGGAAACCAAATAGGTGCTAGGCAATGTGAGAAGGAGATGAATAATGTATTTTTTTAAGGTTTTTGCCATATGGCCTGTGTGATTGCCAAGGACATATAGATAGAGACATATAGATAGTGAGAGGGAAAGTTACCCCCCAGGGAGGGTGGCCACACTGAAATTCCTTCTCCATTCTCCTGAGTTTTGGGGCACACATTCCTGATATGATTTTTAAGCCTCCAGGTCCAGTACTAGAACTGCAGGCAGCCATATGGAGTCTAGAGTCTTAACCACTGTGCCGTCTACTGCCTCTCTCCCTTGAGGTTAGTAATTCTTACACTGAAATTGTTCTAGAAAGAGAAACTGTCATATACAAAGGTCCAGGGATGAGAGAGCATTATGGTGCCTACTGTTACCCTCTCCTCTAGACAGACTACCTCTTGCCACGGGGGGGCTCCTTTCTCTCTCTCTCTTTCTTTTATTCTCTCTCTCTCTTTCTTTTGCTCTCGCTCTCTCTTTCTTTAATTTTACTATAAGTCAAATTGCTTGCTGGAGAAAGACATAGAAGACAGAAAGAGAGAGAGAGAAAAAAAGTGGAAAGTGAGAAAGCATCCCCCTCCCCTGGGGGAAATGTCCACACCACAATCCCTGCTCAGTGTGTTTTTCAGGCTGACTGCATAGTCAGTCATGTGGAATCCAGCCACCTTAACCACCACCGGTTGGCCCTGAGCTCCTGTCTCTATCCCTATTGCACCATCCCTATTGTATACACACACATACACACACACACACACTCACATACACACACACACACACACACACACATTGGCCCTGAGCTCCTGACTCTATCCCTATTACACCATCCCTATTGTACACACACATATACACACACACACACACACATACATGAGTTTCAGAGCCCCACTGGAAGCATGCAGAACCTTCACTGTGTTTCAAAAGCCAACAAAAAAAAAATAATAAGAGGAGTATGGTCAATCAGCGTGTCTGCTGCCAGACACAAAGGAGATTAGTTATAGTTCTTTTATGAAATAAATTCAGAGCTCTTACTAGGTACCTAGCTTTGTGCTGCCCCAAAATTACAAAGTTGTATAATCACAGGCCTTGCCCTCAAGACACAAGGCCAAATAATAATGTGCTCCAATCACAACAGCTGCCAGTTACTGTGGCTGCATGCACAGGCTCACTTAATCTTCAGAAGATGCTACGTATCAGACTTTGATCCCATTTTACAAATGAGTGAACTATATCCACACAGAAAGAGCATCCGTGCAGAACTGAAATCTGAACTGGGCCCTAAACAAGTCAAGTGTTGAGGGGAGGAATACAGTTTGTGTGGGTGATGACAGAGGCAGAGGTCTACCTGATTCATTCTGAGGAGTGGGAATGTCATACACAAAGTCCCAGAGAGAGAGAGAGAACACAAGTTCCTGGCAGCCAAAAAGGAACTCGTTCATTTACATTTACCACAAAATCAGTGTGATACAAGGGAGTTGAATTCTATGATATTATTAAATTGTCAACTTGGCCCAGCTCTAGTGGTACAGACGGTAGGATGCTGCTGCACAATACTGGAGTCATACAGGAAGGCCCAGGGTTCAGATCCCGGATCACCATTAACAAACTAGGTGCACTTGCAGGTGCACCCGTAACCCTGGCTGACTGGAAGGCTGGGGGAGGATTGCAAAGTGGCAAGACTCTGTTGGAAGTTCCTCTCTCATGTATGAAATTTTTGTTAACTGTAAATGAATTTTCAACTTGGAAATACAGTCACTATTTACATTTGAACGTGGACTACAGTCTCTTACAGATACAGATAACTCACTCAGATTTTTTTAACCACCACTTGTTGATCATAAGAAGACTGACTGTACAAATGTGTGTACACGTTCACGGACACACAGCTATATACACACACATGCTTTTACATGTGTATGTATCGTTTTCTACTCCCTTTTAGTTTTTGGATATTTCCACAAATATTTATGAATGGTATATCTACCACCCGTCAGTGACTCCCGCTAGTATTCTATGATGCAAGTCAGAGGAATCGCCTATCTGAATAAAACTTGGTAAATTTATTTTATAACCCCTCATATATTCCTTTTAATATATTGGGTTGTCGTGACACTTTTTTGCATAGAAAAATACATCATGACTTTTCCAATGATCCAATAAGAATGGTATTTTTTAATATCTAATAGAAAAATATTAAGCAGTAATCCAAGAGAGAAAGAAAGAAGAAGAAAAATGGAGAAAAGAAAATTTTTAAAAATCAGCAAGCTGCCAAAAAAATAACATCAATAAAATTACTATATGTATTGGAAAGGGAAATACAATAAGCCACTTTAAAAATCTTCTTATTCCCCTAAAAAGCAATTTTTAAGCATAATATTAAGATTTAAAATGGGAATGACATTTGGCTAGAGGTTAAACAGATTAACTAAATTTTAAATGCTCAATTATTTTTAAAAACACCTGTAAGATTTTCACCAGTCTTTCTACCATTTGTCAGAGTCAAGGTACTGATGCAGCTTCATGAGTTTGCCATGAATTATCAAATCTGCTGATAAGAGTAAGTACGGTGGATAAGTAAAAAATGCTCTAGGACATACTTTCCACTTTTATTAAAATTCTCAGTTATCCAGCATATGTTTTTTTTTTAAAGAGGTCACTCAGTTTGGGGGGTCATGAATTGGTAAGTTCATGTTAATTTTCTTTTTTAAAAATTCATAAATTTAAGGACAGGTTGTCTCTTAAAATAAATTAATTTAATTAAACAAATCAGTGATTTATTAAGTTGAAACCCCTTCCCTATCTTCCTACCCAACTAGGTTGGCATAGCGCTGCTAATTTTGAGCCATGTATTTTATTTATTTATGGTTGATGAGCTTTAAAATTTAAATCCTAGATCCAGCCATGGTGATGCAGGGGTAACACATTCTACAGTGCTGGAAGCCATACAGAAGACTGGGGTTGGTGCTCAAGTCAACCTGTGTGTGCAGGTGATTTTAGCTGACTGAGAAAGGCTGGGAGTTAGCAAAATCTCAAAAAAAAATAAGGGTGTTCCTTTCTCTCTGTCTCTCTGTCTCTCTCTCTCTGTCTCTCTCTCATAAAACAAATAAATAAATTTAATTAAATCTTAAAGGCTAAAGTAGGATATGATTTGTACAAAAATCGAATAAAATAGACAGGGGCTAGCCTGATAACACAGTGGTTAAGCACTGTGCATTGGGAGCTAGATATCACATGACTTGCCCAGCCCTGGAAGTTTGACAAAATATGATAGTTGGGTATGTATGTATGCCAAAATCCTAAAGGAGGAGGGGGATTACAGCATGACCACACCCCACTAGGGGTTACTTTCTCTCTCATTTTCTCTCTCTTTCTGGCGAGTGCATGCAACTGTTACCAGCAATTAAAAAAAGAAGAGCATGAAAATGAAAGAAGAAGAGAATAAAAATGAAAACAAATATACAATAGCTGACATTCACTGAGTGCCTATTATGTGCCAAAAATTCTGGAAGAGAGGTATTTATTGGCCTCATTTTATTTTTATTTATTATTATTTTTTTGAAAGGTTTTTGCTATAGGGCATGTGTGCTCACCAGACAGACAGAGAAAGACAGAGACAGAAAGCGAGAAATCACCCCCCAGGAGGGATGGCCACGCCACAATCCCTTCTCCTCCATTCTCCTCTTGGGATCTTGGGCACACACGCACACATGCCCGGCGTGAGTTTTAAGCCACCGGGTCCAGGACACGAGCTGCGGTAGACTACGTGCGAGTCCAGCGACATAGCCATTACACTAACTGCTGGTTCTCAGGCCTCATTTTTTGAAAGAAGAAAATGTACAGAGAACTTTTCCTAGGCTCACATAATGCGTAACTGGGATTCAAATCCACATCTTTCTGACTCCAAAAAGAATTCTTTTTCTGGTATAGCATGTTTATCTCATATTTTTAATAGTTCATTGATTTTCTTTTTGAAATATCAGTCCTGTTAATTAAGAGGAACAGAAAAAAATAAGAAAGATGAGTTTCAGGCAGTTCAAATCCTTATCCATGCCTCCTTTGAAATGCTCCAGCCTCCTTCCCACACTTCTTACTCCAGTTTCTGAATTTCTTTGAACCCTGTCTTCCAGCTGCCCTACCTGAGCTCTCCTGCTCCTTGTCAGAGTTGTGGGATTTTATTTCTCCTTTAAGCTTTTGCATTTGGACCTGAAACTTCAGGCCTTCCATTTATTTTTCTGAGAAAGCTCCTCACAAAGAACTGAAACTTTGACATCCCTCCCTACACACTGCAGCAAGAGACCAGCCCACTCCCTAAGTTCTTGTTCTAGAAGGTTCTGTCCTCAGTCATAGCTCCATGTGCCCAGCTTGACTGAAAGTAAAGAAGAATTAATAGGAAAGAATTAAAAATCCCTAAAAATCATGAAGTAGTCATTTGCTGTAGCTACAGAGATTCCAAACTTTATTTCAAAAGAGAGAAAACATTTTCATAAATATTTAGGAGATGACTTAATAAATGAATTTCTTTTTTTCTTTTTCTTTTTTTTTGAGAGTTTTTTGCTATAGGATGCGTGCGCTCGCCAGACACACAGAGAGAGACAGAGAGACAGAAAGCGAGAAATTACCCCCCAGGGGGGATGGCCACGCTGCAATCCCTTCTCCTCCATTCTCCTCTTGGAATCTTGGGCACGCAGTCACACGTGCCCAGTGTGAGTTTAAGCCACCAGATCCAGGACGCGAACCGTGGTCAACTATGTGGGAGTCCAGTGACATAGCCATTACGCTAACTGCTGATCCCAATAAATGAATTTCTTAAAATTGAAAGCAAGTATTGTTCAGTTGAAAAAAAGAAAACCTCCATGTGAACATTAATGTTCTAGTCAAGATACCAAAATTAGTGAGAGACAGTAAGTGGAACTTAAAAGCAAAACCAAATCAGTGGTGTGAATTTCTCAGTACAAGTCAAATTTTACAGCATTCTTATTTGCTCTTAAGAACATGTTACCTAAATAAATAAATAACGCTGCTGTGCCCTCTCACTTACTCAAAATCATAATGGGTTGCTGTAGTGATGACTGTAATTAAGTATAATGCCGTGTTTTAGAGAATAGTTTTTACTTTAAAAAAGATTTCTAAGTATATTATTTTATATCTCTTGTTCAGAACTCTTTTCCAAAATGAATCTTTCCAGGATGACTTCTCCAATTAACTGAACTCTACATCTGGCTCAGGACTTAGGTAAGGAAGTTCTTCTACATACGTATGTGTCTATGTATTATTAGTACATAAGCTACCAGGCACGAAGTTAGCATACTCACACTTATTGTGTATGTGTCAGGCCCTATGCAAAATGTACTAATGCATCTCATTTAATATTAACAGCAACCTATAGAGCAGATATATTTCCCAAAAAGATGAAAAAAATAAATAAAACAAGACTCAGAGAGAATATAAAATTTTCTTAAGGTCACATGACAGCTATTTGGCCAATCTGACCATCTAAACCACAGACCATCTAAGTCACAGGCCAGACAGCCAATCATTAAAATCCTGGAGTAGACATTGTTGGCTGGCTATAAGAACCATTCCCAAACCCTTCTTCCTGTCTACCTCTCATAATAGAGGTTAGAATAGTTGTAGCAAGACATGTCCATTGACATAGTCAATAAGATATAAAGGAAAGACTACTAAAAGGATTCTAAAAAGTCTGTTTTCACCAATTGTTTTTCTTGCTGTTTGAGGTGGTTGTTTAAGGATATAATGTTTGGATCTTAGGGTAGTCATCTTGCTACTATAGGAAAAGGACAAGAAAATTTCAGCGATAAAGACTCAAGTCTTGATATTACTAAAATTTTAGTCACCTGGGAACCCGCAGATGGTGTAATGGTTACATTGCTAAACTCCCACACAGTCAGCTGCAGTTAGAGTCTCAGACGGCTTAAAACTCACTCTGGGTGTGTGGTGTGTGTGTGTGTGTGTGTGTGTGTGTGTGTGTGCGTGCCCAAAATCCCGAGAAGAGAATGGAGAAAAAGGAGTTGGTGGTATGGCCATCCCTCCCCCTCTGGCGGTGATTTCTTGCTTTCTGTCTCTCCATCTCTTTCTCTGTCTTTCTGTCAAGTGTATGTGCCCTATAGCAAAAATCTCTCAAAAAAAAAAATTACTCACTTACCTGTAGGCTATTTGTAAAATAAACAAGTGTTAGAGTTTAAGTCATTATTAGTTTTGTTTTCGGTTACTTGCGGCTAAACATAATGTATTTCTAGCAATATAATCACCATGTTGTCCAGGGACAGCAGAGCTCAATGCAGGTTAATGACTTCTAAAACCTGTTTTGAGGTTTTATTCAATAATTCAAATGAATTTGTGTAGATTGAACTTCTGGGCAAAGTGTGTATTTAATAGGTAACGTAGTCACTAACACATAGTAGACATGCAGTAAATAGTAATTGAATAAAGAGAGAATATACTCTTGAGACTTATAGAAGATGGTCACTAAAGTAGGAGACATATGTCAGTAGTTACTGATCTAAATTCAGGGCATAGTCCTGTTGAAACAGAGGACCGAAAGATGTAAAGACGTGTGGTCTCCACTCAAAGAAGGTAAGCAAGTTATATGGGAGATATTAAAACAATTCAAATGCTATGAAGGAAGTGCCTACCTAGTACTTTTTGATGTAACATTAAAAATAGTATCGTCTTAGAAACATCTTTTTAAAATAGGATAACTTTGTCAGTATCACTTTAAAAACAGGAATAATCCACAGAACATGGAGTAGAAAGAAAGTGACAAAAATGCTAATTATATTTATGAATGGTAAGATTCCAAACAATTTTTATTTTCCTCTTTGTATTTTTCTACTCAAAAAATAACATTTTCAAAATACTGATAAGTATGAGAAGGAAAGTAAAAAAAATCACTCATACCCCAAGTACCTAGAGATTTGAGGTCTCTTCTATTATTCTAATTTACAGCAGATTATTTTTATTTGAATCTAAACAACAGAAACAATATTATTGTAAATATCTTGGAGCAAGATATGAAGAGAAATAACTTCTTAATATGAGAACCACATAATATTCACAAATGTGAAATATTACATTGATGGCATATACAGAATACCAATTAACTGCTACTATAAAACACTATGATTCGATTCAATTTAAAATCCTTAGTTTTTAATGTTGTTTCATAAGTACTATGTGCAATTTATATTGTCTGTTTAGTTCCCTGCTGTTTTTTCCCTTGCTTCAATATTTTGCCCTAAGACTTTTCATTAATTTATAAATGTTTATGACTATTATAGAAAAATAATAATAGTCACAGAAAAAAATGGATCACTAGTTTAAAATTTTCAATTTTCTGTCCCAACCAGAATCAGGAACTGAAAGGGGAGAGTAATTTGGCTTCTAATCATACTTAACAAAAGAAAAGTTACCTGTAGAGATCATTGACTTATTGTCTTATTTGCTTCTCCTCACTGGGCTTTTACTCGTATTTTCTGTTAGTTTTGACTTTTATCTCCCTTCCATACTTTTGTCCTCAAATCTCCATTCCTCATGTTATGTTATGGGTGTAATGTATGAGTCCCCCAAAAATGCATACGTTGAAATCCCAACCTTCAATGTGATGGTATTAAGAGGTGAAGAATTTAAGAGGTGACTAGGTAGGGGTGGGGACCCCAAGAATGAAATTAGTGCCCTAAAAAAAAAAAAGAATCCCAGAATGCTCTCTTGCCCTTTCTACCTCGTAAAGGCATTGGTGGGCAATGGTCATCTGTGAACCAGGAAACAGACCCTTACCAGACACTGAATCTTCCAGTACCTTGATCTTAACCTTCCCAGCCACCAGAACTATGATAAATAAATGTTGTTGTTTATAAGCTCCACTTAATCTATAATATTTCATTGTAACAACCCAAATAGACTAAGATATCCATGACTCCCATATTATTATAATTAAATAAATAAGTAATTCAGTTCCTGTGACTCTACATTTTTCAAAAAGATGATCTTCAGCTTTTGCAGGGCCAAATAATGAACAGCAGTTACAAACAGGTTACATTAGTTTGGAAGGGCTACCATAACAAGGTACCACAGACCAGGTGGCTTAAAAAAATTATTTTCTCATAGTTCTGGGCTCTAGAAATCTGAGCTCAAGGTGTCAGCAGGGTTTGATCCTTCTGAGGGTCATAAGGAAAGAATTCATCTCAGGCCTCTCTCCTTGATTTGTAGGTTTACCATCTTCGTATGATCTCTCTGTGCATACGTGTGTGTCCTCAGGACACCAGGCATATTGGATATGCCCACCCACTGACCACATTTAACCATATGATCTTTCTAAGTGCCCCATCACCCTACCATCACATTCTAAAGTACTGACGATTAGTATTGAGGATTAGGATGTATTGGGAGTGGAAGGAGGGGCAATCCAGCTCACAACACAGGAAGAACCAGAAAGGTGACTAATTTAAGTGTGTAACGTGGATATAAAAGAAGAAATAAAGAACAGCTTTCCTGGATATGCAGAAACCCAAACTGCTATTTGAGTTTGACTCATCTGTTGCTGGTAAAATGAAAAGGATCACTGATGCCCCATCAAAAATGGCACAGATACCCTTTGAATCCTACCACATGGATGTAGGTAGCAGGGATGAGAAAGGAGAGGATAATGAAGCTTTCCAATGACAGCCCCCAAAGCATAGGGAAACCATACTTCATCCACATAGAAAACTGCACTTCACGGTAATCTACTAGGAGGCCAAAAAAAGAGTTAACCATACAAAAGAAAGAGGGAGACAAGCATAGTGAAAGTGAGACTAGACCCATAGCAGCCTGGGAATTATTAAGGAATCCCAATCTATATATCTACAGTTTTCAGCATTCTTGTTCTCCACTTTTAAAATTTGCTTCTTGTGGCTTGCTATAAAAGCAATGATTTGACAACAATTCTCAACAAACTTTTAATCCTAATGCTGACAGAATCTCAGTAAGGCATGATTTTTCAAGTTGTACCACTCAACTTGTCACATCTTTTTCTCTTTTCTCCAGAAAAACATTAATCCAAAAAGGCAAGCTCTCAGGTGAATTACTTTAATCCAACTATATTTTCCAATATGACAATTTGCAGCAATGATGTTGTCAATGAAGGATGTGTTTCCTTACTGGGACTTTTGCAAAAAGGTGATTTAGAGACTCTGGCTAGTGAAAAAACCAAATGGCTTCTTCTCAGCTAGAACTCAGATATACTGTAGTCCTACCTATATTTGGGCTAATGTTTTCATCAACACAAGATGAAAACATACTACATGCTAAAAAATAATCCTTTAAAGTCACTTATTTAACCCATAAAATAGAATAGATGTGGTTTTGTGTATAACACACTATTCAGTCATTCTTCGTATGCTGATGTTTGAGAACAATGGAGTTAAGCTAAAGAAAGAAACTAAAGAAAAATAAAAATGTTTTGTCTATCCATTAAAATAATTCTCCTTTGAGGACACTGCAGAGTAGTTGATCATTTAAACTAAAAATTAAATTAATGAGGTAAATATATGTAATTATATTTACCTTAGTTTATTTAAAAAGAATTTTTTTTTTGGAGAGGTTTTTGCTATAGGG
>NW_006159638.1:1016533-1027624 GCF_000334495.1 Tupaia belangeri chinensis
CCCCCCAGGGGGATGGCCACGCTGCAATCCCTTCTCCTCCATTCTCCTCTTGGAATCTTGGGCACGCAGTCACACGTGCCCAGTGTGAGTTTAAGCCACCAGATCCAGGACGCGAACCGTGGTCAACTATGTGGGAGTCTGAAGTTAGCATACTAATATTTATTGTGTATGTGTCAGGCCCTATGCAAAATGTACTAATGCATCTCATTTAATATTAACAGCAACCTATAGAGCAGATATATTTCCCAAAAAGATGAAAAAAATAAATAAAACAAGACTCAGAGAGAATATAAAATTTTCTTAAGGTCACATGACAGCTATTTGGCCAATCTGACCATCTAAACCACAGACCATCTAAGTCACAGGCCAGACAGCCAATCATTAAAATCCTGGAGTAGACATTGTTGGCTGGCTATAAGAACCATTCCCAAACCCTTCTTCCTGTCTACCTCTCATAATAGAGGTTAGAATAGTTGTAGCAAGACATGTCCATTGACATAGTCAATAAGATATAAAGGAAAGACTACTAAAAGGATTCTAAAAAGTCTGTTTTCACCAATTGTTTTTCTTGCTGTTTGAGGTGGTTGTTTAAGGATATAATGTTTGGATCTTAGGGTAGTCATCTTGCTACTATAGGAAAAGGACAAGAAAATTTCAGCGATAAAGACTCAAGTCTTGATATTACTAAAATTTTAGTCACCTGGGAACCCGCAGATGGTGTAATGGTTACATTGCTAAACTCCCACACAGTCAGCTGCAGTTAGAGTCTCAGACGGCTTAAAACTCACTCTGGGTGTGTGGTGTGTGTGTGTGTGTGTGTGTGTGTGCGTGCCCAAAATCCCGAGAAGAGAATGGAGAAAAAGGAGTTGGTGGTATGGCCATCCCTCCCCCTCTGGCGGTGATTTCTTGCTTTCTGTCTCTCCATATCTTTCTCTGTCTTTCTGTCAAGTGTATGTGCCCTATAGCAAAAATCTCTCAAAAAAAAAAATTACTCACTTACCTGTAGGCTATTTGTAAAATAAACAAGTGTTAGAGTTTAAGTCATTATTAGTTTTGTTTTCGGTTACTTGCGGCTAAACATAATGTATTTCTAGCAATATAATCACCATGTTGTCCAGGGACAGCAGAGCTCAATGCAGGTTAATGACTTCTAAAACCTGTTTTGAGGTTTTATTCAATAATTCAAATGAATTTGTGTAGATTGAACTTCTGGGCAAAGTGTGTATTTAATAGGTAACGTAGTCACTAACACATAGTAGACATGCAGTAAATAGTAATTGAATAAAGAGAGAATATACTCTTGAGACTTATAGAAGATGGTCACTAAAGTAGGAGACATATGTCAGTAGTTACTGATCTAAATTCAGGGCATAGTCCTGTTGAAACAGAGGACCGAAAGATGTAAAGACGTGTGGTCTCCACTCAAAGAAGTTAAGCAAGTTATATGGGAGATATTAAAACAATTCAAATGCTATGAAGGAAGTGCCTACCTAGTACTTTTTGATGTAACATTAAAAATAGTATCGTCTTAGAAACATCTTTTTAAAATAGGATAACTTTGTCAGTATCACTTTAAAAACAGGAATAATCCACAGAACATGGAGTAGAAAGAAAGTGACAAAAATGCTAATTATATTTATGAATGGTAAGATTCCAAACAATTTTTATTTTCCTCTTTGTATTTTTCTACTCAAAAAATAACATTTTCAAAATACTGATAAGTATGAGAAGGAAAGTAAAAAAAATCACTCATACCCCAAGTACCTAGAGATTTGAGGTCTCTTCTATTATTCTAATTTACAGCAGATTATTTTTATTTGAATCTAAACAACAGAAACAATATTATTGTAAATATCTTGGAGCAAGATATGAAGAGAAATAACTTCTTAATATGAGAACCACATAATATTCACAAATGTGAAATATTACATTGATGGCATATACAGAATACCAATTAACTGCTACTATAAAACACTATGATTCGATTCAATTTAAAATCCTTAGTTTTTAATGTTGTTTCATAAGTACTATGTGCAATTTATATTGTCTGTTTAGTTCCCTGCTGTTTTTTCCCTTGCTTCAATATTTTGCCCTAAGACTTTTCATTAATTTATAAATGTTTATGACTATTATAGAAAAATAATAATAGTCACAGAAAAAAATGGATCACTAGTTTAAAATTTTCAATTTTCTGTCCCAACCAGAATCAGGAACTGAAAGGGGAGAGTAATTTGGCTTCTAATCATACTTAACAAAAGAAAAGTTACCTGTAGAGATCATTGACTTATTGTCTTATTTGCTTCTCCTCACTGGGCTTTTACTCGTATTTTCTGTTAGTTTTGACTTTTATCTCCCTTCCATACTTTTGTCCTCAAATCTCCATTCCTCATGTTATGTTATGGGTGTAATGTATGAGTCCCCCAAAAATGCATACGTTGAAATCCCAACCTTCAATGTGATGGTATTAAGAGGTGAAGAATTTAAGAGGTGACTAGGTAGGGGTGGGGACCCCAAGAATGAAATTAGTGCCCTAAAAAAAAAAAAGAATCCCAGAATGCTCTCTTGCCCTTTCTACCTCGTAAAGGCATTGGTGGGCAATGGTCATCTGTGAACCAGGAAACAGACCCTTACCAGACACTGAATCTTCCAGTACCTTGATCTTAACCTTCCCAGCCACCAGAACTATGATAAATAAATGTTGTTGTTTATAAGCTCCACTTAATCTATAATATTTCATTGTAACAACCCAAATAGACTAAGATATCCATGACTCCCATATTATTATAATTAAATAAATAAGTAATTCAGTTCCTGTGACTCTACATTTTTCAAAAAGATGATCTTCAGCTTTTGCAGGGCCAAATAATGAACAGCAGTTACAAACAGGTTACATTAGTTTGGAAGGGCTACCATAACAAGGTACCACAGACCAGGTGGCTTAAAAAAATTATTTTCTCATAGTTCTGGGCTCTAGAAATCTGAGCTCAAGGTGTCAGCAGGGTTTGATCCTTCTGAGGGTCATAAGGAAAGAATTCATCTCAGGCCTCTCTCCTTGATTTGTAGGTTTACCATCTTCGTATGATCTCTCTGTGCATACGTGTGTGTCCTCAGGACACCAGGCATATTGGATATGCCCACCCACTGACCACATTTAACCATATGATCTTTCTAAGTGCCCCATCACCCTACCATCACATTCTAAAGTACTGACGATTAGTATTGAGGATTAGGATGTATTGGGAGTGGAAGGAGGGGCAATCCAGCTCACAACACAGGAAGAACCAGAAAGGTGACTAATTTAAGTGTGTAACGTGGATATAAAAGAAGAAATAAAGAACAGCTTTCCTGGATATGCAGAAACCCAAACTGCTATTTGAGTTTGACTCATCTGTTGCTGGTAAAATGAAAAGGATCACTGATGCCCCATCAAAAATGGCACAGATACCCTTTGAATCCTACCACATGGATGTAGGTAGCAGGGATGAGAAAGGAGAGGATAATGAAGCTTTCCAATGACAGCCCCCAAAGCATAGGGAAACCATACTTCATCCACATAGAAAACTGCACTTCACGGTAATCTACTAGGAGGCCAAAAAAAGAGTTAACCATACAAAAGAAAGAGGGAGACAAGCATAGTGAAAGTGAGACTAGACCCATAGCAGCCTGGGAATTATTAAGGAATCCCAATCTATATATCTACAGTTTTCAGCATTCTTGTTCTCCACTTTTAAAATTTGCTTCTTGTGGCTTGCTATAAAAGCAATGATTTGACAACAATTCTCAACAAACTTTTAATCCTAATGCTGACAGAATCTCAGTAAGGCATGATTTTTCAAGTTGTACCACTCAACTTGTCACATCTTTTTCTCTTTTCTCCAGAAAAACATTAATCCAAAAAGGCAAGCTCTCAGGTGAATTACTTTAATCCAACTATATTTTCCAATATGACAATTTGCAGCAATGATGTTGTCAATGAAGGATGTGTTTCCTTACTGGGACTTTTGCAAAAAGGTGATTTAGAGACTCTGGCTAGTGAAAAAACCAAATGGCTTCTTCTCAGCTAGAACTCAGATATACTGTAGTCCTACCTATATTTGGGCTAATGTTTTCATCAACACAAGATGAAAACATACTACATGCTAAAAAATAATCCTTTAAAGTCACTTATTTAACCCATAAAATAGAATAGATGTGGTTTTGTGTATAACACACTATTCAGTCATTCTTCGTATGCTGATGTTTGAGAACAATGGAGTTAAGCTAAAGAAAGAAACTAAAGAAAAATAAAAATGTTTTGTCTATCCATTAAAATAATTCTCCTTTGAGGACACTGCAGAGTAGTTGATCATTTAAACTAAAAATTAAATTAATGAGGTAAATATATGTAATTATATTTACCTTAGTTTATTTAAAAAGAATTTTTTTTTTGGAGAGGTTTTTGCTATAGGGCACAAGGCTCGCCAGAGAGACAAAGAGAAACAGAGAGACAGAAAGCAAGAAATCATCCCCCACCCCGATGGAGATGGACACGCCACAATCCCTTCTCCTCCATTCTCCTCTCAGGATCTTGGGCAGGCATGCACACACGCCCGGCATGAGTTTAATCAACTGGGTTCAGGAGTTGAACCACAGTGGACTACATGGGAGTCCAGTGACATAGCCATTATGCCAACTTCTGGTCCCTAAATAGTTTATTTTACTTGAAAGCATTTTTTTATATATATATTCACTCATTTTTGTATTTCCAAAGATTTTTTGCTTTTCTATGACTCAACTGATTTTCCTCTCTCCTTTTTTTTCCTGTTTTGTATAAAGCTATAAAGCATACACATAATGACCCAATCATTCAGTCTACATCTGTTTCTCTTGGCCTATAAACAATAATGTACTCCAAACATGGAGCTGAGTATCATACCTAAATATATATATATATATATATACACACACACACACATATACAGACTGAAAAAAAAGATAATTTCAGAATCTTCTTCCAGAATCTGAAATGATTCATTGAATGATATTAAATTTAAAACCTCAAAAACACACGAACCTTAACTCAGGTTCAAATTATTTGGGGCTGATTTTAGAACTGAGAAATGAGTCAGAGAAGTTTTATTTTGCCATTTCCCTGAAATACTTTTTTATAGTCACTAATATTCAAAATATTATCTCCCAGTTAGAGATGCTTTTCCTCAACAGAGGCTGAGAAAGGAAGATGAACCCTGTAGGAGACGTCGCCTAATAGCACCCTCACCTCTAAACCAGAAGTTTACAGAGTGGATTTGCGCACTCTGGACTACACAAAGACTTTCCAAGGGGAATATAGGCAAGGAGAATTTTAAGGGTATCCATTCCAATTTCTCAAGTTTCCTCTATACTCTCCTAAAATGAATCTTCCTGAAAATGCACACTGGTCATGCTGATTTCCATGTTGCCTTTTATAATCATCTTCTATTTTTACAGAAGAAAGGCACACCACTCACCATCTGGTGTCTTGTGAGGGTGCATTGAATTTAGACAGAAAAATGTCGGGAAAACAAAGGGACAATTTGAAGTACTGTACAGATGTTGCTACAACAAATGGATTTTGTGATTGGACAACAAACCTGATTGCAAATCAATTCCAATTCTTTGCTTTCCACACAACTGAAGGAGGACCTAATTGAGTTGTCATTTGGAAGATTATCACAGACTTGTCTTGGTGACAGATCACTGTGATGTTGGCATATAACACTGAAGGAATTCAAAGAATTAAATGGCATTGCCATCACAGATCCCTTTCCCTCCCCATCTACTGATGAACAGGTTTGTTAGGCATAGGGATAAGAGGAGGCACAATATCTATCAGTATGATAAAAGAGGAGACTCTGTAGCACAAATGACTAGAGAGGAAGCCACAACACATAAGGCTGTTCAATTCATCTGATTTAATCATAACCAATTTACTTCTTAAAAGTTAATTTGCCGAACCAGTAAATGGTCTAATGGTTACATCGCTGGACTCCCATGTGGCCAACCGCAGAAGTCCCAGACCAGGAGGCTTGAAACTCACACCAGTTGTGTGTGTGTGTATGCCCAAGATCCCGGGAGAAGCGTGGAAAAGAAGGGATTGTGGCATGGCCATCCCCCCTGGTGGGGGTGATTTATTGCTTTCTGTCTCTGTCTGTCTCTTTGGCGAGTGCACTCGCCCTATAGCAAAAATCTAATTTTTTTTCAAAAAAGTTAATTTGCTATTGATATTTAACTACCCCGATTTGAATTCAGATATGACTTTATATCTGGAATTCTATGTGGGAAAGATCATTTTGGTGGTGGGAGTGGCCAAAAAACAAACCAGAATGCTACCTACCACGGCTATAGAATATTTCACCGCTAAGAAGGCAAAGACAGCATGTGCTGCTCAGGAATGCACTGAGCACTGCTGTGTGAATAACCAGGTGGGTTTATCATTTCTTTCACTTTTAGATATGCATGCCATCTAAAAATTGACAAGGTTACATACACTATTTTTCATTCTGCTGTTGATGGAAAAGGGCTGAGTTATCAGGCAGTACAGGTTGAGAATCTCTTATCCAAAATGCTTGGGACAAGAAGTGTTTCAGATTTTGAATTATTTAGAATTCTGGAACTCTTCCACATATAAAATGAAATATCTTAGAAACAGAACCCAATTCTAAACAAGAAATGCATTTATGTTTCATATATGCCTTATATGCATACCTGAAGATATATATTTTCTCTTTTAGTTTTTAGGAGTTTTTACCTTAGGGTGTGTGCACTCATGGGAGAAAAAGAGAAAGAGACAGTGAGCAGGAGAGTGAGAAATTACCCCTGGGGGAATGGCACACCAATCCTTTCTCTTCCATTCTCTTCCTGGGATCTTGGGCATGCACACGCACGTGCCCAGCATGTGAGTTTCAAGTCACTGGGTCCAGGACTCAAACCACAGTCAGTCATGTGGGAGCCCAGCAACGTAACCACTATACCATCTGCTGGCTTTCATTTACTTCAATCTACTTTTTAATTTTTTTCCATGAGCGAAAGAAACAGAGAGAGACAGTCATCCCCAACAAAATCCACTCCTGGTAAGCTACCCTCAGCCTCACTTAGGCAGGACCATCGGCACACACTCATATGCCTGGCGTGTACAGACAGATTTCAAGACTCAAACCTGAGACCTGGCCAGGTTGATTTGGCATCACTGTGTGTCACCACTGCCCTACTACAGCTGGCCTGAAGGTGATTTTACGTACTATGTTTGTACTGTACACTTTGACTGCTCTCATCATGAGAGATCAATATAAAATTTGGACTCATAGCTTCACAACAGCACTCAAATATTTTTTAATTGCAAAGCATTGTGGATTTCAAACTTTCACTTTAGGGTTGCTCAACCTGTACTAAAGATGTGTTAATTCTTTCTTAACACGCTTCGGTATACTCCGTCACTATAGAAACTCTTCTTTACATTAAAAAGGTGTAAACTAGTAAGTCTAAACAATTAAAAAAAATTGCTAAGCCTTTGAAAAATCTTTCAAAACACACATTTCTGTGTGTATTTTTTTTCTTTTTATGAACTATAATGTTCCTCATTTTTTCTTCCTCAAAGGAAATTTACAGACAAGCATGACTATCTACTTAGAGCAAAGTGTATCTTTCACAGAGGGAGCCAACTTCACATGGATTCAGTGATGATCCTTTGAAGGAGCCAGAAGAGCCGTATCATTTTATCCTCATGCATGACCAAGGGGTATAAAATCCCCATTCCACCTCTAGCATTGGTGTACAACCCACAAACACATACACAAATAGCAACACAGAGGAGATCTAGAAAACTAGAGGGCCTGTCAATTGAAATTTTCCACTCTAAAACAATTTCATTAGAAATGGCGGGGCTGGAAACGATATTTTATAGTTGACTTCCACCAAATTACAATGCAGCTAGTATTCAAAGTCTCTATTATGTTTGGCAGACGTTTTTGAGACCATTTTTATTTACTCCAAACCCTATCTGAACAAAGCTAGCACAGGCCCTTTGCACTTTTTTACATCAAGTGCTTCACGCAGAAACTAAGCCATGGGCCTCAAAGGAAGCACTAAGAAAAAACAATGGGACAGCACTTACAGATTGGTGGAATTGTAGGGATTTAAAATTTCTTTTTTATTGTACAATTGCACTTCATTACTGTGTTATCTTTAAAATGTAATAAGTACAAACTGCTTCAGTAATGATGGAAAAGCCTCCTCTGCTTTAATGAAATCTTTTATTTGCTACTGAAACTTTTATTATTTCCAAATGGTAACATAGGCAAGAAAAATAATCACTTCCTTTATTTGAGAGAAAACTTTGGCAATTAGAATAACTTTGTTCTTTGGTGAATTTAAAGGCATTTATATTTGTTATATTTATGCTTGCTGTTTTCATTTATTTTTGTGAACTAGAAACAAAAAAATATACATGTATATGCACTAGTATAAGATAATTCTGTAATCATATATCAAAATCAAAATTCTGGATGGCTATATACAACTAACTACAGTCAGATGTTTTGATCTGGATAAGAATTTCTACATGTTTAGGCTCTTTTAAATATTTTTAAAGTTGATCTCTTCCATGGGTGAGAGAGACAGAGAGAGACAGACAGACAGAAAGGACCCCCCCACAGAATCTTGATACAACCATCCACCCCCAGCTTCAGCTAGCCCTGAACCATGGACAAGCAAGTGCCTGGACTACTCAGGGAGGTCTCCAGACTTGAACCAAGAAGGTTGTCATGTGGGATGTGGGATTATCTCACAGAATGTCACATTTTACTGCTGTGCCACTACTTAACCCCTAGGTTCCTTTAACTACTTCTGATTTAGATAAGAATTTCCATATCTCAACTGTTAACCTTGTGAGGTAATGCAGTATAATGATTAAGGGCTCAGGCTCTAAAGGTGGACTGCCTGGCTTTGTATGTTGTCCCTGGCTCTTCCAGTTTGTCACGTTTAGAAACTTCTTGGTCCTTGGTCTTATCTGTGAAAATTGAGGTGACCAAAACCTGCCTCATAGAGTGGGTGGGTAGAGTCAATGAGATATTTCATGTAAAACCTTAGAATAGAGCCTGGCGCATGGCAAACACTTGATACATGTTTAACTCTACCATGTGTTCAATATTTGAATACATGTACCTCTAGATTGGAGGCATCATCAGGTGATGCCACTCATTCAACAAGTCTGTTGAGTTTTACTTTACTCAGAACCATCCAACAACGTAAAGGTCAATAAGATATAATAGTGGTACTTACCACCTTAGTGCAAAATATTTGTTGCTTTCTTAATATCTTCTTAAAGTGTGCCTACTATAAGGCATATTCTTTCACTATTCTCTTTTATTCCAATGTGCTTGGAATCAATGGCACTTCAGAAGAATTTAATTTCTAAAGTCTTAATCATGAGCAATTTCATAAACAGCTACAGGTTTTTCTGCATTTTAAGAGAGATAATTAAATCATCAAATCAGGTTCTAACAACCAAAATTTGGAAAAGCTTATGAAGACAACCATGACTGACATTCATTTTCGTGAATGTGGACTTGTTGCAAACAGCAGCTGCAAAAAATAGTGCCATTTACCTCCCACATTGACCTGCTGCTAACTAAAACTGCACATCAATGCAGATCAAAATGTTAAAGTATCTCAACCGAATTCAATTTGAGATGAAATAAGACCCATTTAGTCATAACTACATTACTTTCCAAAAAGTTGTGAAGTTGACTTCCAACATGGCATCTTATACAGCATTAATTTTTTTGAACATTTTCATTTATGTCATTACACTCAGAGAATTCATTAAAAAGCAAAATCTTAAAGTTTGACTATAAATTCCAAGCACAACGACTAATGTGATGTTTCAGACATCACCAACTTCAAATGATTTTAAATATGTTGTCCTCTGCTAATTTGCTGCTCTTGAAAATGTGCAATAAATGCAATTAAAAAGGAAAGCATTTTCAAATTAGTTGCATGATCAACTAGGATATTTATCTGCTTACTAAATGTATCATGATAAAAAGCCATTTAATGTGCATTACATTGTCTAATTCAGAAGGAAATTGGATATTTTCCCTTCCAATAAAAAAGAAGATATCGCTTTTATTTTATTTTATTTTATTTATTTATTTTTTGGCAACAGCCAATAATGACCGTGTTAACTTTCGAGAATAGATTTAATGTTACCGAAATAGGTCTTCTGAGAAGCCCCCTGCCTAAAGCAACAGGAGATGAACTCAAAGACAAGTTACCCCCTCCTCCTTCCTTTTCTGTGGCATACCACCTTCCTTGGTCAAATATGCTTTTAAAAGACCCCTATGATGATCCTTTGAGACTGGGCAGGTAAAAATCCTGAAATGAGCGCCCCCCCTACACACACACACCTCCCTCATCATTGAAAACGCACACCTCATTTATATGCAAGCCTCTACAGTGAGAATTTATTTCTCAGTCTCAATCTCCAAACGAATGCGTATTTTGGTAACCTCTACATTTAAACACATATGTTCCGCACCGTAGGATCTTCTTGATCCCAGCTAACATCTCTGCTTAATGTATTCGTTTTTCACATCCATTTTTTAATCCTTCCAGGGTGAAAATTTCAAAGGGGGCGAACATCGGTGAAAGCGAGGAAAGGGAGGGAGGAGAAACGGTGCCTGGGATTTCTGCCATCCTCGCCGCAACCCAGAATCCGTATTATTTTTTTTTTTCCCTCTCCCCAGCCCTCCCTCTCGCTCCCCCTCTCACCCCTTCCCCCTGCAGCAGGAGGGAGGAGGAGGGGCCGCTGGCTGAAGCCGCCACCTGCCGCAGCGTGGAAAAGCTCCAGTTGTCACTTACCCAGCGGGGTGAAAATGGCTCATTTTTGCAGGATTCCTTTTGGACCCCGCGGCAGGTGCGGGGAGTGGGTGCGTAGGGCCCGGTGGGCTCTGGCGTCGCGACAATAGTGTTTGCTGGGTGGCTCCGCACTGCGGTCGCCTGTGCGCTGGGCACCTGGGCTGGGCCGCCGCCGCCCCTGGGCGCCCAGGCCAGCCGCAGGCTCCCCGGGCCCCACCT
>NW_006159638.1:1028024-1030935 GCF_000334495.1 Tupaia belangeri chinensis
CCCGTCCCTGGGCGCCCGGGGGACCCGCAGGCTCCCCGGGCCCCACCTGCTGGCGGTATCCACAGACTCTGGGTTGCTAAGGGAGGAGGGAAGGCGAGCGCCGAGGATCTGGAGCAGCCGAGACGCGGCTGGAACCGAGCCTGGGCAAGCGGGAAATGAAGCCAGCTTATACCCTCTTTTCTGGGCCCCGAAGTGGGAGGAGACCCAGGCAGTCTGCTCTGTTGCTCTGGGGCGCGGGTTCCCCAGGCACCTGTAATCTGAAAACACAAATACACGCACGCACACACCCGTCTTGGCTGGTGTGCTTCCTGCTAGGCCCTGGAGAGGGAGGACTGAGTGGTGGATGAGGATCATACAAGCAAGAAGCAGATACTCACTCGGGTTGCGCACGTTTCTATCATAAAACAGACCCTACTTTGCCAGTTCCAGGGAAAGAAGGAAATCTCCTTCCCCTGTCTGTTTTGGGTGTTGAATTCCTTTTTGGGTATGCAGCGCATTACAATCGGCTCATTTGTGCATCTTTGCTGTCCCCACTTCATCTGACAGCTCCTGCACTTTAGTGAGAGATGCAGTTGCTCAGTGAAGCACACTGGAAGGGGAGCACGAGGTACTAGCAGGGGTTAGGTGGAAGGGCCTTGGTTTACGCTGTGGAGGAAGTGCAGGCACTGGATTCAGATGACTTGTTCCTAATTTGGTTCTTGCGCTGTTAGTGGTGACTTAATCTCTGGCCCCAGGGTCTGCCCTGTAGTGAAGGTTTGGACACATCAGGGATGAGCGAGCTGTCTCTGGATCTCCGCTCTGGCTCTTCCACGCATCCCCTGGTTAATATTCTGCTTTTGGACACATGTTAAAGGCCCACTGAACATGATGGAGTCTAATCTCCGAGTGTGGCATTCAAGGCCTTTCATCAGCTGGTCCTAGCATCCCTCACCAGCCTTACTGCGACCTCTTTTCCCAACTCCTTTTCCTTAAACTACTGAAGCCAAACTTTCGCATTATCCTTCTAAAGGACACTGGTGGAAGCTTCTATTTGCTCTTCAGTGCTTAGCTTGAGCACTGCCTTTTTGACATTCTCAAATGTGCTAATGACGGGTCTCTGGGCACCCATCTCCCAGGCCTGGACATACCTCCGTTTTACACTCTTCCTCTGTGCCGCACTTTTACTCGTGCGTGTGTGTGTGTGTGTGGGGGGTCTTCAAAAAGTTCGTGGAAAATACGTATATGAAAAAACATGCATGGATTTCAAAATTTTGTAACAAAATTAACTCATATTGAACCAACCAGAGTGTGGTGGCATGGTGGTTAAGACCACTGGATCCCACATGATCAACTGTACGGTTTAAATTCCAGACCTGGCAGCTTGAAAAAAAAACACTAGAAGCAAGTGCATGTGTACCCGAAATCCCAACAGGAGGGAGAAATGGAGGAGAAGGGATTTCAGCATGGCTATCGCTATGGGGAATATTTTCTTACTTTCCCCTACCCAGTCATCTGATGGCCTATGCACCATCTGACCAATTTAAATAAAAGAACTCAAATGTTAGTTTCATTTTCTACCAACTTTTTGAAGTCTCCCCTCATACATGACTGCCTTTTCTTCTGTTTTGTACATCTATTTTATTTTTGTATTTTCTCAGAAGCAAGCAACAGTTTGACAAATGTTCGAAGCTATAAATGAAAAGGAAAAATAATTTCTAAGTGGTAGCATTTTTATTGAGTACATATAAAATATTCTCCTCAGCCTTTTCCCACTTCATGAGATAGATTTTCTCTTCCCAAATTAAGGCACAGAGATGTTCATTATTTTGCCTGAAGTCTACAAAGGTTCCTAAGTAGAAAACCTAGGATTCAAATTCAGACCTCATTCCAAAGCCTATGTTCTAAACTATTATAACTAGATTTTTTTTCCCCTCAGGAGCCTGTGTTGTACATTACCATAGAAGCATATTTTATGTGTCATAAGAGTTTTCTTTTTCTTTCTTTTTTTCCCCCTTGTTATAGGGCGCATGCACTCACCTGAAAGACAGAGAGACACACAGAGAAAGCGAGAAATCACCCCCAGAGGAGGGATGGCCACGCCGCAATCCTTTCTCCTCCATTCTCCTCTCTGGATCTTGGACACACACACACACGTGCCTGGCATGAGTTTAAGTCACTGGGCCCAGGACTTGAACTGTGGTCGACTACATGGGAGTCCAATGACATAGCCATTATACCAACTCCTGGTCCTGTTTTTATGTGTCATAAGAGTTTTCAAACCTGAGAGATCAGTGACATCACAGAAGAAAAAAAACCCAGTATGTTAGCACAATAGCTCAGATCCTGAGACTGAAGGATTCAAGACTCCTTTGGGGAGCAGATGGGTAGAACCTCTAGAGAGAGACAGAGGCTTTCTCTTCCACCTGTTCATCTACCTCACTGACTATAGTTCCCATTTCAGGTTTCCCTTGGTTAGATCTCACGGGATAAAAGTAGGGGGCAGGATGAGGAGAAAGAGGAGAGACGGGAAAGAGACTTACTGCAGGTGCTGTCAATCCTTAAGGATGACATAAATAATGTAATCGTACACAGGCACTGGTTGTTACATATTAATTTATTTTTGCAAATAGAAGATGGTATTCTCTCAGTGGTAGAATGAGAGCAAAAATTAAAATACACTATTTAGATACTCAGGATTTGGTAGAAAAGATTCCCTGGCACTTGGCAGACAGTGAGGTACCCTCAACAGCATGTATTAATTCATAAATGGGGTTTGAGTTCTCCACCCCTGTGAGCTACACAATTTCACATCCCTGATGGAAACTGCAAGGAAGCTACTAATTTTCACTTCAGAAAATGCTCACTGTGAAATGTATTGGGAATTTAGCCAGAAGGAATTTTTATGTTAATTTCTAGTATGGAGATAGGGAAA
>NW_006159638.1:1030966-1053758 GCF_000334495.1 Tupaia belangeri chinensis
AATAAAGAAAAAAACTAAATTAAACTGTTTCAAGACCAAATAGTCACTGAAGTCATTTTCATTTTCTCACAGGAAAACAAGTCTCCAGATGCCCCCGATGGTATCATAAATTTATCTAAAAATTTCTGTTTGGTTGAAAACCCTGTGGAGTGGGAGTTTGGGTCAGGAGAGGGAGAGAAGTAGACAGGGAGGAAAGACAAGGATTTTACGCATGGAGTTGATAGGATCTCCACTTTGGGTGAAGCGAGCTGGATTTAGGAATCACAGATCTGAACACTCTGTGACTGTGTCCTAATTCAGGACTAGGCAATCTGTGGTTGGCCAGCTAGATCTCACCCCCTAGCAACTTTTACACAGCCTGCCAGCTAAGAATGGGTGCTGCATTTGTGATGTTTGGAAAAATAATATATGATACAGGAACATGCATGAAACTCACCCCTTCAATGTCCATGAATACAGTTTTATTGGAATATAGCCACCACCATTTGTCTACAAATTATCTATGGGTATGCTCACACAGCAATGGCAGGGTTAAGTAGTAGTTGCAATAGTGACTTTATGGCCACAAAATTGAAAATATTTACTATTGATCCCTTTACAGAAAATAGTTGCCAGCTCCTGGCCTAGGTATTCATTACAATCGGAGAGGTCATTTACCCTTGGACTTTGAGAACAGGACTTTGAGAACACCGTGCACCCTTGTATCCTCAGCACCTATTCCAGTGCCCTCATAGAATGGATGCAAATGAAGCAAAGATTGAATAGACTGGAGAAATAAGTTTTCCCATGTTTTTACTTTTCTTTTAGAAGATAAAGGTGGAGTTACTAAGACTTCCTCCCCAGATGTAAACCATTTACTTGTTATATTTTGGAGATCTTTGAAGCTGCCACTCCTATAAATAGGCCCAGAGTGCCAGAGCCTGATGATTTGATGTGATTCAGGATTACCACTTTTATCAATGCTGTATGAAACTCCAATGGGAGGTAGACACTGTAAACATTTCATCAGGACATGCTCAACTGTGCAGATGGTTAAGCTTACAGGAGAGTTTCCTAATACCTTACATACTCCATCATTAGCTTGGGTTACTCAAACCTGTAGCATTGAGAAGCTGGAGAATGAAGACCCAATGTGCGAATATTTAACTTTAAGCCATTTGAAAAAAAGAAGTGCAATGTCCTGAAATTGTTTTCCAACTGTTGTGGTCTGAATGTCCACCAAAATTTTTGTGTTGAAACTTAATTGTGAATGTGATAATATTAAGAGGCAAAAATACCTTTACGAAGTAAGTCATGAAAGCTTCATGAATGGGATTAGAGTCCTTACAAGAGAACTTGAGGGAGTAGGTTTACCCTTCCAAAAGAGAACAGCATCCATCCCCTCCAGATGACATGGCAGCAAGGCACCATCTTAGAAGCAGAGGTCAGTCCTCACTAAACAACAAATCTGAGGGCATCCTGATGTTGCACTCCCCAGAATCTAGGTTTGTGAAAAATAAATTTCTATTGCTTGTAAATCACCCAGTCTGTGAAATTAACCACACAGGCAAAGACATCATCCTTCCCTAGTAAGTTTAATTCCGTTGAGGCATTTAGTGAAGCATGACATTAAAAATAGGTTAAGGCATTTCTGACCCCAGGCTTACTGGTTAAGGGGGCTAAGTCCCACATAGCCAATTCCAGTTTGAACCCTGGCCCCAGCAGATTGAAAAACACACCAGGAACATGTGCATGTGTGCCCAAATTCCCAACATGATGGAGAAATGGAGGAGAAGAGATTTCAATGTGATCACATCCCATTGAGGAGTGTTTTTTCCTTTTCCCTGTTTCTTTATCCCTCTGTCTGGCATGTACACATTCTATCTGGGGGGAAAAAAGCATGAGCAGGTATATACAATGGATAGAATGACAAACTCAAAGAGACATCTCTAATTTAGAGTCTTAAGAGTTCTGGAGTTCTGAGTAATCTGGATAGGCAAGGTGTCTCCAGATCTTTACATCCTTATTGCTGAGTTGGATCAAATCTGCAAACAGGTCAGTTGAAATGGGGACAGTCAATGGACTTATTCAGTGACCACAGAAAATGCATGGGACTTACTAGACTTGAGATCTCAGAAATGAACTCCTATTTGCCCTCAGATTTGAAGTCTATTGGTTATAAAGACATCCAGACAAAGAGTGACAAAGCAAGATGCTAAACGCCATCATGGGAAGAAACATGAGGTGCAATATGAAAGTGTGTTTTGACTGGTGGTCCTGCCTAACCCTCTTGCCCACTATTTACAGCCATGCCACACTATCTGTGATGCCGTCACTGCTCACTAATCACATTATTTCCTCTCGCCTTAAGATCCTAATTATTTCTCTCTATCCTGTCTATTAGTATAGGGACTAGACTGGTGATGATGGAAGAGATATGAGAAAGAGAGCAACATAGAGGCCATTGGGGAGCTGTGTCTACTAATGGATCTGCAAAGAGAATGAATAATGATAAATACATTTTTCACCCCCATTCCAAAAAGTTTCACTGGAGAAGTCAGGAAAGGATTCCCAGCAGAGGTAGTACTTAAGAGGAGCCTTGAAAGGTGTGTAGGAGTTGGCGGGATTATCAGATGGGGGGACAGAGGCAAATCTTCCCCAAGCCAAGATCACCCCATTTAAACCTCTCTAGCTGAGGGTGGATGCAGCCCATGTTTATAGACCTTATCTTGGTTTCCGTAGCCCAATCAATAAATGAAGGCTGTGGTTCAGAACAGAAGAAAGGAAAAGAGAAAAAGAAGAGGTAAGAGGTGAGACCTTCATTAAGGAAATGGGATTCAAATGGCTCAGACACAGCAAGCTGCTGCGGCAGGGTCACCTCCTATTCTATTGTGTACGGTCTATCTCACTCATGCTCACATGCAGTACCATATTGTTTATCTGTGTATTTCACCTCCTCCAACCCCAGGCAAGAACCTACCAATCAAATCACTATGAATTATGAAGTACTTAATAAATATTTGTCAAATAACTGATAGGAGGAGGGTGGCAAGAGAGGACATGAAGAATGGATAATAAAAAGTCATGAATAAATATTTCTCTGGCTCTGCCCCATACATGTAAGAGTGAATTTGTTAGAGGAAGAGGCTTGCCATGCCAATGACTGCCCATTATTCACTCCAAAAATGCATTCTAAACCACAGGCATTGAATTTGGAGAGGAACTGGATAGAGCCACCATAATAGCTAAATGAAATGGAAAAATCAGGTTTACTATTTGATCCAGTGTTTCTGAAGTAGCTGTAGCTGGCTGACACTACTGATTCCCCTTGGAAATGGGCAGCACGTTTGGAGTACACAGAACTAAGGCGCTACTTAGCCTGGTATTGGAGAATATCCATTGACTAAGTATCCATTACTAAGTATCAGACACCATGCAAGGTGCTCCATTCCTTGGCTAGGAAATGGGTATTTTCATTTAATTTTTCCCTATTTTACAGATGAAAAAGCTGAGGCTCAAATAAGTTGAATACAGCTAATAAGTGGCATAGCTGAGATGCAAATCTCATTCTCCATGATTCCAAAACCCACATTCTTTACTACTTTGTTATATCCCTTCCCACCTCCAAGAGGTCAGAAAACTACACAAAGGGAAGGTACTAAATGTAAGGTCACTGATCTCAAATAAAAGCTGTTCCAGTTGTACCATCTACTATTCTCCTAATCTTCAACTCTCAACACACACAGTGGCTCAGTGCTATGGCTGGTGCAAAGAAACTGAATAGCAGAAATTTCCTTTATTCCCACACATGTTTTCTGACAAAGTAAATAGAATAAATACTCCATGCCCTCTGACTTGTAAGAGCAACCATCTTTAAAAAGTTTTATAGCTTCATTTGGTTTAAATGACGTTAGATTTGGCTCTTACGTAAAAGCAGAACAGCACCGGTCTTCAAGCATTCTGGTATCACAAATTGCTAACCGAATTATCTTCTTCTTTCTACTGCCGGAAGGAAACAGGAGAGAGTGAGCCCCTTGAGTCAGAGGATATAGACAAGAACACTGTGTTTCTTAAACTTAGGCTAGAAGCAGATTCATGACTGAGATTGTTTACCAGGGAGGTAAATGAGAGTCAAGGTCATAGAACAAACTATCTGAACTATAATAATCTCTTTAAAAAAATAAATAGAAACAGCTTTATTATTTACACGTTCATACCCTAACTCAGACTAGATTAAGGTAGTCCTACCTGACATGAACCTTGAGAAGTAGATCATGACTAAAGACACCTTTTGGTAATTACTTATTAATTTTGTAAACAAACAAACAAACAAAAGAGCACCCCTAAGGGACTTTATGAACTTAAATATTCTCTCTACATGTGTGTTTTCACTAGTAATTGATTAGTCAACCCTTTCTCTTTAAGGGCACAAAGGTTAAAGAAAAAGTTTTGTCATGGTTAATCACAAATTCTGAATTAATGAGACATCCTATTCTGATAAAAGACAAGAACTCACTGGAAGTTGTGGAACAGGCATCAAAGAAAATACAAAGGGGAAAGCACATTCCTAAAGTGGGAGACTGGGAGTGATTATCCACCTGCCAACTGCAGGAAAACCCAAAGCCATGACAGTAAATAGGTAGGCAGATTCAAACAGAAAGACCAGACTCTGAAGCTCTACAAATTCACTCAGAAAGAAAATGTGGTGGTTCCTTGAAACATAGACAGTTCTATGAAATAGGCCCCATGACTAAGCCAAAATCAGAATTGTGGAGATTTTCCCTTCCATTAAGTTTTGTTTTTAATACATTTTTCTCTCACTTAGTGAAGGCCACATCAGCATCCACATTTTGGTTGAGAAGGCAGAATTGTGACTAGATTTTATGCTCTGAACCTGTGCAAGTCTCCTACCATAGGACTTTTATTCCTGAGCTACATGGTCAGTTAGACGAGAAAAATGCTCCGATGAGCCGAGGTTTCAACACTGGAAACATTAGATCCAATTCCATGGCGTTAGTCACATCGGTGGGTACCATAGTGCACATGGCACCCAGGGCTATTTCCTAAGCTGCACGCTAAAGGGGGGAAAGTGAATGGTTAATGCTGGAGTGTGCTGTGATGTGCAGAAATATTCAGTAAACAGGGGAAAGAATTTGAGAGGGAAATATTCAACTTTACTCACTTCTTTAAAGGGCAAATAAATAACAAAGAAAGAGGCAAAGCCTTCAAGAGAAGATAGAAAGTTTCAATTATTCATAACCATAAAAAGCAGAAAATCAGGAAAACCCTTCTATTTTGCTTGGCATTACATCTTTGCACTTAGACTTGAGCAGGTGCACGTTTGTGATATTGTACATTCTGAGAATTTTCCTCAGATGTAACCAGAGGGCCATGTTACAACGAACTGACCTAATGAGGTAAAAGGTTCTACCTCCTGTTTTGTCCATCTGTAAACCAGACTCCTGGGTTCAAATTGTAATTCTGCAGCTGTGAAGGTGTCTCCAATTTGGGTTATAGGAGCAGTTCAAATGACTTTACTCACTGTCAGGCATGACTATGGGACTTGTTCTGACCAATGACATATGACTTAAAAGATGGGCTCTTTGAAGAGCTCCCACTGGATTCTCCATCCACTTTTCCCTGGCCTCTGCAACCTGGGACGCTCCAGGTAGTAGTGCTCACCTTGTTCTCCCAGGTGAGGACGACGTGAAGAAGAGTCCCCACACACACGTGATGGACATGAACATGAGCAAGAAACAAACTCTTTGCTGTTTAAAGCCAGAGATTGGGGGTTATTAGTTAAACTAACCAAAACTAACGTGTGGTGGTAAATATAGCCATGTATTAGCTATGTGACTTTAGAAAGCTACTTTCAGGCCCCAAGTGTCCATATTCTCAAAAAATATGGAGGACCTGGCAAGTAGTAAGATCCAAAAAAATGGTAATTTGCTCATCCTCGTAATCACTACTTTATTAGACACCTACACTGTGCAAGTCACTATCTTCCCTGTTGGTCCATCATCTCTCACCCACACATCAGTCTCATAAGGTTGGTGTTATTAATCTTTTCTTAATAGATGGTGAAACTGAGCCTCAGAGAGGTCTATTAGATTAATGAAGGCCAATCAGCTTGTAGGTAGAAAAACCAAATCTTTCTGAGCCATAGATTTTGCTTTTTTCCACTGTGTCTCCCGCCATGAAAAAAAGTTAACTTACCAGTGAATAAGTGAGAACTTATACTAATAATCGAGACATGAATCTTACCATTAAAAAAAGGATAAACATTACTTAGAATTTTAAAGCATGATATTCTTCAGTACATATAGCATCATTCTCACTACATGCTTCCAGCTAAAGCAGTTCCCAACTGGGTGTTGCCAACTCCAGTATTATTAAGATAATGATACTGGTTTTTAAGCTATTCTTAGGTTTTCCAGAAGTCTAGAAGAAATAACATATTTTGGAGGTCAAGATGACTCAAGCTAAATAAACACAAGTTTTTGTTTGTTTGTTCATTTGGTTTTAATTTTCCAGCAGTATTTATAAGGGGTCATCTCACTGTGGTGCATTTGACTTTCTCTTTGGGAAATGTTATTTATTATCATTCTTGAACAAAAATAGTATTTTTCAAAACTCTAGATTTATGGGTTTTTTAAATTATACAGAAGGCCATTGGTTATAAAAGGTTGTTAAACACCACTAAACCCCAAAATCTCAACTTTTGGCCATAGCAAGTCTAAGTTCCCCTTTACTGTCTCTTTGCATCTTAGCTCCTAATACTCCAGATTATTCCCGTAGTCTCTTAAGGTACCAGAAAGCAGCATAGCAGGACACATGGATGATGATGAGAGAAGATAGCATCAATCATCCCTGTATGAATACTTTCATACAGGGACCAGCCGCGATGGATTCAGAGGAACCTACGAGGAAGGCCACTCCCTCTAGTTAATATGATTCTAAAACAAAAAGAGTAACTGATAAAATGAAAGAACAGAATCAAAGTAACCTTCCATTTGGGGGTGAGGGGACATAAAGAAGACATTTAGAATTTGGGAGAAGCTATTTCTCAGAGGAATTAGGTAAAGACTTTGTAGGAAATGTGGGTCCAAATGATAGATGGAATCAAACGGAATTCTGTGCCAACCTTTTCTCACCTCCTCCTGCTGGAAATCAGCTATGTATTTAGAGGCTAACTAAATTAAAGGCTCTTCAGTTGTCAGTGGAACAGGGATAGTGGTTAAGTGAATTTCACAGAGTCTCTTTGTCCAGATTTCTGGAGGACAATTACAGCCCTGTCATCAACACAGATAAACTCTACTGTAGTCGCAATAGTAGCAACAGTGCTCATGACAATAAAAAAAGTTACCAAGTACATGCTGTGTGCCAGGCTCTTTGCTAAATGCTTTAAATGTCATGTCTCATACTCAAACACTATCATTTTCTCTTCCTCTCTCTCTTTCTTCCTCTCTCTTTTTCTATACAAAGTTCTGAGAAGCAGGGAATTGAAGTAATTTGTCCAAAGTCACACACCTCCAAGTGGTGACACCTCCTTAGCAACATCTTGCAGCCCCTGTGTTACACTGTCTCCTGCAGGGTGGTCGGAGGTGAGCAGAATCGTGAATTGTGAGCATCATCAAAGACAGAAGAGAACCTGCACTTAGCTAGTACTTCCAATAGGCTAACCATGCACACAAATTCTCTCATTTAATTCTTAATTCCTGGGGGAGATCAGGGAATATTATTATTCTGTGGTACTGATGAGAAAATGGAGGCTGAGCGAGATCGATGTTTGAACAACTATGCAGACAGGTGAGACACATATCAGGTATTGTAAATTCACATTTTATGATGCTGCTTCTGTAGCAAGTTGCTTCTGATTTAGCCTCAAAAAAATTATTTGTCCCTATGAAATAACAATGCACCTATATTTCAGGTCACATGAGAAATACCTGAATGTTTTAGTCACTTGGAAAACTCAATATAAGGCAATGTCATGACATGGCAACTAAAAACGTCAATGCCATCCTGGTTTATGCTCTCAAATGTACAAGTTCCTCTGTGTTTTGCCTTGATCTGATCTGGAATACTGCACTTATAAGACAGTGTTAAATCTCAAGGTGCAAATATGAAGTCATTGCTTTCTTCAACGTCAGTGGCAGGGCCCATGTTCCCTGAGTAGTGCTTGGAAAGGCTCCTCATTTGGTTTAAGGTGAGAAGAAAGCATTCTCCCTTGTGCGGAGCAGGTGGGTCTAGGCCAGAAAGAAACCAGCACATTTATAGCTTTCTCTAAAAAGAAGCCAACACATTTATACCTTTCTCTAATAAAACCCTCTCCATCAGCTTCTTTCTCCTTTGATGGCCTCTTTGTCTTCTTTCTTACACCCTGGCAGTGGGTGAGGGGCATGCGTGTCCTGCGTGTATGCACTTCTCTCTAAGATGAGTCAGAGAATTCCATTTAGGGCCAGGCAGGCTGTGCTCTGACAACACAGTTCCAGCAAGTACTGTTCACATGGGTCATGATAACTGCCTCCCCCCAAGGTTGTACAACTCAGCAGCTCTATTGGCACTTATTATTTTATTTTCTGCCTATGGGATCTCTGCTGAAGTAAAATGGAAAAAGCCTGTTTGAGGATGACATTCAATACTCCAAAACAAAAGAACTGCCTTTAGAAGTACAATCTCGGTCCAGCCAGTAACATGGTGGTTAGGGTGGCTGAATCCCACACGGCCAACTATTGGTCCGAGTTCCAGACCTAGTAGCTTGAAAAGTACACTAGGCATATGTGTGTGCATGCCCAAAATCCTTAAAGGAGGGAGAAATGGAGGAGAAGGAATCATGGCATGACCACTCCTCATGAGCAATTGCTCTCTCTCTCTCTCTCTCCAGAGAGCATATACATTCTCTGGCAAAGCTAAAAAAAAAAAAAAAAAAAAAAAAAAAGGAAAATGCAATATCTAGTATAAGTTGATTAAAATGGTGAACATTGAATTATTTCTTAGGAAAACCACTGAAATAATTGATGAAAACTAAACAAAGCATGATCATACTATGAAAAAGATTAGTGGCATCAAATATTTAAAAGAACTTTATGCACAAAAAGGAAGACATGGAGAGGCTTTATAAAGATAATTAGGAGAAGTAATGAGATGATCTTTGGCTCAGTAGAAGAGAGTACTTTCCTGAACCAAACAAGTAAAAACCATATCACAACAACCGTATAAGAAAGGGCACAATCTACAACCTTTTTATAGAGGTCATGTTCAAAAATGTGGTAGACAGTATTTGTGTGATAGTTTCACTGGAAGTGATTTAAAAAAAAAAAAATGGAGTCAGAAATGTTCTATGAGAGATCCTTGCACAGAGTATAATCCATTTATAATCTTATTTGCAAACCAAATGGACTATAAGGCTTCTTCTAGGAAACGAACTCTGTATGCAGGACAGTATTGAAACGGTCACAATCCCCTATGAACCTCCACCAGGCTTGGAGGAAGGGACTCTCATCAACTTCCTCCTGAAAGGAGGCCTGTTATAAGTATCTGATTCAACCCTTACTTGTGCACATTTCAAAGTTTCTGTCAGGTTTCATACAGCTAAGCAAACAGCACAGAAAATTTGCTTCAATAAAAGACTAGTTTTTATTCCTAGATGACCTGAGACTCACAGTTGGAAAAGGACAGCATGTAGAAATAAAGAAACTAATGCCTCGGACACAATGGTGCAAGCAGGAGGGTGCTGCTGTGCAGTGGTGGAGGCTGCAGGACAGGCCAGGATTAATTCCTGAACCGCCTACCCAGGCTGGACAGAGTGACACACCTGTGTTCCTACCTAACTGGGAGACGAGGATAGGAGAGTCGTGCCATGGCAAGACCCTATCAAAAACACCTCTTGGGACCAGCAGTTAGCGTGATGGCTATGTCGCTCAACTCCTATGTAGCCAACTGTGGTTCAAGCCCCGGACCTGGTGGCTTAAACTCACGCCGGGCGCATGTGCATACATGCCCAAGATCCTGAGAGGAGAATGGAGAAGGGATTGTGGCATGGCCATCCCCCATGGGGGGTGATTTCTCGCTTTCTATCTCTCTGTCTCTCTGTATCTTTCTGGCGAGCACATGCCAAAAATCTCTCAAAAAAAAAAAAAAACACTCTCTTGCAAACTTGCTCACCCTCATAACAAAGAAACAAGCAAAAAAATAAAAATAAAAATAACAATGCTCTACATAGTCATGAGTTCCACCAAATCCACTGCGAGACGAGTGTCTGATCTGGAACATCATTTTGTCTTTTTTTATGGTCTTAAGCCAAAAGTCAAAACCCCAAATGAGGAAGAATAGTGTAAGACACTGGGAAGTGGCAGCCCTATAGCATGACTGTCTTAGAGTCAGCTGCTCCTAGGCTCAACTGGGGGTTTTCACTTCCAGAAATGCCTTCTAATGTCACATCTCATTTTTTCAAAGAAGTTAAAAAGCTTGGGTGAATTTTTCTTTTTAGAATCCTATGTGGGCCAAAGAGAAAATATCTGTGGTCAGAATTCTGCCCTCCAGCTTCTAGTTTATGACTATAATTAGGACTCTACTGTTTCCAACCAGGAAGGTTTGCCTTTCAACAGAAGGGCAGGTGAAAAATCCCTGTAAACACTTCCATCTCTATATGAGCCAGCAAGAATCTATCGGGCAACCAGAAGTAAAGAAAAGTAGGAACAGCTACCGGCGGGAAGACTTTACAAAGGCTTATTAGGGTGACATCATCCCCAACCCCGACCCTGCCCTGAGATTGCTCTGCAAGATTAGAAGAGTCAGTGGTCACCATGGACTGGCTTGCTGGAGCTCCTGTATGTTCTTTCACAGGAATAACTCAGACTGGGGTAGGCCACTGGATCTTCCAGTAACACCAGCCACTGTACCTTGGAAGTAGATCTTTCCCAAAGTGTTCATGAAACTCTCAAGGCCAAGTTTGCTACCATCTACTCCCAGCTTTGGCCAGCACTAGATCATGGGCACTCACTTGCCCAACATACTCAGAGAGGTCTCCAGATACACATGCAGAACCTTCTCATGTGGGCCAATATGGCAGAGCATTGCATTTTATCATAGGCACCATCCAGCTCCTAAAGGCTGAATTTGAAGAGCAAGCCATCTGCAGGAAGGAGCAGAAGCCTAAGGACGTGAAGCAAGGCTAGAAAGTGGGGACGTCCACCCCACAGAACCTTATGAAAGCTTTAGTTTCTTGGATATTTTTATCTTAGACTGGGGAAAATGTCATATTTACTATATAATTCCAAGTGTCTTTTTCTGACAAAGATATAACCCTTTAGTGCATAGCACTTTTGACATCAGCTCCATTTTTAGATGTACTCTCCAACAGCTTGCTCATACAGATTTTAATTTAATATAAGTTTGATTATACAACAGAGTGCTAGAAGCATCAAAAAAGTGACAGGCACACAATAATTCTGTTTCACTGTGTGGGAAACATGTGTTAAAAGAATAAATACAGAAAGAATTAGAGTTTGATAAATGTTTAGACTTTTTTTAACTTTTTTTTTTTTTAATTTGCTATAGGGTGTATGTGCTCACCAGGAATGGGAGGAGAGAGAGAGAAAGAAAGAGAGAAAGCACACTCAGAAGATGGTCATGTTGCAATCCCTTCTCCATTTTCCTCTTGGAATTTTCGGTATTCATGAACAGTCATCCAACATGTTTCTCAAGCTGCCAGTTCAGGAGTTGAACCATGCAATCACATGGGATCTTAACTACCACACCCATCAGTTGGCCTAAGAGACATATTTAGATTTTAAAGGTGATAGATCCAATATATAGATATATTTGTGATCATGTGTGTTCTTAAAATTACAGACAAATCACAGAGAGACAGAATACAATTTTTAAGTGCAAAGAAATGAGATCAACATCAGAGTTTATGCATTGTTTGTATTACTTCACTAATGCTCCACACATTCAGCAATTCAAAGAAATCCATCGGCATGGAAAGACAGCACACAACGATATGGCCAGCCAAGTCAGGACAGATGGTGCCCAGTCTGAAGTGCCTGCACACACAAATGGGTGTCATATAAGGTCATCGTAGGCCCTACACCATCCAGCTTCTGTGCAGGGATGGTCAATGATGCAATATTAATTGTAAACACCTGGGTGAGAATGTGCAGCTGCTGCTCCCTGAAGCTCTTTGAGCTCAGCAGATAGATCACTGGCCTCCTCTCATGTCTTTAGGGGCAGACCAGCCCTGAGTGACTGAGTGCTAATGACCATGAACTGTAAGTTCATACACCTGAGGATATATATCTGGTTGTCAATCACTTCTCAAATCTGGCACTACTGCACAGGCTGACAATTAGCCTGAATAAAACTAAGGTGATGTATTTACTTGCCCCGGGCAAATCAGGCAAGCAACCAAAAATTACCATCAATGGCGTGGAGTTAAAAGCCATATCCAATTCCCACTGCCTATGTAGTCTGCTATCTAATGACAGGTCCTCTGCTTTGCTTTTCTGTGGTTCTTTGAGCAATCACCAGTAGTGGAGCTCATTATCGGAACAAGGAGTAACAACCCGTATTAATAAATCCAGCTTATTTGGGGGAGCTTGACAGACAGGATTTGTGGTGATAAAGCATCTGATTACAGATGAAGACCAAAGTGCAAGACTGCCCTGCTGTCCAGCCTCCTTTATGGATGTGCAATTTGGTTCATTACATTACCTCCTGGACTAACATTAATTCCACTCTGTACAAAACATCAAATGGCAGCACTGGTAAACTTGTCAAGAAATAGAGCTGCTAATCAGCAATTGACATAATTATTTGACCTGTCTTTTTAGTAACTGGAAAGAGTTTCAGTTCAACAGCCATGGAAATAATGAAGTTTTGCAGAAGTGCACTAGAAATATCTATGGAAGTTATAATCCATTGCATAGATTGCTAATATCCCAGCAGTGTTTGTGCAATACTGATCCAAACTTGTGAAAAATTTTTAGGATGAAAAGTTTTAATTTCCTGCACTATTTGGTTTCTTTTAGCAGCAATCCCTTCCCATATAATCTATATAAAAGTCAAAGATGAATAAAAGGACAGATCACTAGAATGGAATTAAGGACATACACTGCTATAGGATTCACTTTCTGCACCTTTTGCGTAATAAAATATCGGAGTTGCCTTTCTCTCATGCACTATTTCATCTTTGGCTAATGCTCTTTCACCTAGCCCAGGTGAATATCATCAGAAAAATAATATTCTTGACTTCAGTGTACCTAAAAGTATATACATACAAGATAATATGTTTTTCATGTCCAACTCCAATTATTTATGAAAAGTAAACCACAAAAACAACTTATAATTCTGTACATATATTGACATCAATAACCTTAGAAATATTGTTGCTGGGACCAGCAGTTAGCGTAATGGCTATGTTGCTGGACTCCCACGTAGTTGACCGTGGTTTGCGTCCGGACCCAGTGGCTTAAAACTCACGCCGGGGGCGTGTGTGTGCGTGCCCAAGATCCCTAGAGGAGAATGGAGAAGAAGGGATTGCGGCATGGCCATCCTCCCTGGGAGGTGATTTCTTGCTTTCTGTCTCTCTGTCTCTCTTTGTCTGTCTGGCAAGCGCATGCGCCCTATAGCAAAAACTTTTCAAAAAAAAAAAAAAGAAATATTGTTGCTAATATTGTTAGTTATAGGGCCTAATTGTAATTATTTTTGGTAAACATTTATTGAGAGCTCACCCAGGACAAAGTTATTCCTGTTGTTTCAAAATGCCATCTTCTAAAACTGTTTATACCCTTCAATAGAAGAAACTTTGGAATTTAAAACAAAAACGTTTCATCTATACACCTGGAAAGGTCTAAGAAGTATATGTGATCTTGATCTTATGATAAATTCTTTTACATCTTCAAAAGAAATCCTTCACCAGAAATTTGTTGGCAAATACTTTCAGAGCTTCCTTAGAAGCACTAATTCTAATTCATCACTACCATAAGGCATCTGGAAACTAGAAACTACCAATTCTGGCATCACTCACCCTTCGTTGAGATCCTTGCATGTTTGGCACTGGGCGGTAATATCATTTCTATATCTCAGAGATGTTTATTGAAATATGATAATAGGGTGGAGGAGAAAGGAGAGGGTGTGGGAAGAGAGCTATGGTTGAGTTCATCACCTGGGACATTTTGAAGAGAATTTCATTCACTGAAAGATTATTGTATGTGGGGACCAGCAGTTAGCATAATGGCTATTTCACTGGACTCCCACGTAGTCGACCACGGTTCGAGTCCCGGACCCAGTGACTTAAACTCACTCCAGGCGCGTGTGCATGTGTGCCCAAGATCCCGAGAGGAGAATGGAGGAGAAGGGATTGCATTGTGGCCATCCCCTCTGGGGGGTGATTTCTTGCTTTCTGTCTCTCTGTCTCTCTCTGTCTGTCTGGCGAGCGCACGTGCCCTATAGCAAAAACCTCTCCAAAAAAAAAGATTATTGTATGTGACTTTATGTCAAGTGCTTGGCACAATACTTGCCACGTGATAGTTTCTTAATAAATGTTACCTTCGCTCTTCGCAAATACTACTTTATGATGATACAACATTGTCCATTTTTTTACTCATCATAGAGAAGTAAAAATGAGAGCAAGCGAGACAGAAAGAGAAGGGAGGACTTTGGCAGGGTCTTGTCATGCCGTGATTCCCTTCCCTGACTCACCAGTTCTTTAGCATAGTGGGCACACATGCACACATCTAGTGTGTTTTCAAGCTGATTCACGGATCTGAATCTGAGGTTGACAATGTGGCTTCCAGCATTGCAATTCAGTTTGCTACCCACCATGCCACCAGGCTGGGGCTATGAGAGCACTTAACACAAAGCGTGCTTACGTGCGTTATCTTATTTGATACTCAGCATCCTTTGGAAATGGGCTTTTTGTTTGGAAATACTAGGTAATCTGAGAGGTCAGATGTATCTAGCCCTGGACCACCCAGTACATTTACAATGCATAAGCTGAATCTTCTGATTCCAAGACCTTCCTTCTTGTTTACTACGCTGAACTGCAAATATTCAGTAATATGGGCCGATAGCTTACCTGTTTTGCTTAAAGAACGAGCTTCACTATATCACCAGACTTTCAGAAATTACCATGTCCCAGTGTTTGTCTTTGCCTTTGTTTCTCCGTTTACCCTTTTCAGCTTTTAAAAGCGTTCCATGGCTAATGTTCATAGGTCCGTGATTAAAAGTTCTTTATGCAGGATCTTGAGCTCTTTAAAGTTAAAGAAAAACCTACAAACAAGGCACATTTTGTTCTGGGCCCTGTTTTTCCTTTGAGAGCTCTTGTTCAAATATCAAACACAATTTGCGTTTTGCTTGCGAGATAGAAGAAGCAGTTGTGTGGCTATAGCTATTATTGTGCCATTATCATTCTGAGGTGTTGATTTTGTGCTTCACAATTTTTCTGTTCTTAACTTGATGCCCTATCTTGAATTTTTATTTCACTCTAATTGTTTTTTAAATTTGAAGTCTTCCTTTTACTTTGGCAATTTCAGTTGGAACACTACGTTTGGGAAAAAAAAATGTTCACAGAAAAACTGAAGGTTAAATCAGCTTTATTCTGTAAACAGTGCCTAAATTATCATCTCTTTCCCATAACAGCCCAATTAATGTTATAGAAAAGCAGAAAAGCTGAAAAGCCAGGAGCGGTGCTAAAAACATAGAGCTAGTGCGACACCTTCTGGCAAGAAACAAGCTGCGTTTTGTCTGCAGCAGCAAAAACAAATTTAAATGTTCTTCTCGTATAGATCCTATTCCTACAAACCTATCTTTTATGAATCACCTCGTAAGTCTTGGGCCCTGTGACAGGCACTGCGACTACATAAAGGAAGGTATGGTCCTTACACTCAAAAATATCACAGATTCTTGGCAAAGAAGCATCTATTTACACCCCTATCTGTGGAGAGATTATTTATACTCCAGGATGTCAGCGTGGGTTGGATACACATAAGAACTAAAGGGCCACAGGGATGACTTCCTCTTCTCTTGGTGATCCAGACAGCCTCACAAAGCAGGTGATGTGAGGTTTTGAAGGATGAGTAGTTTTTTAGGCAACAAGGCAGAAAGTGGATGCGCCAAAGGGAAGGTGTCACAAACTGAAACCAAAAGGAATAGCCTGTGCCTAAAACTGAGAGGCCCAGAGTGTGTGCTTACTGGCCAGAAGTTATTTCAGGTTCTGTGATCTAGGCTGGAACAAATAAGCATGACGGTGATGTGATCAGATCCTCACACCAGAAAAATCGTCCTTGACTGCCATGTTAAGGAATGGAGACAGAACAGTTTAGTGAAGTCAAAAAAAAGAGGTTATGAGAGGCCACCAATGGTGTAGCAGTTATGTCGGTGGACTCCCACATGGTCCACTACGGTTTGAGTCCTGGACCCTGCGACTTAACGCTAGGCACGTGTGCATGCATGTCCAAAATCCCAGGAGGAGAATGGAGGAGAAGGGATTATGGGATGGCCATCCACCCAGGGGGTGATTTCTTACTTTTTCTCTCACTGTTTTTGTTTCTGTCTGGCAAGTGCACACACCCTAAGGCAAAAACATCTAAAAAAAAAATTATGGGGACCAGCAGTTAGCATAATGGCTATGTCGCTGGACTCCCACATAGTCGACCGCGGTTCGCGTCTTAGACCCAGTGGCTTAAAACTCACGCCAGGCGTGTATGCGTGCGTGCCCAAGATTCCGAGAGGAGAATGGAGGAGAAGGGATTGTGGCATGACCATCCCCCCTGGGGGGTGATTTCTCGCTTTCTGTCTCTATGTCTCTCTCTGTTTGTCTGGCGAGCACATGCACCCTATAGCGAAAACCTCTCCAAATATATATATATATATGATAAAGAAGTTCTGGATGGGACAGCACATGGTGTGGTGTTTAAGGTAGCTTGATTCCACATGACCACCTACATAGTTTGAGTACCGGATCTGCTGGCTTGAAAACATGCTATGCATGTGTGCATGTGTGCCTGAATCCTGGAGAGGAGAATGAGAAGAGATTGCAGTGTGGCCATTCCCCCTAGAATTTCTCACTTTCCCTTTCTGTCTCTCTCTGGCAAGTACACCTAGTCTATAGCAAACTTTAAAAAAGAAAAGAAAGAAAAAACAAATTTCTGGAAAGGTGGGAACCTGAATTAGAACACAGAATGTGGAGATGTACCAAGGAGAAATTCTTTTATAGGAAAGAGCATCAGCCAATTTTTTTTTTTAAATCAGAGAATGTTTGAATGTGGACTCTGAGAAAGAGGAAGCATTTTTAAAAAGATACTTTGTACTTACATGGTTACCAAAAAAAAGGAACATTTTTTTTCTTAAACAAATAAAGTCCAGTCTTTTAGTGTGGATATCTTTCTTTTCTTTGTAACTTTTAAAAAGAGCTTAAATATTCCACATATGAGAGCATAATTGCACCACAAATTCAAGCACGCAATTTTATAAACTAAATTTGATGGCTTCCAGGTATAGTTCTCTTACCCAAAAATAACATTTAGAGAGTGTAATTTGGAAACAAAGGCCAGAAATACCAATTTGTCTCAACAGTACTTAAATTTCCCGAAAAATAAAAAACCTAAGGTTCTGAGGAAAATTTGGATAGCTATAATTTTTTTTTTCAAGGGAAGGTATTAAATTTTTAAATGAATACTTACAAGTTGAGAAATTAAATATAATGAAAAAGAGGTCATGATTTACTTTAAGTACTCTAAGAAAGACATTTTATGGAACCAGCAGGTGGCGTGGTGGTTTAAGCATTGGACACCCACATGGCTAACCGCAATAAATCATTTTCCTCATATTACCGAGCAATATATCACTTTTTAAATCAGATACATTAAAAAATAACTTATAGAAACAAAAAAAAATAAGAAAAGTAAATGGGACCAGCAGATGGTGTAATGGTTACATCGCAGGATTCCCACTTAGTCGACTGCAGTTCAAGTCATGGACCCAGCAGTTTCAAAATCGTGCTGGGAGGGTGTGCATGGGTACCCAAGATCCCAGGAAGAGAATGGAAGAGAAGGGATGGTGGGTGGCCATACCCCTTGGGGGGTGATTTCTCACTTTCCCTCTCACTGTGTCTTTCTCTCTTCACACACACTCAAAAGAAAAAACCTTTCCAAATAAATAAATAAGAAAGAAAAAGAAATTAGGTCACTGTAAAATTAACAGTCTCAATTATACAATGAGATATAGATTTGTGTGTGTGTCTATTTCTTTGGGTACTTTGTACAAATATATGCATTTTTTTAATATCACTTTACTTATTACATGATACAGTTCCACAATAATCACTAAAGACAGTGTTCTTTTAAAAACCAAAGTATATTATGTATATGTAATATATATAATATATTAGGCACAAAGGAATAAACGTTCAAGCATAAAGTGACTTAATGTTGCCAGTTAATGTGGTTAAAACCACCACCAGGGATTATATATTCTATGATAACTAAGCAAACAAGCCGAATTATTTTTACCTACAAAAATATTTATTAAAAAATAAAAATTATGAAATACAATTTAAGTCATCTGCTTAATATCTATCACATATATTCAGAGGCTAGTTTAAATGCCATCAGGTAGCATTTATCCATATTTTGGAATTGTACATCAATCTAAAGGAATTTCAATAATTGGAAAAAGAAAACTATAAAATACATTTTCTTGGAAGAATCAGCTTTGGCTACATAGTCTTGACTTCTTTGTCAGAATGATTGCCACATCCTGATCTACGAAATAATGAGCTCCATGAGGGTCATATAAATAAGCAATACTGCCAAATGTGCAAGATGTTTTGGTCCCATGTCGAACCTGCAAGGGGTAATTGTCCATAACTAGCCTTCCTACAAGCTTTGACATGCTTTACATGCAACCGAGTGAGTTAAAATATGGGGCAAACTGATTCTTCTTTTGATGCAAAAAAAAAAAAAAAAAGCTATTTTAGATGTATGTAAATCTTCTAATGTAATTAGTAACCATCACAGGGAAAACGGTTTAAAATCAAGCTTTGATTTGTATAGCTGTACAGATTTTACTAATATTTTTACAGAAATGCTTAGTCACTTTTGAATAAAATCCCATATACAATATATTTCTTCAAGAGTTAGAGTTGCAATGTATTTTATTATGAAATATATAAACTGCAGAATAGATGAATCAGTGGGTGAATGAATGAGTGCTGAGGAAATATATAAGCTGCTGAATGGATGAATCAGTGGGTGAATGAATGAGTGCTGAGTAGGAATAACAGCTGCTCGATCAGCGAGTTAGGCTAGATGATAACATTTGTTCTAAACATAAGATTATGCCAAAACGCATTGTCCCTCACTGGATTATTGCAATGGCCTCCTAAATAAATGTATGTGGTCTGTTCTCTACACAGCAGCCAAAGTGGTCTTGTTAGAACTCATCTTAGATCATGTATTTCTTCGATATCCTCCTATGGTCACCAGTAATTAATAGTAAGCGGATTGCCTATGAGATCTCGGCATCCATTAGAGCCTCCTAGTCTGCCTCCCTGTAGAACAAATGCTAAAAAGCCAAGTTTTATGAAATTAACCTCTCCCGATTTCAGGCACGATTTTAAGATTTTAATAGATAGGAAAGAGATGGGACCAGCAGTTGGCATAATGGCTATGTCACTGGAATTCCATGTAGTTGACTGCGGTTCGAGTCCCGGACCCAGTGGCTTAAACTCAAGCCAGGTGCGTGTGCGTGTTTGCCCAAGATCCCGAGGAGAATGGAGGAGAAGGGATTGTGATGTGGCCATCCTCCCTTGGGAGTGATTTTTCACTTTCTATCTCTCTGTCTCTTTCTGTCTTTCCAGCGAGTGCATGCGCCCTATAGCAAAAACCTCTCAAAAAAAAAAAAGAAAGAAAGAAAAGATAGAAAAGAGAGTGGGTGACCTCCTTGCCTTTGCACAAAGCTTGGCATGTAGAGAAAAACCATTGGCCACTGCCACTGGTAAGCAGAGTGATGGAGACCTCAGGTTTTTCCTCATCCCCATTCTGATAATCCAGTCACTAAGTGTGGGAGGTGAGACGTGGATGTTGTGTTGCTGGTGGTTTGCTACGATGGCTGCTAAGGTGGCCTCCTAATTTCCCACCTTCTTGATTGGCACAGACATAGTGAAATCTGCTTGACAATCCAAATGTTTGTTCTAAGAGTCATTCCTGAAGGGTCAGCCTAGAGTCCATTCCTCCACCAATTCCAGTGATGTTCAAGCATCTACTCCCTGAACAAAGCTCTTTCTGCTTTCGTTTCTGTTTCTGTACCCACCACCTTATGGACATGCATTCCATCAAAGTTAGACTATTTCCCCTGATGAGCACTGTTCCCTGCTACCTCACTAATGCCCCCCTCTCCCTCACTGATCCCTGTCACACCAGCTTTTTGCTCTTCCTGAAACACCAAGCAGTTTCCTTTTTCGGGCTTTCAGCACATGCTATTTTCTCTCCTCCTGAAAAAGGTCTTTGACATCTATTCACGTGGCTGACTCCCTCATTCCCTTTAGGTCTCCTGCTCTGATACCATGGGGAAGCTTCCTGGACCATGCTATATAGAATAGTGATTGCTTGCAACACTCTCTTGCTCTTTACTCTCTTTTTATTATTTTAGTTTAGTTTTTGTTTTGTTTTGTTTTTCTATAGGGCATGTGTACTTGCCAGTGAGAAACAGACAGAGACTCAGAGAGAAAGTGATAAATCACCACCCAGCGAGGATGGCCGCACTGCAATCCCTTCTCCATTGTCCTCTCAGGATTTGGGGCATGTATGCACAGCTGCCTGGCATGGTTTTCAATTCATAGGGTGAGCCACGTGGGATCAAGTCGCCTTAAACACCACGTTACCTGGCTGGCCCATTCCCCACTGTCTTATTTTTCTGTAGCTCCTACCATTGCTTAGCATACGGTGCACTCACCTGTTTTCTTGTTTTTCATCACTTTCTCTGCACTAAATTGCAAATTCTGTGAAACCCACACACCTGACACTGAAGTATAGGCTGCCTGCAGAGCAATGTCTGGTTCAGAGCAGGTATTTAATAAGTATTTAAATGAGTAATATTTATTTGAAGTATTTATAAAATTTTTAGTCAGATTGAAAACCAGAAATTTTCACAATTTACCAAGTGACTCCTGTGTGGCAGGAACTACTCTTCCTCTTACATGGGACAAAAGATCACGCACTTATCCCAAATGTACAAAGCAGTAGGAGTCACACAAGCCAATAGATAATTGTAATCCATTTATTCTTTTAGTCTTTATTAATTGAGCACTTAATAGCAGTAAACTAATTTCCCAAATTTTTCTATGCCCAGCCATTGTGCAAAGGTGTAACAAGGTGTATCTAATAAACTTTTGTAACAATCAAATGCGTAACTATTATTCCTGATTCCCAACAAGAAGCCTGAGGCTTTCCAAGGCTTTCCTGACAGGGCCCAAGGTTACCATCCTAGTGAAAGACAAGATTGTATCCTTGTTCTTATGACTCTACATTGTTGTGGTGTTCAAAGGAGTTGAGAGAAAAGCCATCTAGCCATTAGTGGGGTCACAGAAGTCTTCCCAGTAGAAGTAATACCTATGGTAAACCTTCAGAAGCACTACGCTGAATTAGGCAAAGAATTAAGGGTGTAGTGGACTGACCTGAATGAATAACTTGTGTTAATTATTGCGATGTTACAATTACCATAAATAAAATCTTTTGTGCCCTTGTTTTTATTAATAAAATAGATAACACTTTGGCTCTCTAAATTAATTACTAAAATAAAGGAAAATATTACAGATACACATACCTATACTGTACTATAAATAATTACCAAATAAGTTAATATGTGATATAACTAAATTTTTGTTTTTAGAGAGAGAGATTTTTGTTATAGGGCATGAACACTCACAAGGCGGAGAGACAGAAAGCAAGGAAACATCCCCCAGGGGGATGGCCATACCTTATCCCTTTTCCTCCATTCTCCTCTGGGATCTTGGGCACACATGCACATGTGCCCTGCATGAGATTTAAGCCACTGTATCCAGGACTTGAACTGTGGTCGACTATGTGGGAGTCCAGGGACATAACCATTACGTCATCTGCTGGTCCCAGTATGTGATATAACTCAACTATGTAATGCAAAACACCAGCAGAAAGCAGTTACATATAAACAGAAGATTGAGGAAGACCTAGTATTCCAGACTTTAATCGAAGAGATATGACTGCCTAAAAACAACATTTTCCATTTATAGCATATAATTAAATAACTTATGTGGCAATTAAATTACACACCAATTAAACAGAATTGCAAGCTTTAATATAACAAGTTAAAACAAGAGGAAGTTATTACTGAAGCACATCAATTGCTTTTTTCCGACTAAGTTGGATTGACATTTTAAAAATTAATATTGACCTACCATATGCACTCTCAGTATTTAGAACATAAGTTGAGTTAGATTGTTAAAAGTTTCAAAAATAAATATTAAATAATGGTAAAAGAAGTAGATTCTTGTTCCACCCTAGCAAAATGATAAAGACATAAATTTGTAATAGATTGTCTTTACTTTTATTGTTTTTAATTTCATTTTTTTCCGCTTTGCCATTGAAAGTGAAGTGTATTTTTGAAACAAGATGGCAGGAACCCAAAACTGAATTTTGGTAGCACATATACAGCCAACTTTTTCATGCTTGATCCAAATGTCAAATTTCTATTTTATCATTCGTGTACCAACATGTATACACACTTCTGTGAAGTCTTTTGTGATATTATTTCAATTTGAATTCATTTATAT
>NW_006159638.1:1053786-1075834 GCF_000334495.1 Tupaia belangeri chinensis
TAGAGAGAGAGAGAGAGAGAGAGAGAGAGGAAGAGAGACCACAAGAAAATTTTACAAGAAAACAAAATGAATCATCTTTCACTCCTTAGACATTTGAGTTTTGTTTTCCTCTAGCAATATGTTAGGTCTTACCGCCACCTCAAGTTGCTTGAGTTCTAGTACAAAAAAAAGAAAGACAAAACACTTCACTCCTCTTAATTAGCAACTTCTTATCATACCAGGCTTCATTCATTCCATCTTCTCTCCTAGCACGAGGTTTGTCGTGATCTGTTTTCATTCACAGTTTTGACATCTGATGAATGGTCCTACATTTCACTTACCCTCCAAGTGGAAAATGCCTTATTTTCTAGTACTGAACACAATGATATATACAAATAATCTGTAATTGAAAGAGTCATTTCCAGAATTACTTGAGAAGGTAATAAGTGGAGAATAAATGGCATGCACAGAAGCACAGGCAGGGGAATGCTGGGTTTGATGGGCAAGTTGGAGGGGAAGGCTGGACAGCACATGTTACACTTGATTGGCTAGAGCTTGAGTAAATGAAGAGAGGTGGTGAAAAAGCAGGAAGCTGGAAGTAGGTTTCATCCAGGGCTAGGTTTCAATGAATAGCTTTTATAGAAGTTTGATGATTCAAGCTTGCTGGCCAACCTAGACTTGGTGGGATGTGAGGGCTGATTAAAGATATTGGACTGAAAGGCAATAAATGATCAATTGAATAAAAATATTGAAGAGCAGGTAAAATTAAAATGAGGGGAAATTACTGCAAGGGCCTAGACGTTTGTGTCCTCCAAAATTCATATGTTACTATGCTAACCCTCAAGGTGAGGGTACTAGAAGGCAGTGCTGTCCTTGGTAGATGATTAGGTTATGAGCATCAGAGAGGCAGTTCTCATTTCTTCAGGTGAGGACACACCAAGAAGGCTCTGTTGATGAACCAGAAAGCACATCCTCATCAGACACTGAAATATAGGAAGGACATCAGTACCTCCATCTTTGAATTCCAGCAACCACAACAATGGGAAATAACTTTTTGTGGTTTATAAATTACCCAGTCTACAGTATTTTGTTATACCAGCTCAAATGGACTAAGATAGTGATTTTAAAGTACTTATGTATATGAAGCTGATTTCCCCCATCTCTAATTATGTTAGAAATAGGTGTGATCGGGGAACCAGCAGTTAGCATAATGGCTATGTCACTGGACTCCACATAGTCGACCGTGGTTCACGTCCCAGACCCAGTGGCTTAAAACTCACGCCGGGCGCGTGTGCATGTGTGCCCAAGATCCCGAGAGGAGAACAGAGGAGAAGGGATTGCAGCATGGTCATCCCCCCTGGGGGGTGATTTCTCACTTTCTGTCTCTCTGTCTCTCTGTCTGTCTGGTGAGTGCACGCGCCCTATAGTGACAAAACCTCTCCAGGAAAAAAAAAAAAAAAAACGAAAGAAATAGGTGTGACCTATACTTTCCCAGTTCTCACTATCTCATAGGCCAAGTGAGGTAATAGCAATAGTAATAATGCAAATTTTATTATTTCGGTGACTTTGGTGTCTGATTAAAGGCATATAGCTCTCTGAAAAATCTTCCCCTAGCATTTCTATTGGTCCCAGAGCTAGTTCTATCAAGTCTATTTTCCCTGATCTGTGACTGCCAAGTAGTGTCTGTCTGCTGCTGCTGGTCTACTTTGCCTTCCAGTCTGGTTGGGGACCTCAAGAGAAGGAAGAATTGAGAATGGCTGCTAGAGGGAGGGGATTAGATATAAATTATCTTCATTCACTGAAGTAGGAAATATAGAAACAGGATTGTTACTAGGGAGAATTCAGTTTGGAACACATCAGTTTTAAGAAGGTTGTGGAAGATGCAAGTGATGAACGTTGATCAATCTAATATATGGCCCTGTGGGCATTGAACAGGTTGGAGTTAATAGCTTGCGAGTCATCAATACACATGTGATATTGAGGCCTGAGTGTAAATGCCACCCAAAAGAAATGCATAGAAAAAAACAAGTCAGAAAGTACAACACATCAACATTTGAGAGGTACATGATGGAAGTCAGATTGGCAAAGGAAACTGAGAATGGTTAAAGGGCATAGCAAAAATGATGTTCTGGAAGTCAGGATGGGAAAGAAATTGAGTTTATTGGAGAAAGGGTGAAGATACAGGAGTCAGGGGATAATTGATATCACAAAGTTCATGCAGAGGCTAGAGCAATGGGATTCATAGAACTCATGCTTAGTAAGAAGGAGGGTCATCACTATCAACCAATCAGGAAAACAGGACAAAAGGATACAAATAATTGTGTAAGTATAAATAGAGTTATTATTTTCTTCATTGTAAAAAAAAAAAATTAGATAAATTGCCTACCATTTGGTAGAACAGAGCTCTGGAAAACAGTGTTCCTCATTTGGCTTACCAGCAGGCTGACAATAAAGAAGTAAAGAATTCCAGCAACTTAAGAGTTTTCGTTTATGTGGAAATGTAGTTTGATAGACATAAAAGGGAACATAATCAGAAAGCACTTGGAAGCGATAGCGATAGGCCTATAAACAAAACTAAGTGAAACCAGCTAATAAACTCAAAACCTACTCTAGAATAAAAGAAACCACAAGACCTGTAAAAACTCAAATTACATGGATAAGCTGTGAAACAGAATCACAGTTTTAATTTCTAAGCAAAACAATATTTCACCAAATGATACAAGGGTACAATTTTGTTAAAATGCATTTGTCACACCTACTAAAAGTGCTTTGATTAGAAGTGATGCTTACAATTGGATTTCAAATGTAATGCTGCAATCAAAATAAACATCCAAAACAAATTGATGAGCCCAAGTTCATCTTGGGTTTTATATTAATCCGAGTTAAGTCTGATAGTTCATTACTAGCAATGTAAACACACAGTTTTCCCCCAAGACCTAATAGTTCTCATCATCTGAAGAACAATTTTATCATTTTACAATAAAATGGAATATTTTCAGAGGACAATTTATTATTTCCAAAATAAGAATAAAAATAAATAAGTCATTATGATCCACTGAGAGCAAATTTAATGCAAATATATACAATTTTATAGAGAATATGTGATGAGAATAAATTATAAATTATTAGTACATGTAAGAATAATTCTGAATTCATAGACATACAATTACAGATGAGTCAAGATAAGTAAATATATTCAGAGATTCAGAGTTACCTATTTTTTTTTATTAAACTCTTTGGGTCCTGTTAATATTTATTATTTAATAAAGTATTGTCCTTAAAGTATTCATTTTAGCTAGTGATTTGATAGTCAGAAACAATTTTTATTGAAAACTTATCTTTGAAAGTGTTTGGAAAGGTAAAAGTGTTGGCAGAAAATACATTATCAACACTAAGACAAGACATTTTGCTAAATATTTACTGGACAGCTCGTGATATTCATAAGCAAATGCAATTCTCTAGAAGTAGAATTATACACCACAAATTCTCTATTTTTTAAACTTGAAATTCTTAATCCTATGCCTTGAACATCTTCCCATGTCAAGAACTATGGTTCTACTTTATCATCATAATATCTACATTTTATTGCACTGGTATGGATGCATTAGCATTTTAATCACCAAACTAATGAAAATGTAGGTTGTTTTCAGTATTTTACTATGATAAGCAATGCTGTAATGAAAACAAATGTGACACATATATGTATAGCCATGTCTCTCTTTGGGATAAATTCCTGTAGTGTAATTAATGAATCAAAGGAGATCCACATTTTTAAATTTAAAGACATTACCTATCTACTCTCCAGAATAAAAACAATTTTATACTTCTATCATTAGTACATGAGAGCCTATTTCTTCTATTGCTAAAGAAGATGAACATTTTTTTCTGTAAATTCACTAGTTATATGTATTTATTCTTATATACATATCCATTCACATCCACTTTTCTTTTGGAGTGTTCTTCATTTACCAGTTAATTCAAATAATTTAATTTAAAGTTAATACTGGAGATATTTTTCTACTACTCCTACTTGTCCTTCTTTCTTTTTTTTTTATAGTTTGGGCTTTAAAAAGTAATGATTTAAGAGGCTGTTCACCTCTCAAGATTATAAAAATACTTTACCATGTCTTTGTAATATATCATTTCATTTGTTATAGATTTTGAGCCATTTTAAAGTTTCTGATGCTAGAGGTGAAGTCAGATGTTAGCTGTTATAATTCATTCTGTTGCTGATAACAGAAATACCTGAATGTGGATGATTTATAAGACTAGAGATTGGACAAACTTGGTGGCATAGCAGTAATACTTCTCAATCAAAACTGGATCCAGATGGGAGATCGAGGGTTTGGTTCCCTGGTCAACCTCTACGCACTTCGTATGTGTGCCCATGATCCTTAATGCTTGTGAAAGCTAGGGGAGCTAGTGTGAGACCCTGAAAAAGGTGCTTATCTATCTCCTTCTCTCTCACAAAGACAAAAATTTTTAAAAAGAGAGAGAGGTTTATTCAGCTTAGAGTTCCAAGATCCAAGGTCCACATCTGGTGATGATCTTATGACTGCATTAAAGCATGGTGGAGGGAAGGAGCTCATGTATCAATGTCTATGTGTCTTTTTCTTATACCTTTTCCTTATAATCATGGAGTTTAATCATAGTTGCCCTGTCTTAATGATCTTAATCCTAATTTCCTTCCAAAGGCTCCACCTTTTAACATCATAGACAAATTAAGTTTTTAATCCTCTTAGTCCTGTCACAACGAAATCTCAGTACATGAATTCTGGGAGGACACATAAACCATAGTACAGGCTTTATTTTTTTCTAAATGAGTAGTCAGTTCTCTTATTGAATAACCTTTTCCCTGACTAAAAAGCCCTTTTTATCATCCACGAAAGCCAGAAGCATTTCTAGACTCTTTCGTTCCACTGGTCTAGTTACTCTTGACCTAATGTAACTGTAGTAACTCTAACTTGGGAAAAAAATATTTGTATCTGCTAGGACTGGTTACATTTTTTCCCCTTAAACAAGACTTTAGGAATATTTTGTCAGGGCCAGCAGGTGGCATGGTGGTTAAGGGTGTTGGACCGAGAGTGGTTTGAGTCCTGGGCCTAGCAGCTTGCCTTCTCACTTTCCCTCTCTTTCTCACTTTCTCTCTCTCTCACTCTGTCCCTCTCTGGTCAAATTGAAATAAATAAATAATTGAATAAAGTTCAATAATTCTTTTTAAAAAAGAAATATTTTGTCATATTTCTAAAAATCCCTATTGAGATTTTGGTGTAAATTACATTGAATTCAAATAATAGAAAGGAAGAATCTTTACATGAATCTGACCAAGAATCTTACTTTGCCTGTTCCTCTATGTTCCTTTTAAAGGTTCTGTACTTTTCTTACAAATTTGATCGCATATAACTTCAATGCTTTTCTTTTTAAAATTATTTAATTTTATTTGTTATTATTATTATTATTATTATTAACCAGAAAGGAGGAAAGTGAGAAAGCAAGTCACCAAGTTTGAGACTCAAACTGTGGTCAGTCACGTGGGAATCCAGCAGTGGATTAACAACAGTGCCACCTGCTGGCCTTATTTCATTGTTTTTTTAAATTATTAATAGTAACAGTAGTAATGTAATTATGATGATATCTTTTTACATGATATTTTCTAACTAATAATTACTCATTTATATTAATTTTGTATATTTATTATGTAATTAACCACCTTTCTGAACTTAGTAATAATTTTTCCTTTTGTTCTCTTACATTTTCAAGGGTTTGAATAATGTAATTGTAAGTAATTTTCTTCTGCATCCTACTTCCCAAGACAAATTTTGTGAAATTTAAAAGAATTTTAAAGGATATCTTTCATTACCAGTAGTTTTAATTAATTTAATTAATTTTGCATAAACATACTACCAGGAAATAAACTTAGCTTTTTTGTTTAGATTAGGAAAGTTCCTTGTGTCAACTATAGTGCCTATACATGAATGTCTTCTCCAGTTCTTAGATAATCTAGCTTTGCTAGGGTCAAATGTTCTTTGAACAGGTATATTGAATAACCTTTTCCCTGACTAAAAAGCCCTTTTTATCATCCACAGCATTTGGTGTAACCCAGGGATTCTTCACTCTCTATTCATTTGCAATGTTTTCTCTGCGATGAACACCGAGAAAGCAAAATTCCCTGCCCTCCTTAATCTGCAGCTGTACTGGAAAAGGAAACCTGCAGTCTCTAAGAAGCATGAGAAAGCAAGAAGATATTGTGACAGATATTGTGCATTGGGCATGGATCTCACCTCTAGCTAGCTCCAATGATTTCTGGGCAGTAAGTGGTCTGGTTTTCCAGACAGTGTAGCTGCTATGTCCTGTGTTAGAAGCACGGACTGAATTGAGACTTTTCCACCTACTCTGTAGTTCATTTGGTTTAGTGGATCAAATGACTGACTCTGGAGTTTGACGTTCCCGATAAATTTAGGCACAGGGTCTCCTGTTACCTTAGTATCTTATACTATTGTAGTCTTTAAGAATATTTTTACATGAAGCTGGGAATGAATAAATTGGGATTCACTTGAGGTTTTTACACATGTTTAATAAGCACCAGTATCATGTAGTGGTTTGGGGATCAGTGTTGAGACTCTCGCTGATAAAGCATATATAGACAGTTCCCGTGCATGATTTAGGGGTCCCTGACACAGACCAAAGTGAACCTAGGTTTTTGTCTATAATAAATTTCCTAGGTTCTTTCCTTGGATAGAGGGAGTTCTCTCAATGTAAGCCCTGTGGAGTAGTGAAATTGTCATATGACACTTTGTAAATGACATTTTTAGAAAGCACTATCATAAAAAATGGCAGCATTAGGAAGAGATGATTACAGATTGAACTGAGGTGTTTTCCTGTCTGTGACGTGTGGTTGAGGATGCTGAGGGAGCTGGGTCAAAATGACCTGATAGTTTTGGCTGTTCTTTCAAGTTATCTTGTGCAGAAAGAAAAGGCTCTTTTTACCGTGAATTGTGAAAGCCTTTGGCACACATATAATTTCTTTCCTCTGTAAAGCTGAGTTAAGGACATTATAAAGTGCTACCTGATCTTTCCCCCCTTTTAGAAGCATCCAAGTTATTTTCACGTCTACGGCCAAGACTACTATGGATAGAGCTAACGAAAGCATCAGAAGTATTACATATAATTGAAAGTCCAAAGCTACACCAAGTGCCTTTCCTCTATGTCACTACATCACCCCTTTGTTGGGTAATGGGTCAACATAAAATCATCGTTTCTTATTTACATTACATATAATTACCAGATTTTTAAGTAAAGATTTCCATCAGTAATGCATTTGGGCCTAACTGAATCTGCCTAAAGAGCAAAGGGTGAGGCTTCCCAGGGAAAGTTTCATCTCAAGGCTACAATGAACCCTACCGTATTTCCAGTCTGCCAGCCTGCTGTACAAATTCGACCTACTAGCTCCGACAATGGCACGAGCAAATCCCTTTAATAAATCTCCTAACTTAGGTATGTCCTATTGATTCTGCTTCTCTGGAGAGCCCTGGCAGACTACCTTATTACTCTAAAATGTTTGACTCTGGTTCTCATCCCTATTCGACTATATAACTCAAGGATATGGACCATTAGAGATTTCTGTATCTTCAAATTCCAGCAGGGTGCCTACCCAGACTCCAAGTACTCAATAAATACTTGTCCTAATGAATGAAAAATCCCCTTCATAAAAGACTGTCAAGTCCAGAGATAGGTGACCACTGAGGCAGAATAATTAATAGGACTAGAAACACTGCCCCCCCCAAGCAAAATGATGCTGGAAAGCAGTATATCAACTCCTACAGAAGCCAGAGGTACAGCAAGCTCGGAAAATCAAAGGCCTAGAATTTAAATGAAGCAGTTTGTGGTTTTGCATCAATAGTCTACTAAAAAGAGTCAGCTGAATTTCAGTTTCCCAGTTATGTCAACTTCACCAAAATGTTTCACCTTGTAGGCCCAAAGTGGCTGGTAGATTTGGTCTCTAATACATTATATGATCCTAAGTCATGAAAGTTTAATAAACAGGGACAGAAACCCAGAAGGGTGAGAGGTGAAATAATGCTTGTTTATTCTAAAGTTATTCTCTATGTGAAGACAGGCATTGGTTGGTGACAGTACCAGCCATAAGCCTAGAGCGATCAACCAAGAATTGAATGAACTTTCAGCTGAGAGCTGGGACAAGAGTAGAACTAGATTTATAAGGAGATTCATGTAGAGAACATATCCGACGCTACATAATCATCAACAGCTTAAGGATTGGCCAGTTTTATCCTTGAAATTAACTGAACTATATACCTATGGGTTGTGAAGTTTAAAGGTGCCTGTATGCTTTAGCTTATTCTATGGATGAAGTAAATGTTGAAGCAGATTAAACTGATTTTTATAAAATAATTATTCCTTCACTTTTGCAAGGAAAGAAATCTTCCAATTTAGAATGCATATAAAATGTAGCCTATAAATCGATGACAGTACTTTAATTTTTTTTCAAAAATGTTATTTTACAGGATAGTTAACCTATACAAGAAACAGTGAATGAACTTGAAAAATACTAATAGGAAAAACACTTCCATTATGGCACACACAGCCAGGAGCCAAGGAGACCCCACAAACTATAGAAATTAGCAGTGCTTTCTGTTCACTATCAAAGTAGGATCCATGATCAAACAAAGAAATCATCACTCAACAAATCACGTTAGGACAAACAACCACTTAATGTTAGAAAAGACAGAAGGGTGTGTTCATATAAACCAAAACAAAACCAAAAAAACAACCAACCAAATTTTATGTCCTTGGATGTAAAATTGTTGGCAGAATCTCTAGAAGGTCATTCCTTTTGTTTAGATAAAGACTTTTAGACAGAGCACTGCTAGGAAGTAACCATTAGGAGTTAAGCATTAGTGATGCAGGGCAAGTGGTATTATGCGAAGACAAATGAGATCAATGCAGGTTGTAATTTTCTATAGACTTTATTTTTTTTAACCATATTTTGAAAACAGGTAGACCATTCTTAATGTGTCAAATTTTGAGCTTATTCATTTAAATATTAGTGTTACCTCCCTCCCCCCTCCCCATTATACAAACAACTAACTCTAAATCTACTCTGGAAATCGAGTCAGTCAAGAAATATGTATTAGGAGACTATGTATCTGGAATCATATCAAATCAAAGGAAACTAATGAATGTCTCTAGACATCATTTATTCTTGCCCTTCAAGAAATTTATAGATCCAGAAGACATTAGTATAGAAAAGGAGTTTTTTTAGTCCAGAAAAATCTTTAGAATGAAATGCAGTTATGGGCTAATCAGAGGCCTAAGAGTCTTTATAAAGAGAAGTAGGCTTGGAAACCCTTGGAAGTTGAGCAGTCTAATTTGGATTAGCATATGTTGTCAAAGATATGGAATTAATCAAACACCAGTTAGGAATTCCTGGAAAGCCTCACAAAGTCAAATGACCCCACTAACATGCTATTTCCTTCTATAACAACTCCTTGATTTTAGAGTGAAAGTATAAAAGATATTGCCAAATATAAGTATTTTTTACTCCACCATCTCTGCTCTCTCCAGAGAAAAATCTTGTTTTCTAATATAAGAAAGTCACTCAATCAAATGAATGTTAATTAAAGGAAAGGCAGTGGAAGTAAAAGTGTGGGGTAAAAAAACTTCTACTTGCAAAGGAAATCCATGAGTTAATCATCATAAGAGAAGAATCATTTTTCCAGTAGCTCCACTGCCATGAATGATATCTTCATGAGCTTGGGCCACCTTCTCCAGTGGAAACTGCGAACCTACTATAGGTTTCAACCAACCAATTTCCATTCCAGCTTCAAGGGCTGAAGCACATTCCTCAAATTCCTCCTAAGGAAAAGAAAATAAAGTTTTTGTAGTGAAACATATGGTTTCATTTTCAGAAACATTACAGGACTTTGCAATCTAAGAGATAAACCAAAGTTTCTTATAAATGTGCAGCTTTTGTGAACTTGTCCAGAATACAGGAAAAAAAAAAATCACACTATATGGGTAGCCAGTATTCCCATTTGCTGTGGTTTACAGAATGCCTCTTGTCCTGTAATATTTATTGACAGTATCCCCTTTCTTTCTCAAAAGTGTTGTGACTTGGACAATTAACTGTATTATCATCCTAGTGATCCTTCTGGTGACTAATCCTTACCCCCTCTAATAAAATAGAACTAAGTTTAACTACTTATATTTTTGGTCTGCCTAACTGGGCAAATTGGATCAGTGTTTAAATCAGCAAAATCAAAATCACTTTTCCTACTTTGGTTGTTGAAAAGAGAGTAGTTCCAATTATACTGGACTCCTTTGTCATGGTGTCTCGTGGGTTTATCTCAATAGGACCTCTGCTGCCAACAACCTATTGTGCAAAAACACATGTCTACAGTTAAAAGAGCACTGCAAAACAGTGTTAAACTGTGATGAAACCTTAAAGTGGTTTAAAAAAAAAAAACTTACTATTACTCGTCCTCCATGTGAAAGAAGATTCAAATCATTGCTAAGATTTACATTAGCTAGCATTTCAATAATCACATTAATTCCTTTTTCACCAACAGATTTCTATATAATAAAAAGAAAATAGAGTAAGATAACAAGTAAAAAATAGCTACTATAGTACCATATGTTTCAGAAATATATTTAAATGACATAAAATTCTACATTTTTAAGACTAATAATGTAAACCTCAAAATGATCTAATTATATAATAATGATATAATTCTAAGGTACCAGCCACAAAATCTGAAACGATAACAAATTTATACTAAATAAATTACTGTAGAGAAAATTTGCCTAAATTTTTAGGTGCTCAATTGACTCGACTTGAGTATAAAATACCTTTTCCTCCATCTTAAAAATGAATTTTCATGGAGAAAAACAACAAATCAAAAATCCAAAACTCCCAGAGGGCTTCTACTTTTATGAAAAAATAAAAAAGAACTGGCCACTTAGTTTTGCAAAATTTTTTCAAGAGTATGAGTATGTGTGTGCTGATACACATTCAATTTTCTTTTAAATGGTTGTGATCTGTGTGACACATTAGTTTTTTTTCTTTTGGTCTCTTGTATATTGGTTCCCAATATCCAAAACAAGCTCTTAAAAAGATATACATATCTACATTGTATTCACTTCATTTTAGCAATGACAACAAAAGTACCTGTGCCAGGCATTGCACGAGGTACCAGGAATGCAAACACAGACATGGAGAATTCAGAACAAAGCTAGGGAAATGGATGGAAAATATTACAATCACAGCTATAAGGTAATAGGCAGAAATAAACTATGGGTTATAGAGAGAAAATGTTAGTCAAATTGCCTGCAATGGTCAGAGGAAATTCCCAGAGATAATGACTTGGATTCTAAGAGATGACTAGGAATTTCCTAACCAAAAAGGAAAGAATATGAGCAAGGGAAGCAAGACAGAGTCAGTCTGGACAGAGGAAACAGGAAAGCACAGGTGTCGACGGCTGAGAACACAAGCACTGGAATGCAAACAGAGCTGGAGTCTGTGTGTACGTGGGAAGGAGAGCTAGCAGGGAAATAGGAGGAAAGAGGACACTGTAAACTTGTACGGATTGTGGAAATACATCTACTGTCACGTTAAAGGAGTTGAACTTTTTGAAAACATCACGTGTTCATTATATGTGCAGACACTTTTTTGAGGCACTGCAAGGGCACTAGAGACCATGAGAGACCAATATTCCGGCTCCATTTTCGTTCTTTTTTTTTGGAGAGGTTTTTGCTATAGGGTGTGTGTGCTCGCCAGACACAGAGAGAGATACAGAAAGTGAGAAATCACCCCCTAGGGGGGATGGCCACATCACAATCCCTTCTTCTTCATTCTCCTCTCCGGATCTTGAGCACACATGCATACGCGCCCAGCGTGAGTTTAAGCCACCAGGTCCGGGACTCAAACCGTGGTCAGCTACATGGGAGTCCAGCGACATAGCCATTACGCTAACTGCTGGTCCCCCATTTTAGTTCTTTTTAGAGCTTTTCTAAAAGGGGAAACTAAATAACTCTGGCAATAACAGAAAAGAGAAAAGTGGATTTTAGCCCAATTAGAAACTGAAGCCTAAACAAAATCTCAGTAGAATAGAGAGGAAGAAAGAGATATTTGTGATAGGTGTGCCCGAGATGAAACTAAGTGAACAAGGTGACCACCTGATAGGTGGGAAGGAGAACGGCTAAGAGGAATAAAACATGAAATGAGGTTTCTGTCTTACGGGACCAGATGAGAGGCAATGTCAGGCAGAAGGATAGCATGAAGGAATGGAACTCATCCCAGAGACAGTTTTGGAAATCAACAGCATGTGAGTAAACATGGAATCCATGGGAGCATGAGATTGATCAGGACGAAATGTCTAGCACCAGAAAAGATAAGAGACCAGGGCAAAAAAAAAACATAAGGAACACCAAAATTTACATAGTGTGAGGAAGGAGACCAAAAGTGAACAGTCAAGGAAGTAAGAAGAGAACCAGTTTCAAGGAAATGTAATCAAGGTCATATGCCTCTGAAAACTCAAATAGAGAACTGAGATGAGAGGAGCAGACTGATCATTACAAGCTTATCAGTGACCTCTGAGAGGCAGGCTAAGTAGCTGGGATATAACCCAAACTGCAGTGAGAGGTGGCAGGAGGTAAGCAAGTCAAGTGTAAGCACTGCTTTTTCAAGACGTTTGGTGGTAAGAGGAGGAAAAAAAGAGGGATGAGATTAAAAGGTGAAGAGGTTTTTTTCTTGAGAGAAGAGATAGTTTAGCAGAAGGAATAAATGGAAAAGATGGAAGCTACAAGACTTCACAGTCTTAAAATGAGATGATGCTAAACAAAAATCATATTCTTAAAATAACTGGCCATCTCTGACCTTTGTAAATATTCTTGGTAATGGTACTAGGAGTAAGTACTGGATCTTGGGTTTCCTGACATATAACAAGAGTGCCTTTGCTCAGTTTTTTTGGCAAGATGATTTAGTGGTAATAAACTCTTACTTTTTTTTTTTTTTTTTCAGTTTGTAATGACCTAGTTTATACAGTACCTGGGGAATTTTAACTCCTTCTAACATGAGGAAATGGTTTGAGGATTAACAAAGTAATCAGTGTCTAGTAAATTGCTACTGCAGTGTAAATGGGGAACTTCAGAATCTCCTTTCTGCTATATCAATAGATTTGCACAACTAACAAAATGCTGCCTTACCAATTTGAGTGAGGTAGTGACTACTCCTCCAAAGCATTTGGTTAAACAAACTTTATCCTCTTGGCTAGACAGATCTAGTTTCTAATCTGTGAATACCTCATCTTCCACAAAAAAATTCACATTACTAAAAATTATATTAAGAATATCTCACCGCTGTAAATATAAAGCTGTTACTTTACTTAAAATGTGATTTGCATTAGAGTACCAGTAAGTTGTAAGCCTCTGAAGAATACCAACGGTTAAGACTCTCAAGAGGCTGTATTTCATTTAATACGCAAAAACAACACAGAAATAATAATAAAGATTGAAAAATTAAACATCTCTGCTTTTCAAATTAATAAAAGCTTTAAAACATACATAGGCACAAAAACACAGATATTCAAAGAGAGGAAACAAACGGCTCTAAGTGAAGAGTTGGTAGAAGATCTTATAAAAAACCATGTTGATCTCTAAGGAATAAAGTTTAATTTTTATAAAATCATAGAAAATTTTACCTTAATTTTATCAATATAATTAACTTCTCTGTGATCAAACACTTCATGGGCTCCATTTTGCAAAACAGTCCTTCGTCCTTCCTCAGTACCGCCTGTGCCCAGAACCTTTAAACCATAAGCTCTAGCAATCTGGCATGCTGCTATTCCAACCTGAGAAACAAAATATAATACAGTAGTTATATTCTCTGTATCCCTGAAAATATTTACTAAATATAGACCAATGAACTTAACATTTGTCTAGGACCTATCATATCCTTAAGGAACTTAGAGTAATATAAATGAAGAAATAAGCAAGATACCTAAGTTTTATTGAGCACTTACGATGTTCCATACAAATGCTCTCTACATATTGCTTTATTTCTCCTCACGATGACTCCATAAAGTAGATACTATTATTGTCCCTACAGTACAGAAGAGGGAGCTGAAGCTTCAAAATATAAATAACCTGTCCAAGTCTCATACAGAGATGGAAACAGGAGGTAGACTAAAGCAGGCTACAGAACTTGATTTTTTAACCACTGCACCAAAATATCACATAGCATCTGCATTATGCAGGTACAGGGCTTAGAGATAAGTGGAACCTGCTCATTGACTTTATACTTTTGGTAAATAGCAACTACTTTATAACAAATGTAAGATCTTACCATTTAAGTAGAAGAGACAGGTACATGGGCAAATTCATTTACTCATGCATACACTGAACATTTATTGAGTGCTTACTATGTGCTAGACCTGCTAGTTAATAAAAAGAATTATATCCTAAGGAGGAGGAAAGATAATAAACATATAAGCAAATACCTGAGGATCATAATTCAGAAAACAATTGCTAAGAAAAAAAAAAAACAAACAACACCTGCCTTTGTGTTACAAAGAGATAGGAAATATTAGGAAATATGGCGGCTTGGGTTATCACAAAGGCCACACTGAAGAAATGAGACCGAAAGGAAATAAAGAACAAGACATGTGAGCTTGTGGGCAGCCAGGTGGAGGATGCTGTAGTCAGGCTGAGCTGCTATGGCTAACAACCTGGTATGGTACGAATGCACTTGGAGTGTTCAAAGTACAGAAATGGGGTCAATATGGCTCAGAGACAAAAAACTAAGGCCTGAGAGGTAGAGGCCAAGTCACACAGGGCCTGAGAGGTGAAGGTAAAGGCTTCAGTTTACAGTTAGAGCTATGCAGAATCGCTGTAAAGCTTAAGCAGGGAGTGGTATAATCAACTGAGACTTTAAAAAGGCCATTTCAATTCTAAGTGAGGCACAAAGAAGGTGGCAGGGAAGATGCGAATAGGAGGATGAGTTCATAGTTGGTACAATAGTCCAGATAAGCAATGAAGCTGGTTCCAGTTAAGGTGTTGGTATTGGAAGAGTTTAGAGATTAGGTCATGAGACTCCCACATGGAGTGAATATGGGAAGAAAAAGTCAGGATGTCTCTCAGGTCCTTGGCCAGATTAACTGGGTAACTTTTTTTTTTTTTTTTTTTTTTTTATCGTTACATTGAGACCAGCAGATGGCATAATGGTTTTGTTGCTGGACTGCCATTAGTCGACAATGGTCGTCCCACACCCAGCAGCTTAAAACTCACCAGGTGCATGTGCATGCAAGCCCAAAATCCCAAGAGAAGAATGGAGGAAAAGGGATTGTGGCTTAGCCATCCTGTCTGGGGGGGTGCTGTCTTGCTTTCTGTCTGTCTGTCTTTCTCTGTCTCCCCAGCAAGTACATGTGCCCTATAGCAAAAATGTCTCTAAATAAACAGTTACAATTTTTAAAAAGAGTTATTTATTTAATTTTATTTATAATCATTATTATTTTTTAAATTCCTATAGGGCACACACACTCACCAGAGACAGACAGAGAGGGAAAGTGGAAAAGCAAGCCACCCACCTCTGGGACTTGAACCACTGTCAGCCATGCCTTAACCATTACACCACCTGCTGGTCCCTTAACTGGGTCTCTTAATTGAGATGAGGAACACTGGAGAGCATCAAGTTTGTGAAAATATCAAGAATTCATTCATTCTGCACATGCTGAGCTGGATAGTGTCACCGAAGTGAAGCAGTCTAGTAATCAGCTGAACATGGATATTGATGCAAAAGAATTCAGAGCTGGAGATATAGATTTAAGATTCGTCATCTTATAGATTATACTTAAAAGCCCTGAGATGAAATCACTAGAACACCAGGTAAAAGTGCTTAGCATAAAAAAGAAATAAAAGTAATTTAGGAATATAGATAAAAGAGCAATTATTTAAATACTACAAAATGAATGGTACAGGTTAGTGAACATACATTTAGGGCAGAGTTTCTCAGCCTTGGCACTACTGACATTTTTGAGCCAGATCATTTTGTGCTATAAGATGCTATCTTGTGCATTGAAGGATGTTTGACAGCATCCTTGGCTTCTACCCATAAGATACCAGAACCCCCTTCTCCAACTGTGACACCCAAAATGATCTCTAGCATTGCCAAAGGGGATTGGTAGAAAATCAGCCCCTACTGATAACCACTGAGTTAGAGGAAAGATTTGGTTGGGTGTAATAAGAAAGAACTAAAAAGAAAAATGATGAAAGAAACTAATTAAAATTGTAACAGACGCACAAGTCTTGGGCCTGAAATGAATCTTAAAGATTGTGTGGCATATGGGCTTGATGTGCCTGGACTCACTGGTGGAGATCTGTTTGATTTAACTGAAACAAAAAACAAATACATGGACCTCACTGTCTGACTAAGGGAAGCAACATCCAATTAGATGAAATAAAATACCCTCTGGGGTTGTCCTGATTGATTTTTGTTACTTTAATTTTCAATTAAAAAAAACCAGATCTCTAATAAAAGTACATTTTAAACTAAAGACTTAATGTAAATATGTGTGCTAATGTTCTAAGTACTTTAAAGGTGCTCTCTCAACAGCTGTCTTAAAAGCCACATATATTCTGTTCTTGTTAACAATTGGCCCAGCAATACTCATTTAACGGATTATGTACCATTATGTGTCAACTATTTTCCTTCCACTTATTTTGCTAACACTAAAATAGGGCACTCCCCGCCAACGTATCTGGATAATAGCTGTGTTCATAAATTCCACACCACTTTAAACACACAACATAATCCCACAGAAATTTGAATTAAATGAGGACAGGAAGTACAAACAGAGGCAAGGCAAAACCCAGTACTGCGTTTCTCTCTGATAGGGCAGGGAGGATCAGAAGCGCTTCACACACCAGGTCGCCAGCCTACCCCTGCCAGCCAAGGATTTAACAAACTCAGCCAGCTCAGAGAACAGTGTGGATTTTACCATTAAAAAAAAAAAAAAAAATCATGGTGAAGCGACTAGGCTTTATACAAGAGGGTAAAGGGAATAAAAGAGATTTTCTTTAAACTCGTTTCTCTCTTTCCTACTAAAGTTTCCCTTCTATATAGAGCATAGGTTAGTTCTTTGAAAGCCAGAGCAATTTAAATAAATGCATGTATTTGATAGACCATTTAGTTATTTAGGGTTAAGTTCAATTTAACCCCAAAATACCCTCTTTTGAGAAGCTAAACAATGGGATTTTTGGCAAAGCGTATCTGTCACATGCTCAAGCCCCTTAAAGACAATCTCGGTGTTTTTCAGTAAACAGTCTGATCTGTGAAATCCTTCAGAATTGATCTATTTAAGGTCTGCAGGAAGCTAGGTGAGGAGCCTTGTGATTCATCCATCTAAAGAAACAAAGAGACAAAACGGACTGAATTCTCTATATTAACCTGACCACTGTTAGAGGTAAAATTCAGTTTCAGGATAGCACTTATTGGTCAGTGCCATATAATACGGTACTTCTTTCAATCTATACTCCAGAGTACACAGTGCTCTGTAAGCGTTAACCAGAGTCCTCAAGGTGAGCCGTCTCACCCCGGGCCCTTCATTTTAAAAATTCGAACTCTTATCTCCAAAATTTCTAAAGCCGCTGCATGCAGAAGAGAGGTCATGTGGATTTCTTGTTAAATTCCAACCTCAGAGCTCTAACTTGTCCTCTAAGCTCTCGAGAAACAGATTGGCAGCCGGTGTCTCGGAGAGGTTTCTGACAGCATGCACTGGGTGATTTCACCAAAGGGCTTATTTTATAAATTCTGAGTCCCCTCTTCCCCCAGACATTAGCATTTTAAGCCACGAATTGTGTTAAGGACACAGCTGTACACTGTGCACTTTACAAACGCCATCAAAGAGCAGCGTACAGGCAGAGGAAGGGAGATAGGAAGGGCTAAGGAGTGCAGGGTGGCTTTGCAGTGCCTTCTGGGGCAACACAAGTAGAGCTTTAATGAGCCAAGTTGTTTGTTTTTTTAATCAAAGGGAATAGAAAATTGTTATTAACCTTAAGAACCGTTTAAAATTCTAAATAAATGTTCTTATAACATATGCTCCTTGAAGGAGGAAACATGGCCTGTTTATCTTGGTCCACACCCGATACAGGTAGAAAACCTAATACATACATTTCTGATGGCATGGTCTGTTGAATTTATTGAACAAGAAATGCTAAAGTAAGGACAAAGAATCACCTTCAGAAGATCAAATTTTAAAAAGCTCCACTACATAAAAGAAAGAAAAAAAAACCTTTAACTATATTTATAAATTTTGCTTTTTAAAATTATTTAAGGAACTAAAATGTGAAACCCATAAACCCGAGCTCACTTAAAAGTAAAACAAATAAAAAAAAAAAAAATACTTACTCCTCCACTAGCTCCGTGAACCAGAACACTTTCTCCAGCCTTCACACGGGCCCTGCACAAGAAAGCATACAGATTCCTTCTTAGTTTTTGAAGCTAAGTTCAGGCATTTCTCATTCTTTAAGGAATTTCTACTAATCTTAGCTCAGCTAACGTTTACCCTAAGAGCAAATGCATCCTGACATACAATCCAAGATATTCTCTAAACTCCACATGAGCCAACGATGGTTCTACAGAGCCACAGATAAAAGAAAATCTTCAATTCCCTTAGTAATTCTACAAATGTCTCCTGGCGGTCTCTATGTGGCAGGGACTGTGCTGGATGCAGGAATCATACAATGGTCTCCTTCTGCGAGGCTGCAGCCCTGGTGGGTTTGTTCAGTAACACTGCTGAGCTAAGGGGAACTGGAGTCACTCTCTCCCACACAGTCCCATAGAAAGTGTCTAAGGCAGGTTTATTATTACTCAGTCTTTATTCTATTGTTCAGAGTAATGCCCAAGTAAACATAACAGCTTTTTTTTTTTTTTTTTTGGCTAGGGGTAAGAAAATATTTCTACCATTCCACATCTTTGAACACCAGTCTGCACCTGCCTCTAAGCTCTCATTTCCAAAAGCTATGCTGAGTCGCAATAGTAAGAAAGAAGGAAATAGAATAAATCCTGTCACAAAGGTTCCATGTCACCTCTTCCCCCAAAAAGTGTCCAGGTCCTCTGGTGAAATGACATGTGCTTTTTACTCCTGGCTTATACTTCTACTTTCCTATTAAAGACTTAAAATAAGGAGCATGCCACCAGCCAGCTAGGGGGATGTTTAACTACTGTAGATGGACAAGTGCTAATGTCACAGCTGGCAGATGCTGTGTCATCCAGACCTGACTCTCAGGGAGGATCTCTTGTCTCTAGAACGATGTGGGGCAAGCACACTGTAGAGATAGGTATGCTCAATATGGAAATGAGAACTGAGTAACCAGAGGCTTGTCCATGGCTGTGTGCCAATAGCTAACAAATGGCTCCTACGCTTTTGCTTGGAGATAAAGGGATTGAGGACAATGAGAAACTGAGGGTTTGACTGACAAACTGAGGTAACTATTACTGGAAAAATTAGACATTTAAAATGCAAAGTACAGGGACCAGCAGTTGGCGTAATGGCTATGTCGCTGGACTCCCATGTAGTTGACTGCAGTTTGAGTCCCAGACCTGGTAGCCTAAACTCATGCCAGGCAAGGGACTGCGGAGTGGCCATCCCCTCTGGGAGGTAATTTTTCACTTTCTGTCTCCCTGTCTCTTTCTGGCAAGCGCATGTACTGTAGAGCAAAAACTTCTCCAAAAAAAAAAAAAAAGTAAAGTACAAATGTAAAGGGTAGGATTACTAGTATAATACTATGGGATATAAAATACTAATAAATACCTTTTTAAAAACTTATAAACAACCATTCAAACACTAAGAACACATTCTCTGAAATCTTCAGGCCTAGGATATGGGGGAAAAGTAGGCAAACCCTCTATGGGATTCCCACTACTACAAATCTTCTGTCCTGGTATAACGTCACTGTGATGGTTTAGGAATCCATTTGATTGTGCCAAGGTGCCCCAATGTGTGTTCAAACATTACTCTGAATATTTCAATGCGGGTATCTTTTAGATAAGATTAATATTAATTTAAAAATGGATTTTAAAAATGGTTATTATAGTCAGAGAGCACATGTGCTCATCAGGGAGAGACAGAGAGAAACAGCGTGAAAGAAAATACCCTCCAATAACGCATGGTCACACTGTAATCCCTGCTTCATTTCTCTACTCTTGGGATTTCAGGAAAGCACATATATTCACCTAACACATTTTTCAAGCAATTAGGTCTGGAATTCCAATAGCTCAGGTCAGCTATGTGGGATCTAGTTTCCTTAGCCATTAGGCCACAGGGCTGCCCCATAAACTGGTGGATTTGAGTATAATAGATTCCCCTCTAATTACCTTTAATCCAATCAATCAAAGGCTGTGTAGAACAAAGACTGACATCTCCTACGTAAGAGGGAATTCTTTTTTTTTTTTTTTTCTGGATAGGTTTTTCTATAGGGTGCATACACGTGCCAGAAAGACAGAGAGACATAAAGCGAGTAATCACCCTCTCAGGGGGAAGGCCACACTGCAACCCCTATTCCTCAATTCTCCTCTCAGGATCCAAGAGGGAATTCTGCCTACAGACTGCCTCTGCACTTAAACCACAGCTCTTCCTGTGTCTCTAGCCTGCTGGCCTTCCTCATTAGGTTTTAGAACCAACAGGCCTCTACCATTTTTTGAGCTAATGCTTCAAAATCAATCAACTGACCAATCAATCTGTGTGTGCGATTGATGATTTTAAGGAATATATATATATATATGTGCATGTACGCACAAGGAGTCTTCAAAAAATTCATGAAAAACATGCATTAATAAAAGAAATAATGCATGGATTTCAAACACTTTTTTACACCACATAAACTCATACTTTAATACTCCCTTTCAATTTATTTTCTGAAGTCCTCTCGTGTGTGTGTGTGTGTGTGTGTGAGAGAGAGAGAGAGAGAGAGAAAGAGAGAGAGAGAGAAAGAGAGAGGCAGGGAGAGAGAGAAATACTGTTAATTTTAGGTGTCAACTGGGCTAGATTAAGGGATAACTAGTGAGCTGCTTAGTATTTCTGGGTGTGTCTATGAACGTTTTTCCAGAGGAGACTGGCATGTAATCAGTGGACTGGGCGGGGACGATCTGCCCTCAATGTAGGTGGGCACCATCTAATCAGCTGGGCACTCAGGTAGAACCAAAATGGCAAAGGAAGGATAATTCCATCTCTCTCCTAAAACTGGGACATCGTTTTCCTCCTGCCCTTGGGCTTCAGACCCTTAGGCTTGGACTCCAGGACTTGCACCTCCACACTACCTCGCCCCAGTGGAGTTCTCTGGCTTTTAGCCTCTGACTGAGAGTTACACCACTGGCTTCCCTGAGCTACGCTACTGGCATCCTAGGGTCTGCAGTTTGCAGATGGCCTGTCATGAAACCTTTCAGTCTCCATAATCAGGTGAGTCACCTAATAGGTCCTCTCCTTTATTCTTCTCCCTCTCTCAATTCCTTTCTCTTAGATAAACACACACAACTCCAGTTGGTCCTCTCCCTCTGGAAAGTCCTAATACAATATACAATGACACACATATACAATCTGTGGATTCCGCTTCTCCAGAGAACCCTAACATAATCATCTTCCCCTGGGAATTATGGCAGAGGCCTAGGCACTTGGCCTGGCCTTCCAGATTGCTGTCCCCTACTGTCTCCTAGTCACCGAAGACTCTAATATCCAGCACACAGGCTTTCTTCTCCACCCCAAATCCAGTCCCAATCTTGATTTCAATATTCACCAGGCAGAAAATCTAGCATCACAACTCCTAAACTCTCCACATTAGCCACTCTCTCCCACAGCTTAATCTGGTAAATACTAACAACCTTTCAACCTAGGAATTATTGAACATCAATAAACAACATGATGACAATAATGTATCTGAGTGCTGTAAGCTTTTGATTCTCTAAACCTCTCTTCAACTAAAGAGAATACTGTCTCTCAGCTGCTCCACTTGTGCCTACTTGCTGCTCTCCTGGTCTCACCTCCTCCCCTATTCAGCCTAGACT
>NW_006159638.1:1080701-1090940 GCF_000334495.1 Tupaia belangeri chinensis
GTGTGTGTGTGTGTGTGTGAGAGAGAGAGAGAGAGAGAGAGAGAGAGAGAGAAAGAGAGAGAGAGAGAAAGAGAGAGGCAGGGAGAGAGAGAAATACTGTTAATTTTAGGTGTCAACTGGGCTAGATTAAGGGATAACTAGTGAGCTGCTTAGTATTTCTGGGTGTGTCTATGAACGTTTTTCCAGAGGAGACTGGCATGTAATCAGTGGACTGGGCGGGGACGATCTGCCCTCAATGTAGGTGGGCACCATCTAATCAGCTGGGCACTCAGGTAGAACCAAAATGGCAAAGGAAGGATAATTCCATCTCTCTCCTAAAACTGGGACATCGTTTTCCTCCTGCCCTTGGGCTTCAGACCCTTAGGCTTGGACTCCAGGACTTGCACCTCCACACTACCTCGCCCCAGTGGAGTTCTCTGGCTTTTAGCCTCTGACTGAGAGTTACACCACTGGCTTCCCTGAGCTACGCTCCTGGCATCCCACGGTCTGCAGTTTGCAGATGGCCTGTCATGAAACCTTTCAGTCTCCATAATCAGGTGAGTCACCTAATAGGTCCTCTCCTTCTCTCTTCTTCTCCCTCTCTCAATTCCTTTCTCTTAGATAAACACACACAACTCCAGTTGGTCCTCTCCCTCTGGAAAGTCCTAATACAATATACAATGACACACATATACAATCTGTGGATTCCGCTTCTCCAGAGAACCCTAACATAATCATCTTCCCCTGGGAATTATGGCAGAGGCCTAGGCACTTGGCCTGGCCTTCCAGATTGCTGTCCCCTACTGTCTCCTAGTCACCGAAGACTCTAATATCCAGCACACAGGCTTTCTTCTCCACCCCAAATCCAGTCCCAATCTTGATTTCAATATTCACCAGGCAGAAAATCTAGCATCACAACTCCTAAACTCTCCACATTAGCCACTCTCTCCCACAGCTTAATCTGGTAAATACTAACAACCTTTCAACCTAGGAATTATTGAACATCAATAAACAACATGATGACAATAATGTATCCAAGTGCTGTAAGCTTTTGATTCTCTAAACCTCTCTTCAACTAAAGAGAATACTGTCTCTCAGCTGCTCCACTTGTGCCTACTTGCTGCTCTCCTGGTCTCACCTCCTCCCCTATTCAGCCTAGACTCCAGAGTGGATGATCCCAACTGCTTCCTGCCTCCCTTCAACCCCACCCCCCACCTCCCCAGTACTCTCATTTCCTTTGCGCTACTCTACTGTCACCAGTATTTCAGGCCTGGATTAATGAAACCTAACTTCCCTGAAATGGTATCCAAATGTTGAAGGACTAAAGAAGAAAATCACATGACCATGCATTTTGATGACCCATCAGTTCTGACTCTCAAAAGATCATTTTGCCTCCAACTTAATTAGGAAAACTGAAGCAATCACATGTAAGCTCCTAAAACACTCCCCTCACTATCTATAAACATTTCTGCAATTATACCATCTTTACCTTCTCTAGGTTTTACAGATGAGCTGCCCTTTCAGTACTTACAATAAATTTTTCTACCTCTGTCCTAATTCAGTTCATCCTAGCTTTTGCAGGATCATGTTCCACCTGCTACTCTCCTGCTAGATCTTTTCCCAGCAATAAATGTGTTTAAGTCTTGTCCATGCTTTAAAACAACCTTTGATCCCAGTACTCTGATCAAATAACTGTCCTGTCTCCCCATTTCCTTAGAGTAGTCTTCATTCAAGGAATTGATTTCTTCTTTCTTCCTCAACTTAGGCAACCGATTTTCTGTCCCACCCCTCTACTGAAAATGACCTGACTAAAGTCACCAATGACTTTCAACTGCTTTGCTCAGCTGTTAGTTATTTTCTGAACAGACCTCGCTGCTACACTTACCAGCTAGCCTCCCACCCTGGTAGCAATACCAACTTCTGCTCCTCCTACTACCACATCCACTGACCACTTAATCTGTGCCAGGTACTGTACCGACAGTTTCCCATACATTATCTCATTTAATTCTCACCATACCCCTAGGAGGTCAGTGCTGTTATTATCTATGTTTTTCAAATCACTAAACTGTAGCTGAGTTGGGAAAGTAACTTGCCCAAGGCCATATAGCTGGTACTAGGCGAAAATATTACTCTAACCTAGGTCTTTCTGTCTTCAAAGCCCACACTTTTACCAGATGTTTCACAAATCCTATGACTTCTAGACTCTGCTGGCCTTGGAATTCACTCCCTTTGGATCTCTTAGGACTCCCCTTTTCATCTGACTACACTCTTAAATGTTTATATTCTCTGGGGTGCTATTCTTATTCCACTGTTCTTCTCACTCCCTGAGTGATTTCAATCACTCCTTATCCTGTCACCTCTCACTTCTATCCCTACGTCCACAAGTTTATACCTAGAGCCTTCAAGCTTCACACTCTTTTATCCTACAGGCTACTGGACTCCTCCATTGAGATGTTTAAAACTGAACACAAACTTCCTTTTCTTTATCACAATTAAAGATTACTCAAGCTAGAAATCTAGAACTACAGGAGGAGCTCTTCTTCCTCATTCTCTGCAACCAATCAACGAATACTCCCCTAACCAAATAGCTATCCTTTCCTCTCTACCTCTTCTACCATGCTGCCATGACGCTTGTTCTAGCCCAATTCTATCTAGAGGAGATTCCTGTAAGACCTGCCTATCTCTCTTTTCACTCCTTCCCTGGAAACCATCCTTCACACAGCAGAGAAGTGATTTCAACAACCCACTGATATGACCACAGCACAGCCCCTGTCCCTCAAAGAACAATGTGTGAGTGCTATAATCTAGCTTTTCACAATCTGAAACCTCCCTATTTGATAATGAGAGCTGAAACTAATTGAGAGGTTACTTAATTTTTGCCATTCTCTGTCTTGAAAGTTTCTTTCCTATAAAACCAAACCAAATAAGCTCTTCCCACACACCTGCTGTTTTCCCTATATACCAAGCTATTCTAACCATCTTAAATGTGCTTTCCTCTACTAGCTACTCCTCCCCAAGTGAACTCCTTCTGATCCTTTTCAAACACTTAGTGGAATTAATTAAATTGTACATTTTTAGATCCCAGCCGAGAAATTGTACAGTGGGTCTGGGACAGGGCCCTTTGTGTACTTTTTAAGTAACCACCCAGATGACTCTAATAGATAACATCTTTTGAATTGTGGCTATAAAATAATCTAAGGTTTATAGTTTGCCAGGAAGCCCTACATCAACATCACAAGCATATCCCTTGTGATCCAAAATTTCTATGTAATTTTAATCACTGTACTTCTCACGTTATATATATGTATGTGTGTGAATATATATATATGTATATAATCACTCTTATGTCTATCTTCCTTACTAGCCTATACATCTTTCTTGAAGACAGTGTTGCTCTTTTTTTGTGTCCCCAATAATTAGCACAACTCCAGATTAGAACAGTTTCTACTCCATCAATGTTTAATGGTAAGTAACTAGTAACCAGAAATGAAAATGGATGTATAGACAACAGGAAGACTGGCAGTTAATATTTGCCCTTCTTTGGCATTGGCTGCAAAATGGACAGAATGTGTTATTACCTCTGTAACAGAGCTCGATAAGCAGTAAAATACGGGATACCAATGGCCGCTCCTTGCTTAAAGTCCAGATTTTCAGGAAGTTTGAAAACCGTATGAGCAGCTGCAAGAGCATACTCTGCATAGCCCCCAGAGATCGTGTTGGTAGTGAAAACTCTATCACCTTTCTGGGAGGAAGACATAAATGAATAAATGTACCAGGGTTTAAACATTATGTCAAAATGGGTAAAATCACTTACAATGCAAGCTTTATCACACAAGAAACAAATGAGTACTTACATATTGCCTTGTACCTCTGACAGTTTCATAAAATGACTTAAAAATACTAAAAATTTTTAAATGTTTTATAAGGGGGAACCGATAAAAAACAAACAAACAAACAAAAAAAAAACAATGAAGGGAAATGGGAAAAATAAATGAAGGGAAGGAGAATGCCCTGAGTGCCACAGCAATGACAACAACAATAACTCAGCTTTGTGGAGTGCTTACTATGCTAGGCACTGCATTAGATGTCTTCTGTGCATTGTCTAACTGGATCTCCACAATAGCCTGTGAGGTGGGCACCTGTATTACGTCCACTTCAGATTAGTGGCCACTACATATGTGAGGAAATTGAAGTATAGAAAAGTTTAGTAACATCCTCAAACCAAGCAGTTAGTAAATGGTGGTCAATACAAACCATTATTTTTTGTGCAAAATACTAGGGAAAAGAAAGAAATAAAATTTAAAGTTTCTTCCAAACACCAAATACCTGTTCAATTCTCTGCATGGATGTCCTCACCCTTGCATGTCTAGCATTTCTCATGCATGTTCTCCAAAGCAGAAAGCCATGTTAGCAGGATGAGCAAGGCTTCTGTATTTGTCACAGTACTAGAAACACAGTCAGCTCTCAATACATGTCTGCTGGCCCACCAAGAAAAAGCAGATGCATGACTGAGGGTAAAGTCAAGGACTATACAGGCTTGCATAGGTCCAATGTGATGTACCTCCTAGGAGGAAATGAGACTGCCCATGATAAAGAGAAGCTCTACCTCCTCTTCCTTGAAAAAATGATAAATATTCCTTGAAACAGACAAAATGATAAGGCAATGACCACCTAGTATACTTTAATTGGTCCTACAATAAAGAAATTTGAAAAAGCAACAGCACTATGCAGTGAGATAGAGATGGAAAAGATTTAAAAGGAACCCAAGAGCCCAAGAAATGCTGCACCACATAACAATGTCACCTACAAGTGGTCAGGTAAGACTAAGTTAGGATTAATCAAACATTCTCTAAGAATTCACTATATGAAAGGCACTACTTTGAATTCTGCAAGGGATAATAATAGTAAGACACTGTCCTTAATCTCCAGAATCTTAAACTCGAGGCTCAGAAAGGAGGATAAAAATAATCACAAAGCAAGGCAAACGTGATAAGGCATCAAAGATAGGTATAAGAAAAAGAAAATTTCCTCCAAGTTATGAGAATTAAGAATAATTTCATTGAGTGGCCAGCAGGTGGCAAACTCACACAAGACCTACTGCGGTTCAAGTCCTGGACCTAGCAGCTAGAAACATGCTGAGTGCATGTGCATTCATGCCCAAAATCCTGAAAGGAGAAGGGACTGTGGTGTGGCCATCTGCCCTGGGGGAGAGGGGGGTGATTTCTCATTGTTTCTCTCTCTCTGTGTCTCCAGCAAGCACACATGTCCAATAGCAAAAATCTCTCTCAAAAATAAATAAATAAAATAAAAAGAATCGCTTCACTGAGAAGCTAATATTTGAGGGAAGAACTGAAGGATTGAATAAGATTTTGAAAATTAGAACTGAGAGGAGTCATTAGTGGGTGAAGGAAACAAAGTCAGCAAAGGAATAGGGGCAGGAATAAATGCTGAGAAATTACCAGGATTTATTCTCCATGAGTAAGTAGTCTCACATATATACATAATCACTTTTGGAAATAAAACAGAAAGGAAATAAATGAGGGCATAAAGCCCCTTGAATTCACATTTGTAAGTTTCCACATAATTCTGCCAAGCAAAAGAGCCAATAGGAATAAAGGCACGGAGATGAGCTTTGAATGTACAGGGAAGGAGGAACAGTCCATACTAAGAAATAAACTCCAGGGTGTGAAGGAGTGGGAAACAAGAATGGAAAGATAGGTGGGAGAGAGCATAAAATAATCTTTATTCATAATATTAAGAAATTTCAACAATACCATGAATCTATAAGGGATGAATGTAGAATTAAAATAGAGGTATAAAACAACTGTTTTTACATTCTTCATTCTAGAGGACAATTCTAACCAGAGTAAGGACAGATTTAAGGGATAAGGGGAGAGAGTGGTAAGTATCTATAATAGAAATCCAGGTCAGGGGTGCAATAAAGAACAGAAAATAACTTCAACTAAACCACAGGCAGTGGGAATGGAAGGAGAGAGAAAACGCTGTCAGTAAGGAAGAGCTGGTACAGTAGAGCAAGGAGATAAGCATTCAACCCAGATAATCACCAAGATGCATCCAAGAGAGGAGTAGTCTGCAGAAGAGCTCAGTTCTCAACACTTCGAGTAAGAGGTTCCTCGAAGTTGTCCACGTGGCTCCAGTGCTCTCCAAGAGAACTTTCTGTGATGATGGGAAGGTTCTATCCAAGTCTGCACTGTCTAGTCGGCTAGCCACTAGACATTAGGGTGTCTAAGCATTTGAATGTTGCAAACTTAACTCAGAAACAGAGTTTTCTATTTGAATCTAAATTCATTTGAATTAAATTGCCACATACGGCTAGTAACTACTGTAGTAGACAGCGCAGGTCTGTCCAGGGCTTCATAGACAATTCTAACCTAAAGCTACAACATGTGATCATAGAAACCCTAAGAATCCAGGAGATCATCATGAATAAGGTACAGCGTACAAAAGGCAGAGGTCTAAGCCAGGTGTTAAAGGCCCGGACAACACCAAGATTTTAGAAGCATCCAGGAAAAGAGAAAACCGAAAAAAAGATGCTCTTGGAAGAAGGGGGAGTGAGGAAAAAATGATGTCACAGAGCCATAAAAAAACTTGTGTGTTTTTTTGTTTTTTGTTTTTTAAGAAAAAGTTAAGTGGTTAAGAGTGTCAAATGTCACAGAGAAGTCAAGAAAGATAATGACATAAAAGGGCCCATTAACTCCCGACAACTTAGAGGCCATTAGTGACATTAGCAAGAATCCTTCCAGTGGAGCACGGGGCAGAAGCCAGACTGCCACAAGCTGAGGAGTGAAAAGCTGTGTGAATCCGCCTTTCTTCTGTTCAGGGGCATGTTAATCTTCTTTGTCTCAGCCAATTTTGGTAAATGTGCTGCCACAGTTGAGTAGGTCAAGGAATAATGAGCAAAGATGCTAGAACATGAGTATGCTATGAATATACTATCTACATTTTATGTCTTTTGGTAATGACATAAAAGGCCCATTAACTCCCGACAACTTAGAGGCCATTAGTGACATTAGCAAGAATCCTTCCAGTGGAGCACGGGGCAGAAGCCAGACTGCCACAAGCTGAGGAGTGAAAAGCTGTGTGAATCCGCCTTTCTTCTGTTCAGGGGCATGTTAATCTTCTTTGTCTCAGCCAATTTTGGTAAATGTGCTGCCACAGTTGAGTAGGTCAAGGAATAATGAGCAAAGATGCTAGAACATGAGTATGCTATGAATATACTATCTACATTTTATGTCTTTTGGCATATATATAACAAAAGCCCCGATCATAACACTTTCATTGACCTTGGTCTGAGTCAAAGCTCTGAAACTGTACATGTGAACTTAATTTTTTTTTTCATATTTTATTTATACTTCTAAAGAATTAACATTCCTTTTTATTTTGCAAAGCTAAATATATAAATGGAGTCAAAATTATGTTGATTTGTGTATTATTGAGAGTTAAGAAAATAGTATAATTTCCTTTTTTATCTTTCCTCACATAATTCTATTAAATTGAAAGGCTCACAGCTCATTCTGTGAGAATGTAAAAACACAGAAAGTACCCAGCATTTATTCCCAACAATGCAAACAAATGAGGCCTCTCAATAAAAAGTCATTTCTTTTTTGGCGAGAGGAGTCCCCCAAGTGGCAAAAGTTGTGTAACAGGGCCTTGTAAAGCCTTAAGTATAGACATATTTTAAAGCTATGTGAAAAATATTTTAAGAAAAAATATTAAGCCTAAATAAAATAATTAAAAATATAATACCTTGAAAGCAGATACATCATCTCCAACAGCTTCTATTAACCCAGCCACGTCTGAGCCAGGAGTATAGGGTAAGACTGGTTTCCTGTTGTAAGTACCAGAGCGAATATATGTCTCCACTGGGTTTACACCACATGCGTGCACTTTGATTAGAACCTGCAGTGACAACGTATTTCAGTTCACATGCAACATTTAGGTATTCATTCAGCATTACCCCATGACTGCTGATCATGGGAGTGATAAAAATAGAAGGAAAAAAAAAACAACCAAATAGGTCCTTGCCTTCAAAAAGCTCACATTTTCATTTTGCAAACTAACATGGAAATAAAAAGCTAAACTAGAATGGCTTACATATTACATTGAAAAAATGTGGGGAAAAGAGTGGAAAAAAAGAAAGTGTGTGTAGCATAGACCTATTTCTTTTTCTTTCTAGAATTACAGGAAGAAGGTTATTTCTTGGCTTCCTTCATGAGTAGCCAAATGACTAACTTCCAGCCAATGGAATATGAGCAAAAAAAAAGAGCACCACTTGCAGGCCTGACCCATAAAAACTATAAAAAAACAGTAAGCCGTCCACACTGTGCTTCATCCTTTCATGGGGACCTCGAAAGAGAGGTGTTGAAAGTGGCAGAGTCACATGAGGGAAGAAGTCTGGGTCACTGGGTTCCTGTGGGGAAAATAGCTACCCACCAACATTTTGGAATTTAAGAATTTAGTGAGTTGAGAATTTCCTACTGTTGAGTCACTGAGATTTTGAGGCTCCACTATTTCAGGAGCTAATTTTACCTTAATTATTACAGAATCATTATCTCTGCTATAAGAGTAAGGGAAGGCCTTACAGAAGAAATGATACTTGAGGAAGGCCCTAAAAGGTGTGTACAATTTTTTTTTAGGAATGGGAGAAAGAGAATATTTTAGATAAAAGGAATCGCATGTGCAAAGACAGAGGAAATGAGAGCATCTCTTGGGGCAACTAGATAAAGTGCGATGTTGTTACAACACAGTTCACGAAGAAGGACTGACAAGAAATAAATCTAAAAAGATAGGTTACAACCAAATTGTAAAAACTCTCATAAGGTTTGCAAAGGAAATTAGATTTGGGAGCGATGGAAGGTGCAGTAATAAAAATACATAATTTTGAATCAAAAGTATATTGTTAAAGGCATTAAAGATGATTAAACTCTACATTGAAATTCTTCTAAATCTTATGAAAAAGCATACGTGCAGAAAAAAACCATTTTCCCACCATGTGCAAAATAAAAATCACCAAAGTTTGTAATTGAATAACTTTTTAAAACTACATATGACTCCATTCAGAAAAATCCAGCTATTGCACTGCATAGATGATTCTCAACCTCAAAACTTTTCTTATAACCAGAGGTTATTCTTTCTCATACATCTACTTCAGTAATTACTAGATTTATGTTAATATTGTCAGAGTTCATATCTATAAACAGTGTAAGCTTTGTCATAATTCAGTGTCTTTAAAAATTATTAAGTCTCCTTCTTTTGAACACTAACTTGATGTTTAGACTCACACTCATACGTAATTACTGCCCAAGTAAAGTAATTATTTCTACCTGATGGCCTTTTGGAATTGGTACTGCAACATCTGACTGGAGTATCAGCTTTTCTGGTCCACCAAATTCAAAAACTCTAATAGCTCTCATCAGCTTCTGTCCAGTTGCCATGGTAATCTAGATACTAAGAAAGAAAAATTAGCGTATCATCATATTGTATCTTGGCTATCACCATGTTTTTTCCCCCTGGAGGTGGCAGATCAAACAATTTTTCAACAACAATTTAAATCATCAGCTCACGACTGATCTCATTTCATGTTTAAGGACCTTTCATCTTACAATCTTTCAGCTACAAAGCAGAATACTTCATACTACTTCCTGTAGGGATTCAATGCCTTCAACAAGATAATCAAATCTGCAAATAAAAACATGTAGATAGAATGACAAAATACTATACCTTCGGTTTTCTTTTTCTTTTTCATCTTTTTCTTTTCTTCTTCTTTTTTTTTTTTTTTTTGAGAGATATTTGTTATAGGGCACATGTGCTCACCAAAGAGACAGAGAGACAGAAAGTGAGAAACACCCCCCCCCCCCCGGGGTGATGGCCACACCACCACAACCCAGTCTTCTCCACTGTGTTCTCAGGATTTTGGGCACACGCACACACACACACAAACACAGCCCGCCTGAGTTTCAAGTTGCCAGGCCCAGGTCTCAAACTGTGGTTAACTATGCGGGAGTCCAGTACCTCAACCACTATGCCACCTGCTGGTCCCATTAGGTTTTCTTCTGTGTAGGCTTGGATAGCAAAACCTTGTAAATTCTGGGAGCCCACAGAAGTCTTATTAGATAGGTCTTTTTTTGCTAGATTATGAAATATTTTAAATATAAATATTAAAAATATAATAAACACACTTAGCTGACATCAGATTTAGCAATAATTTTAAAATGCCAAGTGTGTGTGTATAAGCTCAGG
>NW_006159638.1:1090980-1096973 GCF_000334495.1 Tupaia belangeri chinensis
AGAGAGTATGCATTCTTTTCACACTACCCAATGGGTCCAAGTTACATCCCAATTCTTTTCCTTCCAATTCTCCACCCTGCCAGGATCCTGAGCACAGATAAGCATGACCAATGTGCTTTCAAACAGCTGGGGCGGGACTCAAATCCTGGTCTACCATAAGCCTGTGGTTGAAAAAAAAAAAAAAAAAAAAAAAAAGAGGACGACCCTGGTTGATCATGTGGGATACAGTTTCCTCTGCACAGCACTTAACCACTGTGCTATGAAGCCAGCTCTAAAATATCAGAGCATTTTAAAAATCTAAAACAGGATAGATAACATTGAAGGCTAAATGTATGCATTCCCTAACCCTCTCTGCCCATCCTTTTAACATGTACCTATAAAAATTCATTCAGCTCTCACCTTTCCCATGCACACTGTGCCACTACTACATGTTCACATATTAGTAAACACTATGTGCTATTGTTTTGCATGCCTTCAGACTTTATTTAGGTTGTACCATACTGTACTTAATTCTGCCATTTGCTTTTTCCTTCACCATGAAGGTTTTGAGATTTATCAATGTTAAACTATTGGCTTTATGTAGATTGTTCATTTTAATGAAAACATTAACAATTTAGACCACTACCCTGCATGCAAACTTTTATACATTATGAGTGCTCAGTTGACATTTCTGTCCTAAACTGTTTACATTAAAATGAAAAGAAAATCAGAGGTAAAACAAGCTTTAAGAAAAATCAAAGAACATTTGTATATAAAATCACATAACTTTGAAAAATCTTCTGTACTAGTGAAAATGTAATGGAGAGATTCTAACTTCATCTCCATAACTGAATTTATGACTTATCATGATTTCTTGAAATTATTATATCAAATGTTGTTAGATTCTGGTACCACCTAGAACAGCTTCCTCAATCCAAGCAGTTTAAACATGAGAAAAAGTTGCAGAAATTATTGGGTCACTGGAAAATCATGACACATTTTTTGCATAGAAAAATGACTTAAGAGAAACACGAGATGAAAGAATTCCAAAAAGTTGAGCTCAGAACAGGAATACTCAGAGCCATGCTGGGTATAAAATCTCATTCCACATACAGGGGGAGAAATCAAAATCAATCTGGTGGTGTTATTGATGAAAAGTCTTGATAAAATAAATCAAAATTTTGTGTCATTTAAAACCCTTGATGCTAAAACGACATAACACAGGACCTTGCACAAAGGAGAAAGTGAAATTTCCAAAGGATGTTTAGTAATGGTGTATCCTGAATTTCAGCTCTAGAATGAAAGGGGAAGACACAGGCAGAGCGCAGGGACCTAAGGGCACTGCAGAACAGCCAGCTAGGGGGCAAGGGAGTGCAGTCCAGTCCTACTCAGCGTTCTCACTATTGTACTTCTATTTAGGTCTTCAGTCAAGCTGGGACGTTCTTGACAAATGAAAGCATAAAGAAAATAAAACAGAAAAAGAAAAGATTGTCCAGATCAGAGCTTTCTATGGTGGAAATAAGATATAGAAGTTTTTTTGTTTTGCTGTTGTTTCCCTTCTGCTTTTGGTTTCAATATGTATGGAAATAGTGTTGCTTTAGAGTCTTAAGGCTCTAGATTTGAAATTCAGTTCTATTATGTACATATACTAGCCACATAGCCTTGGGCAATGCAGTCTGTATTTTGAGCCTCAGTTTCTTCATCTAAAAGGGACTCCCACTCAAAAGTTGTACTGTAGGGACCAACAGATGGGATAATGGTTACATCACTAGACTCCCACATAGTGGGACCGTGGTTAGAGTCTTGATCCGGAGGCTTAAAACTCACTCTGGGCATAGGGACCAGCAGATGGTGTAATGGCTACGTTGCTGAACTCCCATGTAGTCCACTGTGGTTCCAGCCCCAGATCTGGTGGCTTAAACTCAAGCTGGGAGTGTGTGCATGTGCCCAAGATACCAAGAGGAGAATGAAGGAAAAGGGGCTGCGGAGTGGCCACTCCCCCTGGGGGGGTGATTTCTCCCTTTCTGTCTCTCTGTCTTTCTGGCAAGTGCACATGCCCTATAGCAAAAACCTCCCCCCAAATTTAATCTGACTCTGGGCGCAAGTGTATGCGTGCCCAAAATCCTGAAAGCAGACTGGATGAGAAAGGATTATGGCATAGTCCTTCTCCCTGGGGGGAAGGGATGCTTTCTGTCTCTCTGTGTCTGTCTGTCTCTCTGGTGAGCACACATGCCCTATACCAAAAATCTCTCTTAAAGTAAAAACAAAAAAGTTGTATATATGGCAAATACCAAGCACAGAACTTGGCAAATAATTCTCATTAACAAGAGGATACCATAATTTCTTTCCAATGTTTTTTTAAATATGAATTATTTATTTAATTTTATTTGTTATTATTATTATTTGTAAATTTGTTACAGGGCACATGCACTCACTAGTGAGAGAGACAGAGAGAAGGTGATAGAGGGAAACTGAGAAGACAAGCCGCCAGGTCCGAGACTCAAGTCGCAGTCAGCTATGTGGGAGTCCAGCACCTTAAACACCATGCCACCGGCTGGCCTCTCCAATTTCTTATTCATGAAAATATGCTCCACTCTATAATTCTACAATATCTTTAATATATTTATTTGTAGGACTCACTGTAAAAACAAGTTGTTACCCTCAAATAATTCAGTCAGGATAATCATTTAAACAAAACATTAATATCAACTATTGGCTGTCATTCATTCAACACATAGTTTTTGATCATTAACTGTACAAAGTGCACTTAAACCCAGAGAACACAGTACAAAGAGAAAAATGCTGCACCCAGCTCTTGCGTGCTTTCTGCACTCACTTTCAAGAGCTCACACACACACACACACGCTTAGCTCTCTCTCTACTTTCATTATCTTCCAACTTTCTATTTATTTCTTTCAAATCCCTGCATCTCTCTGCCCACCAAGAGACATTACCATTAACTTTCAAAACTGTAGCAACAATGAAAGCAAAACACTCTAAAATAGAATGTATGTCATGAATCTAACCTATATACCTCCCCCTACATTTTGGTATTGGCTAAACTGGGAGAAAAGAAGAAAGGAAGGAGACTCATCCTTAATACTGGGTTTAGAAGGATCCACCTTCTTTGTCTCACACCTACTGCCTCATCCTACACTTCTTAAAGAGATGGGGCATGACCTTGACAGCACTGTCTTCCATTTGTGCTGCTTTAGATCTTATTCCCCATGAGGCCTTTGCCATTATGATTGACCAGACAGTAATCTGCACTCACTGCCTTCGAATTAATTACTCACAGGATCTTCATCTGCTTTATAATACAGGAGGTAAATCAACAAGAATTATAAAAAGAAGAAAATAACATGACACATTAGTAGTAATTATGGTGATTCTTAAGCCCCTGTAAATAACTGATTTCTTCTAAAATGCACAAGTGTTTCATGTCCATTAACATCATGATTTTCATAATAGGTAGAGAAGCAACAGTGATTAAAATTGTTATTTGTTGCAGAAGTAAAAGCCACTTTATAAATGAGAACACAACACGAGACTTGGCCAGTGTCATGTAGAAGCACAATTAGAACCAAAGTCCTAAAGTACCTTAAATGTTGTTAGCTGATTTTTTCCCCCTTACTTTACAATCCTTTTCATCTTGTCTTTGAAATGCTGGCATAGACTACGCTTAATCTCTTAGAAATAAACTTTACAATAATGATAGAGTGACGGATTGAGCTAGAAATGTAAAACTGAATCAGAAGGTGAGATCATGTACTTTATGATTAAGATAGCTCATTAAAATTTGAAATTTTTTAAATGCCCATAAGTCAGGAGAGTCAGAAATACAAGGGACATGATTCTATTAGGAGAACTAAAAACATCCTCATCTGTAAAATGGAGATAATACTGCCTCTAATAGCATCCTTGTGAGAAATAACTCCAACAGCATAGAAAAAAACCTTTCAAAGCAAGTCTAGAATACAGTAAACTGTATTATTTCATCTAAAACATTTGTGGTCTTGGACCAGCAGAGGGCAATGATTATATCACTGGACTCTCATGTAGTCAACTACAGTTCAAGTCCCAGGCCCTGCAGCTTAAAACTCACACCTGGCATGTGTGTGTGCATGCCCAAAATTCCAAGGGGAGACTAGAGGAAAAGGGACTGCGGTGTGGCTATCCCCCAGGGCAATGATTTCTCACTGTCTGTCTCTCTGTATGTCTCTGCCTCTCTGGCAAGGACACATGCCCTATAGCAAAAATCTCTGTTTAAAAAAAAAATTATGGTCTCACAATGGACAGTGCAGGTTTTTTATTAAAAATTAAACCATGCTTCGAATAGGACTATTTATGAAATATAAACTTTTAAATACTAGAATATTTTGCTTTTATTTTTTACTTAAAAAAATATATATATTTATTAGGACCAGCAGATGATACAATGGTTATGTCACTGAACTCCCACATAGTCGACTGTGGTTCAAGTCCTGGATCTGGTGGCTTAAATCTCATGCTGGGCACATGTCTGTGTTTGCCTAAAATCGCAAGAGGGAAATGGAGGGAGATTGTGGCATGGCTATCCCTCATGAGGGGTGATTTCTTGCTTTCTCTCTCTCTCTGTCTCTCTCTGTCTTTCTGGTGAGTGCATGTGCCCTATAGCCAAAAAACAAACAAACAAACAAACAACAAAAATAAAACCTCTCCAAAAAATAAATAAATAAAAAGAATATTTGAGCCTCTGCTGAGAATATATATATAAAATTGTTATTTTTAATTTTGCTACAGGGCACATGCACTCACCAGAGAGAGTGAGTGAGAAGAGAGACAGCAATCTGTCAGATCTGGGACTCGAATAGCAGTTTTCAATGTGGGAGTCCAGTTCCTTAACCACACCACCTACTGCCCCCTGGTTTTACTTTTTACCTCTGGAAGGTTGACTATCATACTTCAAATACTTAGAAAATACAAAACTAGAAATTTTTCCTCTGTAATTTTTTTCTAGGTGATGCTTGAATACATTCAGTTTAAATGGAAATCAAAGGGATGGGGAACACATTAGAAGTGTATTTTTATCAAAAAAAATTTTTTTCGAGAGAGAGGTCTTTGCTATAGGGGGTGTGTGCTCACCAGAAAGACAGAGAGACAGAGAGACAGGAAGCAAGAAACCATCCCCTGGGGGGACGGCCACGCCACAATCCCTTCTTCTCCATTCTCCTCCCAGGATCTTGGGCACCCATGCACCAGGCATGAATTTAAGCCACCGGGTCTGGGACTCAAACCTCGGTCGACTACATGGGAGTCCAGCGCCCCAGCCATTACGCCAACTGCAGGTCCCTACAAGTGTATTTTAACACAGAATAAATAGATCAATTCACAAGCCAGAGCAAAGGTGCATTATGGGACAAGAGTCAATGTAAAATAAATACAATTTTTTGGCAACAAATTTTAAAAATGAAAACTTGAAAAGACAATCAGTCAGTCATTACAAAATGTGTGCTACTGTTGATTAAGGATTCATGTAAACATATGGTTTATTATTCTTAACCCAGAAACTTAAAAACTAAAAATAAAATAAAAGCAACCAGAGAAAGTCTCCTCCTGGCCCTGTGATCTTGTTATTTTAATTCACTGATCAGGATTTCAGTGCCCACTTCCGATCAAGGAGGAAGGAGAGGGAGTTCATAGAGAATTTTGAACCTCTCCAGCTCTCTGATGATCAGCTCCCATGGGGAGTCACAAGGCTTCAGCGGGACCTCACACTGAGGACAAGCAGTCCAAACTTTAGCCTTAATGGCTCAATTATTAACACAGTTTTCCTGGTCACTGAGTCTCCTCTATTACCTACAGAATGGCCCAACCAAGTGTTAACAGGCTATTTTATGATTTTTTTTTCTTTTTACGATTATCTTAGGGGGGCACAGGATCAATAAAACTGCACATTTCACTCCAAAAGTAAGACTGCAACCCTGATGACAACGCTGAAGCTCTAGGAAACCCGCAGTTGCAGGGACAGCTGG
>NW_006159638.1:1096991-1215205 GCF_000334495.1 Tupaia belangeri chinensis
CAAGCGCAGGCACCCGCCGCAAGCAAAATCCAGCTGTGGCCAGCCGGGGTGCAGGGGTGAGGAGGTGCCAAAGGGCGCCCGGGGGTCCCGCAGATCCTACCGGAGACCAGGCCTGGGAGCCTAGGAGCAGCAGCTGTAGGGGGGAATGCCTTCGGTCTCCAGCTCCTCCTGCGCTGCTTCTCGAGGAAGACAGAGGGAAGGAAAGGAGTGCAGAAAAAACCCAATTCGATTCTATTTGGACCCTGGCTGAGAGATTTGCCGCCTGAAGAACTAGGGGAGTGGGGGTGGGCTTTTAAAAACTACTTACCGGGCTCTACTGAAGTTACCAAAGTGCGAGGTCAACCAGATTCAACTGAGGGAGGAGGCGGGGCGGGCCCTGGTCAACTTTTGCAGGCTCCGCCTCGCCTGCCCGCCTGCCTATCCCCGCCCTCATGAAAAAGCACGAAAATCTCTCGCGTTCGGAACGATGAGCAAGTTTGGGCCTCTTCGGCCACCGCACGCTTCAATATGGCTGCCCCCAGAGAGAGGCCGGGCTAGCGTGAAGTTGGAGCGTAGACAGCTCAAATGCTACACCGTATGGATCATAACGCAGAATTTGGGAGGTGGAAGGCGCAGTGTTTAAGCAGAGCGGACCTCAGCCGGAAGGGCAGTGTGGACGAGGACGTGGTAGAGCTCGTGCAGCTCCTGAACGCGCGAGAACAGTTTTTCACCACTAGCTCCTGCGCGGGCCGCATCGTCCTCCTCGATGGGGTGAGGCCCCTTTCTGCCCTCCAGCGCTTGCCCCTTAGTTCACAAGTTTGGGAGCTCTATTCCCATTCAGTGTAACACCCAGTCTAGCCTTCTGCGTTTGTCCCTTTGGGGGATGGTCTCAGTTTCTTTACCAAAGAAACATAGGGTGAATTAGACTAGTGCTTCTAAAATTTCAATCTTTTGATCACTTAAGGTTCTTTCAACATACAGGTTCTGATTGTGTAGGTCAAGGGTGGGGCCTGGTAGCGTGGATTTCTAAGAAGTCTTGAAGCAATGCTAAAACTGACGGTCTGGGAACTATCTTGAGTGGCAAGGATTAAAGAATTTGGTTTTACGAATATTAAAGGAATTATAAGACTTTCTAGCCTTGTGACCTATTATTGAACACTGGAGTACTGTCTTCAACTGTTTTGCCAAATTGCTGTTTACAAGAGATTGAACGTTATCAGGGTTACGGAGTTCCCTGCCTCCTAGTGGCCCACTCCGTTATTACAGCTCTGGAAATTTTTTCTCAGGGTTTAAGTATGAGAATAAAATAGTGGTCAAGCCCTTAGCTTTACAGTGATAGTATTAGATTCTAAAGCTATTACCGGAATTGTTGACTACGTGACCTTAGGAAAAATACTCTAAGCTCAGTCTCTTCCTGAAGCATGAATTAAGGATAACAAAGAATACCTGCTTTGTAGGATATGGGATAATTTATCTGAAATATACATTTTCCTGGTTCTTGTTAAGTGCACTGTAGAACTTGGCTATGTATTGATTTTGTTATGAGTATTGAAATCAGACATGAACAACAAGTATTTTCATAGCTCATAGGCTCATTCCTTAGATCAATTATTGATCGATTGCTGGTCTCTTAAGTTAGCAGGGCCTGTTCGTTTTTATATTGCTTCTGTTCCTTTCAGAGCATTGGCAGTCTTGCCCACATATTTTCTGTCCTCCCATTTCTACTAATGTATATCACTTGAATTTCTGCAGTGGTTTCCTAACAAATCACTGAACTACCATACAGTTATGCATACCACACCACATTTTGGTCAAAGATGGACGTCATGTATCACAGTGGTCCCATAAGATTATTCTGAAGCTGAAAAATTCCTATTGCCTAGTGACATCATAGCCCTCCTAACATCACAGCACAACATACTCAATGTGTTTGTGGTGACGCTGATGTAAACAAACCTATCACACTGCCAGTTCTGTAAAAACAGTATATATAATTGTGTACAGTACCTAATATTTCATAAAAATAAATGACTGTTACTGCTTTATGTATTATACTATATATTTTTATTATTACTTTAGAGTATAGTCTTACCTATTAAAAAAGAAACATGTTTACCATCTCTGGATTACACAGTGTTCTCTTGTGCTTGATATACTCTTGTGTCGTTTCATTTATCCTGAACTTTCCAGTGTTTATGTGGAGGTAGAAGACAGTGATACTGATGACTCTGCCCATTATAGACCTATGCTAATGTGTGTGAGTGTGCTTGAGTTTTTAATGAAAAAGTTTCAAAAGTTTTTAAAAATTAAATGAAAAAACTTCTGGAATAAGGATATAAACAAAAAATATTTTTGTAAAACTGTCCAATTTTTTAAGCTATGTGTTTTTACCTTTTTTTTTGTTTTTGAGAGATTTTTGCTATAAGGCGTGTGCACTCGCCAGAAAGAGAAACAGAAAATGAGAAATCACCCCCCAGGGGGAATGGCCACACCAGAATCCCTTCTCCTCCCTTCTCTCCTCTCCGGATCTTGGGCATGCACGCACATGCACCTGGCGTGAGTTTAAGTCACCAGGTCCGATGCTCAAACTGCAGTCAGTTACATGGGAGTCCAGCGATGTAGCCATTGTGCCAACTGCTGGTCCCTAAGCTATGTGTTTTTATAAGAGTTTGAAAGTCAAACAAGTTAAAAGTTTATGAAGTTAAGTTACAGCATGCTAAAGTTAATTTATAATTAAAGAAAAATGTTTTTCTTATAAATGGAATATGGCCTAAGTGTTTGTAAAGTCTGCAGTGTACCTAAGCCTAAGAGACGTGAGCCTTCACATTCTTTCACCATTCACTCACTCACTCACCTAGAGCAACTTCCAGTCCTATGAGCTCCATTCACGGTAAATGCGCTATGGGAGTGTACAAGTTTTTATATCTTACACTCTATTTTGACTGTACCTTTTCTATGTTTAGAAACAGTTCACAAGTTTGGGAGCTCTATTCCCATTCAGTGTAACACCCAGTCTAGCCTTCTGCGTTTGTCCCTTTGGGGGATGGTCTCAGTTTCTTTACCAAAGAAACATAGGGTGAATTAGACTAGTGCTTCTAAAATTTCAATCTTTTGATCACTTAAGGTTCTTTCAACATACAGGTTCTGATTGTGTAGGTCAAGGGTGGGGCCTGGTAGCGTGGATTTCTAAGAAGTCTTGAAGCAATGCTAAAACTGACGGTCTGGGAACTATCTTGAGTGGCAAGGATTAAAGAATTTGGTTTTACGAATATTAAAGGAATTATAAGACTTTCTAGCCTTGTGACCTATTATTGAACACTGGAGTACTGTCTTCAACTGTTTTGCCAAATTGCTGTTTACAAGAGATTGAACGTTATCAGGGTTACGGAGTTCCCTGCCTCCTAGTGGCCCACTCCGTTATTACAGCTCTGGAAATTTTTTCTCAGGGTTTAAGTATGAGAATAAAATAGTGGTCAAGCCCTTAGCTTTACAGTGATAGTATTAGATTCTAAAGCTATTACCGGAATTGTTGACTACGTGACCTTAGGAAAAATACTCTAAGCTCAGTCTCTTCCTGAAGCATGAATTAAGGATAACAAAGAATACCTGCTTTGTAGGATATGGGATAATTTATCTGAAATATACATTTTCCTGGTTCTTGTTAAGTGCACTGTAGAACTTGGCTATGTATTGATTTTGTTATGAGTATTGAAATCAGACATGAACAACAAGTATTTTCATAGCTCATAGGCTCATTCCTTAGATCAATTATTGATCGATTGCTGGTCTCTTAAGTTAGCAGGGCCTGTTCGTTTTTATATTGCTTCTGTTCCTTTCAGAGCATTGGCAGTCTTGCCCACATATTTTCTGTCCTCCCATTTCTACTAATGTATATCACTTGAATTTCTGCAGTGGTTTCCTAACAAATCACTGAACTACCATACAGTTATGCATACCACACCACATTTTGGTCAAAGATGGACGTCATGTATCACAGTGGTCCCATAAGATTATTCTGAAGCTGAAAAATTCCTATTGCCTAGTGACATCATAGCCCTCCTAACATCACAGCACAACATACTCAATGTGTTTGTGGTGACGCTGATGTAAACAAACCTATCACACTGCCAGTTCTGTAAAAACAGTATATATAATTGTGTACAGTACCTAATATTTCATAAAAATAAATGACTGTTACTGCTTTATGTATTATACTATATATTTTTATTATTACTTTAGAGTATAGTCTTACCTATTAAAAAAGAAACATGTTTACCATCTCTGAATTACACAGTGTTCTCTTGTGCTTGATATACTCTTGTGTCGTTTCATTTATCCTGAACTTTCCAGTGTTTATGTGGAGGTAGAAGACAGTGATACTGATGACTCTGCCCATTATAGACCTATGCTAATGTGTGTGAGTGTGCTTGAGTTTTTAATGAAAAAGTTTCAAAAGTTTTTAAAAATTAAATGAAAAAACTTCTGGAATAAGGATATAAACAAAAAATATTTTTGTAAAACTGTCCAATTTTTTAAGCTATGTGTTTTTACCTTTTTTTTTGTTTTTGAGAGATTTTTGCTATAAGGCGTGTGCACTCGCCAGAAAGAGAAACAGAAGATGAGAAATCACCCCCCAGGGGGAGTGGCCACACCAGAATCCCTTCTCCTCCCTTCTCTCCTCTCCGGATCTTGGGCATGCACGCACATGCACCTGGCGTGAGTTTAAGTCACCAGGTCCGATGCTCAAACTGCAGTCAGTTACATGGGAGTCCAGCGATGTAGCCATTGTGCCAACTGCTGGTCCCTAAGCTATGTGTTTTTATAAGAGTTTGAAAGTCAAACAAGTTAAAAGTTTATGAAGTTAAGTTACAGCATGCTAAAGTTAATTTATAATTAAAGAAAAATGTTTTTCTTATAAATGGAATATGGCCTAAGTGTTTGTAAAGTCTGCAGTGTACCTAAGCCTAAGAGACGTGAGCCTTCACATTCTTTCACCATTCACTCACTCACTCACCTAGAGCAACTTCCAGTCCTATGAGCTCCATTCACGGTAAATGCGCTATGGGAGTGTACAAGTTTTTATATCTTACACTCTATTTTGACTGTACCTTTTCTATGTTTAGAAACAGATACCATTCTGTTACAGTTCTATACAGTATTCATTACCGTAACAGGCTGTGCAGGTTTGTAGCTGAGGAGCAATGGGCTATACCATAAACAAAAAAACCTAGGTACACAGTTGACTGTACCACATGGTTTACATAAATACACATAAGTACACTTAATGATGTTTGTGATGGGTAGACTGATGGTCACGCAAGGATGAAAGCACTTAGGTACACATTTCTCAGAATGTAGCCCATCATAAAGGGACTCACAGTTATACTGATTTCCTCCAGATCTTGTTAAACACTGTTTATGGATTTGTCTTTCTAAAGCACAGCTCTGCTTATCATCTGAAACCTTTCATTACATATTTTTCTACATCAGAAAATTCAAACCCCTACTCTAGTATGCTTTTTTTTAATATGTTTTTTTTTCCCCATGAGAGAGAAAAAGAGAGAGAAAGGAGGGCTAAGAGAGAGAGGAGAGGGGGCACTCCAACAGGATCGTCATACCACAGTCCACCGCAGTCTCAGCCCACCTAGATCACAGGCATGCACACATGTGCTTGGTGTGCTCAGGGAGGTCCCAAATGTGAACCCAGGACCTCTCTCATACGGGTCCAGTCTTGTTACCACTGCACTGGCCCCTACTCTTAGTATATATTTCAACTTGATTTTCTACCACTTTACTTCATCTCTAGCTACTAAAACTGAACATTTTCTCATCATGTATTCATCAACTTTTGCCTTTACTCATGTTTTTCCTGAAATATTTCCCTCATCTCTGCTTACCTGAGACATAGCTCCTCTAACAGACCTTTGCAAGTGAGCATTTGTTCAGTTTAAGTCAATGATAAAATCTTTGCCTTCTTGAAATTTGACCTTTTACTCCTAGCTCCTTTTGTTGGGACTGCATATAAAGTTTAATCCAGAGGTTACAAATTTATGTCTAAAGAGACCAGGCAAATATTGTGCAGGTGTCAGAAAAGAATGGGATTGGCACAATGCTGTCCCACAAAGGGAATTCAGTTTTTTGGGGTCCCCCCTAGTACTGTGCAGGCCAAATAAAACAGTATAATTCAGGTAATGATAATGTACAATCTTTGTAATAATCTCTTTTCTCCTCACAAAATCATGGCCACATTTCAGAAAATACTTATTAAGTAACTTTACCTTTCAAAAATTTTTTTTCCATCTCAAAGTATTTGGGTTTGTTTCTGTTTAGGTTAACTTTATTCAGATATATATTGAATTGTTTATAGTAATACTTAACATCAAGATTTGGGATTATTGGGGCCAGAAGGTGGCATGGTGGTTAAAGGTATGGGACTCCCACATGGCTGAGTATGGTTCAAGTCTTGGACCTGGTGGCTTGCTTTCTCACTTTACCTCTCTCTTGCTTTGTCTATCTCTCTGATCAAATTGGAAAACAATATTAATAAAGGTGAATAAAATAATTCTTCTAAATAAAGAATTCTTTAAATAAAAAAGATTTGGAATTATTAATTTAAGAAAACCTACAATATGCTATGCATTGTACTTACTATTGTAGCGAACACATGATTAAATTTAATTATGTTTGTTATTTTAGGATATAAATGGTTTTGCAGTTCAAAAACAAAACCGTTGCTGGCTCCTGGTCACACACAAACCTTGTGTAAAAGACGATGTGGTAAGTTTTTATATAAATTTATAAATAAAATTTTAAATTCAGTTACTGTAAATACATATGACAAAATAGAAAATTCAAGGTGATTTATGTGCATAATTATAATGACTGAAGCTTATAAAGTCTAGAGAGCTTCCATTACCATGGCTTTTCAGGTTGTAGGAAATAGAACTATAAAAAGTATAAATCTGTATGAGAGCATTATTTACTGCCGCTTAACAAAACATGTCCTCTTGGACATAGCAAAAAGTTCTTGAGCGTTGGACACATATTAGATCCAAATTTTGAATTTCAGTTCAGCCATTTGATAGCTCTGTAACGTGGAACAAATTATAGGACGAGAAGGGGATTAGCACTATCTGTGCATTACCAGCTCCAAGTAAAAAATTATGCATTACTTACCTGGATTGCTTCTTGAAAATCTTAATATATGTGCTGGGTTATTTAGTGTCGTAAGTAAAAGTATTTAGATGAGTTCAAGTTTGTATTAGACAAGCACTTTTCATTTCCAGCAAATTCATAGTCTAATTCTGTCTTCACCAAAAAAAAGGTCATTTATTTAACTGGAAAGGGCAAGGGTGGAGCTACAATCGGGGATTACTGGTTTGAGTAGCAGTTTGTAGTTCGGTGGTTTAAAATATGGTCTGCAGGGTGCTCACTCCAGCTTTGTCTGTGAGTACTGGTTCTCTGCATCTTTTCTCTTCCCCTGTCCTGCTGCAAATGATCTTTGTGGCAGAAATGGAAGCTGCAAGCAGTTCCAACTGAAAGGATTCTTTTTCCTGACATTCATGTTTCAGTCCCAGAGCATGACTCTGAGTCGTCCTGTATGGATTACATGTTTTCCTCCTTAGATCAGTTATTTTTGCTAGTGGAGTGGAATAATGTCCTTGATCAAAAACAGGCACTGGGAGCCTCTGAGATAATACAGAGAATAGCGCATAACAGTGTTGTGACTGATAGTTCCACCAGAATCGAAGAGTGTAAAGGAGGGGAAATGCTTAAGGACACTAGGCAGACAGAAATAATAACTGTCTTAACATAAATTCTAGCTCAGACATAAACTGATGTTTAACGAGGTGGTCATACTGTGCCTCAGTATAGACTATAACATGAATACAGCTGAAGTCAAAAAACAGGTGAGTGCCACCTGGGAAGAAACCAGTGCATGACTCAGGGTGACTAAGATTAGACAGTGCACACACGAGGCTCAAGTGGTTTACTTACAGCAGGAGGAGAGAGACAGAACATAAGATCCCACCCCTTGCAGTATGTCAGTCTCCGTGCCTAGCAGTTCTCTTCCACAGCTAACTCAGACATCGTGGCTGCGCACATTCCAATTTATTCTCTTGTTGAAGGAACTCAACCTTTGCTCCGTGGGGTCTGAAATATAGAAAGCTAGGGATATTACCTAAGGCTGGTGATACACACATAGTTAAGTGATTCCAAGGAAAGTTTACATACCCAGTAAGGAGGGAAGAGGAATATCCTGGCTCTGTGCTGAGCTCTTTGAATGCTGTGCACTATACAAGCTTCCCAGTACTTCTGGTGAGACCGGTGCTCAATACAGAAGGCGTCCTGCACATGCATAAGGTTCTTAGGAACACAGGAGAGGCAGCAGGCTACCTTGAACCATCTCTCACATTACGTATGTCTCGTACAAAAAGAATTTAAACAGCCATCCTAGCATAGTTTAAGAGAAAAAGCAAATAAATAAGTTTTGGGTGAAAGAAGACCAAGAAAGCAAAGGGGAGAGTCACTACAGAAGTGTGCTGAGAGAGTCTGAAAGTTTCTAGGAAAAAATGAAGTATGAAGTGGGGGATCAGCAAGGAGCAGGATCATGTAGCTGTATCTGATACTGTCATTTATCGCCCATTTAGATCCTAGCTCTGAAGAAGGCAAACGGTGATGCTGTTTTGAAATTTGAACCATTTGTTCTTCATGTGCAATGTCGACAGTTGCAGGATGCACAAATTCTGGTAAAATTCTGTGATTAAATAGGAACTTATAAGTGTGTGGGTAGATTTAATTTTAAGCCTTAAGTCTCCTATAAAATAAATGAATGCAATATTTGTTTGTCAAACTAGTTATTTAGTTATATCTCTGATCTATTTATTTTTAATAATAGAAAAAAGTAAGTGCCTAATATTTATTAGCAAAATATAACATTCAGATTGTGTCTCCTGTTTTCTTCCTTAAATATTCATAGAGGGAAGTTCAGAAAGTTCCCAGAAAAATGAAATTAAGATAACTTTATTTAGGGGACCAGCAGTTAGGGTAATGGCTATGTCGCTGAACTCCTATGTAGTCCACCGTGGTTCTAATCCTGGACCCGGGGGCTTATACTCACCCCGGGAGTGTGTGCGTGTATGCCCAAGATCCCGAGAGGAGAATGGAGGAGAAGGGATTGCAGCCTGGCCATCCCCCCGGGGGGAGTGATTTCTCACTTTCTGTCTCTCTGTCTCTCTGGCGAGTGCACGTGCCCTATAGCAAAATCCTCTCCAAAAAAAAGAGATAAGTTTATTTAGGTGTAAAAAATTTTTGAAATCTGTGTCCACGTTTTCACAGTATGCATTTTCCCTGAACTTTTGGCATATTCATTATATTTATAAATTTTATTTCAACATTGTATGTTTTTGTTTTCCTTGCTGAGCTTTTAGGAAAAAAAATACCATGGAACTATGAGTAAAATTAAATGTTATAGAGAATGTTTTATTTTTCTCATTTTAAGTGAGTGTTGGGTAAACATCTGTTTAGTTCTACTTGTTGATTCCGTTTTATCTCCCTGGTCATTTTTATAACTATTGTATGTTTATGTATACAATTGTATTGTAAGCATTCATTCAACAAAAATACATTAAATCTCAAAGTATCAGGCACTAGGGGTATAGTGATAAAGAAGATGAAAGATTGTCTTGGTTTCTTCTTCAAGGCTGGTAGACAGCAAAAACAAACCAGAGAACAGGCAGCTACAGAAAATAACTACAAGTTGCAAAATAATCTAGTAAAGAAAAAAAAAAAAAACAAGCTGACAATAGTGAATAGTGCAAAGGGCAACCTACTTTTTTTTTCTTTTTTCTTTTTTTTTGAGAGGTTTTTGCTATAGGACACGTGCTCTCACCAGACAGAGAGAGACATAGAGACAGAAAGCGAGAAATCACCTCCCAGGGGGGATGGTCACGCCACACTCCCTTCTCCTCCATTCTCCTCTTGGGATCTTGGGCACGCATGCACGCGCGCCGGGCGTGAGTTTTAAGCCACCAGGTCCAGGATGCGACCCGCGGTCGACTATGTGGGAGTCCAGTGACATAGCCATTACACTAACTGCTGGTTCCCAAGGGCAACCTACTTTAGGACAGGCTTTTCTGAAGAGATTTCTTTAAGTTTAGATTTACACGAACAGAAAGAGCTGGGCATGCATCTAGGGGAAATGAACATTATAGGCAGATGGAAAGTGATATATGAAGTTTCTAAAGCAAGAAAGAGCTTGATGTGTTCATGGAGTAGAAAGAACAATAGGTCTAAAGGGGAGAGTGGAAAGAGAGAAGTTGGGAGAGGGAGGCTATTTAGGACTTTATTGATGAGACTCAAGAGTTTGGATTGCTTTCTGGGTACAAGGAAGAGTTGTTGAAAGCATAATGATAAACAAGGATTTGAGCAAGGGGTGACTTGGTCAGGTTTGAGTTCTGCTGCAGCATAGGGAAAGGACTGCTGTATGAAGATCCTCTAGGTCTCAGTGGTCTGGTGGGATGAGGCTGTAGGTAAAAAAGGGGAGAGGGTGTTGGATTTAAAATATATTTTAGTGTTCAAATCAACAGCCTAGGAAAGACAGCCTGAGGGAGGTGGGGGAAAGGAATCCAGGATAACCCTTAGGTCTGGCCTTAGCATTTGCGTGTGTGCTAGTGTCTTTTTTTTTTTGGAGAGATTTTCACTGTAGGGCGCGTGCGCTCACCAGACAGACAGAGAGAGACATAGAGACAGAAAGCGAGAAATCACCCCCCAGGGGGGATGGTCCCGCCACAATCCCTTCTCCTCCATTCTCCTCTCGGGATCTTGGGCACGCACGCACACGCGCCCAGCGTGAGTTTTAAGCCATCGGGTCCGGGACACAAACCGCGGTCGACTACGTGGGAGTCCAGCAACATAGCCATTACACTAACTGCTGGTTCCCTGTGCTAGTGTCTTTTAAACAGATGGGGAGTGCTGGAAATTGAGGGAGTGGGAATCAAGGATCTGAGTCATGTTAAATGTGACTTGTCTAAATAAGCACCTGTTTTTGTCTTCTTGAGATGCCATAATGAAATAAACTGGATTGTTTAAACAACAGAAATTCATTTTCTCACAGTTTGGGGGCTAGAGGCTGGAAATCCAAGGTAAAGGTGCCAACTGGGTTGGCTTCTCTCTTCCCAGGCCCCTCCTTGGCTTGTAGATGCCTGCCTTCTCCCCATCTCATCGCAAGGCCTTCTCTCTGTGCATCACATCACTGGTATTTCTTTCTCTTATGAGGACACCAGACCTATTGGACTAGAGTCTCACTCCTATGACCTCATTTAACCTTAATTGCTACATTAAAGGCTTATCTCCAAATACTGTCACAATAGGAATTGTGGTGTCAACATAGGAATTTTGAAACCCTATAGACATGATTCAGTCTGTAACCACTCTTAAATGAGAGTTTAAAATAGCCATTTGAGTAGCAGTTGGAATATGGTAGCCCTCTGCCCTAAAGATCTTATTAGATACATATTCACCAATACACAACTAATATGTAAAGCCATGAGCCTGGATAAAATCACCTATGGGGAAATTACATAAGTAAAAGAGAAGGGGGCCTGAGGAACAGGAGCATCTGGAGGGACTATAAAACAGTGTTTCAGAATACAGCAGGTCGCAGCTTCAATACCTGCTCCACTCCTGAAGTTTGATTTAATTTTATTTTAGTCTTTTTTAGATTAGACCACATCACCGATGCTTCTCATCTTTAACTGTCCCTTTTCTCTATATATTTCCTGAGTTTTGATCCTGAGTCGGCTCAGCCATGTTCTTCTTCTGAGCCAAAGTCTCTGTGGGAGCAAATTACAGTGGAATTAGAAGAACTGAGCAATTCACTTATTTATGACCTTTTTTTTTTTTTTCTTTTCACACACACAGCATTCTACCAGGTAATCTACTAAGAGTTAGGGAAAGGTAGAAAAAGACAGATGGTATCCTTCCCCTAAAGAGCTAAAATAAAATGTGCTTTGTAGGGGAGGGAGGCAGACAATGAGTAGATGTCTCATGTGCCTAATGCTGTGAAGGAGATGATGAGCCTGGAACTCGGCCAGAGAGTGAGAGGAGGGTGCACTTTAAGGAGGGTAGTTAGGGGATGGGACAGTGGCACACCTGTAAGACTGACCCAGATAGAAAAGTTGTTGGTTTGTGTCTGGAGGTCTTTCTGAGTAAGACAGGTACACATGTGCCTCTGATTCTGGCTGGCTGAAACTGGGACTGGGTTGTAGCCCTCTTTGGGGGCTGAATTTCTGTCTGTTTTTCTCTCTTTCTCACTCTTGGAAGAAATAAACTTTCAAAAAAGGAGAATGTGGATAGAGGAGGCCTTTTTTGAGGAGATAGTATTGACTATAAGCAAGATGAGCAATGCAAACCAACCAAAGAAAGAGTAGTCTAGGCAGAGGCACAGCAGAAGTTAAGAGGTCTGTGTAGGAAAGGGTTTGGAGTTCCTGAGAACAGAAAGGAAGCCGGCTGAAGTTGGAGAAGAAGGCAGAGGTTAGGTCAAAGAGAACATAAACCATGGCTCAAAGTTTGAAATCTGTCTGTGGTTAGTCTGTAAGAATGGTTTGGGGAGGGCAAGAGTAAGAGCAGAGACTAATGGGGAGACTTCTGCAGAAGTCAAGGAGAGAGGGGATGCAGACTTGAACTTAAGTAGGCAGTGGGTAGGGAGAGAGCAGGATGAATCTGAGGTGTGCTTTAGTGCACTTGCAAATCAGTAGGAGTTGGGAATAGGGGATGACAGAATATAAAGCATCATGGCTGACAAGGTTGGAGCTTATATACTGAGACTAGAAAGACTGGAAATGAGAGGAGTAGATTCATACAAGATAGAACTAGTTTCAGGGTAGAGATCTGAACTGGAAGTGGGATTCATCAGCATTTAAAACCAGGGAACTGGACAAATCTCAAAAGGAAAGCATGTACTTAGAAAAAGGTTTCTTAACCTCAGCACTGTTGATATTTTAGGCCAAATGGTTCTTTGTCCTGGGCTGTCCTTTGCACTCTGGAATATTTAAGCAACATTCCTGGCCTCTACCGTACTACATGCTGGTGGTATCCTCCCCCCTCCCAATTGTGACAACTATTATATACATGTCTTCAGACGTTGCCAAATGTCCCCTGTGGCACAAAAGTCACTCCTGATTAAGAACTCAGCTAGAGGGAACCAGCAGTTAGCATAATGGCTATGTCATTGGACTCCCACGTAGTCGACCGTGGTTTGCATCCCGGACTCGGTGGCTTAAAACTCACGCCGGGCACGTGTGTGTGAGTGCCCAAGATCCCGAGAGGAGAATGGAGGAGAAGGGATTGTGGCGTGACCATCCCCCCCTGGGGGGGGGTGATTTCTCACTTTCTGTCTCTCTGTCTCTCTCTGTCTGTCTGGCGAGTGCACGTGCCCTATAGCGAAAACCTCTCCAAAAAAATAAAAATAAATAAAAATAAATAAATTTTTAAAAGAACTTAGCTAGAGAAAAGAAGGGACCCATGTCTGATTCCCAGGGCTCTCTGACATTTAGATTTTAATAAAATAACATACAAAGTCATCCAATAAGATTAGAAATTTTGTGCTTTATATGCTTTTCTCAGATTATTTCAACTATTTTTTTAGTGATAGAAAGTGCACTGAGGTAGTATCTGTTCTAAGAGAAAACATTTTACTTGTTTAAAAGAGATTTCGTTTGCTTTGTTTACTTTTATATAATATAATTATAGGAATGATTGGGGTTTTGGTCATTTTGTGCTTTGTAGAAATAACTACTAGCTAGATGTTTCTGTGTTTTATTGAATTCTAGTTTTACTCTTTCTCAATGATACTTCCAAAGTTGATATTCCAGTATTTCTACTAGAAATTTGATCGGTCACTTTTAAGCAGAGTTTGTATTGGATAGCCAAAAAAAAAAAACCTAATAAATTTTGGAGTTATATTTGTTTGCATAGTTTGCAGAGCTAAAGATATGATCTGATTAGAGTATCAGAATTGAACGAGTTCTGTTTTCTTACAGCATTCAGTGGCAATAGATTCTGGTTTCAGGAACTCTGGCATAACAGTAGGAAAGAGAGGCAAGACTATGTTGGTAAGATACCTTTTGGTAAAAGCAATTTTTTTTTATGAATTTTTTTTAATTTAACTTTATTTATTTATTTAAATTTGACCAGAGAGGGACAGAGTGAAAGAGAGACAGGAGAGACAGAGGGAAAGTGAGAAAGCAAACCATCAGATCCAGGACTCTAAAGACAGCCAGCCATGTAGGAGGTCAGCGCCCTTCACCATGCCACCTGCCGGCCCCTTGCCAAAAGCAATTCTTTGAGTGTGAAATGTTCCAGATTGCTAAATAACCTAATTAGACTTCCAGTTAGACACCTGTCTTTAGTGACTTTCTACTCAAATCTCCCTACCATTCTCTTGCTCAGAAATCTTTAACAACTTATTCCTTCTTGCAAGCCAAAGTCCAGAGCTTAGATTTACATTTGAGGTCTTGTATTATAATATTGTTCTCCACTTGCTTTTAGCTGAATCCTTGATTCTATCTCTCATGTCCTACATGGTCAAGGGTCAGCTTAATTAGAACAATGACATAGCGGAGTCAAAGACATGAAGTCTACAGACTTCTATACTCTATGAGCTTCCACTACAACCATTTGGTTAAATTATTGTCTAAGGCAGCTTTTGTGCTACAGTGGCAAAATTGAATAGTTCTGACATGTTATATGGCTTGCAAAGTCAAAAATATTTACAGTTTTTTAACAGAAAAATGTTTGCTGACTCTTGGTCTAGATGATCTTTAAGGTCCCTTCTAAGTTCCATATTCTTTTTAAGTCCTTTACTGGCCAACTTAATATCAAATCATTTTGCCCTCTCCTGATCTGTGGTATTTATTTGTTAGCATGGAATGTACTGTTTGTTTTAAGCGATTGCAGATTGCTCTCCTTTCTAGCTCCCTCAATTCTCCTATTTTCAACAAATAGCCTATTTCCTAAATAGAGGTGGCTTACAAAAGAAGACACTCATAAACCATGACTAAATAGAAAATCAATGCCCACAGTATGGTTTACATCTATCTTCATCTCACATCTCACTGCCTCTGGTGGTTCAAGTGATAGCAGAGCTGTCTGTTCACCTTCCCCTGTGTCTTCCTTATTCAGTTAGTTACAGGTCCTGTCATTTCTACCTCTCTTTCCTCACATCCGACCACACTGCAGACTGTGCCACTACCTAGTCAGCCCTCTTCATCCCTCACCTCAGCTTTTACAGTTGTGATTGGTCTTCCCTACTAAAGGTCTTCTCCTTCAGTGCCTCTAATCAACACTGTCCAGATTCCCTTTTTAGTAAAATCAGGGTCTCCTGATGTTTTTAAGCCTTTTTCAGATGTTTTCTTCTGCTTATTTATGCTGGTCTCCGGCTAGCACACTGATCCTGCAGCCATACGTCACTGCTACTTATTTCTCAAAGGTATAGAGCTCTTTCATATCTTTGTGCCTACAATAAGTTGTGCCACTAGATGGAATGCGTGCCTCTCTGTTTTCATGTCTGGTGAAATTATACTTCTTTTACATCTCAATTCAAATGGTGCCTTTCTTTTAAAGCTGAGTCATCAGAATCAAGTCGTTGTGCCTCTTCCACATTCCTTCTGCATTGTATGTGTACATATATATGCCTCTACATGCAAGTGTGTTTCTTTTGTCATAGCGCCTATGTTGTATTGTAGTTCTTTGTTCACCAGTTAATCTTCTGTTCTGAGTGTGGGCTTTCAAGCCAGGGACCATGTTACGTTCATTCTGTATCTTCACACTGTCCAAGTAGCCTAGAGTATTGTCGATGCTAAATAAAGAGTCATTGAATGAATTTTTATTTCTCATAATTGTTTTTATGGAGTCTTTGTTGTTGTCTTAACCTATATCTAGTATTTGGATGTACTTGAAGCATTTTACTGTTTCATCAACAGGATTACTAAGATTGGCAACCCTAAAACATTCAGAAGCCAGCCACTTTGTCTGAAAGAGGAGGCGTTGTTTAGTCTTGAACCACATTCTGTTCATGCAGCACTGAGAGACTCTGGCATCCAGTCCTTTTCTGTTTCCTCTTGAGGCATCTTTTAAAGTTTCACTTATTGATTTTCTTTAAATTATATATTAAAGCTTCCTAAGCTAGAGTGAGATTGAAACTGTTAAAAGTTATTGGATTCTCTGATATTATTCCTTCTCTGAAAGATGATGTATAGAATACTTTTCTTTAGGAATGACTTTATCTGATGGGAAAATCTTTTTAATCTCCTTTGATTCAATCATGTTCAGCTAAATTATATCAAAGCATAAAGTTAATGGAAGTAAACTATGTTTCATACACAGCTCTCACTGAGACTGTTGTTTAGGTATCGTCAGTGTCTCCAGTGTATAAGTCCTCATATCTAAATTGTTTTTTCTTGTAGGCTGTTCGGAGTACACATGGCTTGGAAGTTCCATTAAGCCATAAGGGAAAACTGATGGTGACAGAGGAATATATTGAATTCTTGTTAAATATAGCAAATCAAAAAATGGAAGAAAACAAGAAGAGAATTGAAAGGTACATTAATTGGATATTTTCATGTTATTCTTATATGTCCGGGTTATCCTTGACAATGTTAATACATACTATCTTTAGTTTATAATCCCAACTATGTATCTACTTGTAGCCTTATCATAGATAACTGTAAGGTGATCAGAGAAAGAGTTGAGAGTAGGCCATACTGTGGGGGCACTAAATGAAGCATAAAGAGGGTGATGGGCATTAGGGTAAAAAACAACATCATTTGAGTAAGAGAACCTAGTAGCTGTGAGGACCATGACTGATCAAATCGAAGGCAGCCAGGGAAGAGATGCAACCAGGGAAGAGATGCACACTGTCTCTGGGCATGATCTATCAGTGATTACCTGGAATCTCTTCTGAGGGGAACAGCCGGTTAATTTTATTCTGATAAATATTTTACACCTCTGGCTAGTTCAGTATCTTCTTGTTGTCATAGATTAGATCCAGAATTGCCATAGTTGTCCAAGTAAGGAGGATTATGGCTCTCAGTTCACATCTTTATACTTCTCTTGTTCTTCCTCTTTACTTCCTGATAAATGAAATACTTATATTATTTTCTTTTTCAATTTTTCCTTAAGAATGGAGTTTTTTATATAAAGAAGTAAATATGCTGCCTTTCATATATGAAGATACTGCCATTGACCTACTATCGATAAGATGAATGTTTTAGAGTTACCCAAAGAGTGATGGTCAATTTGATATCGTTCATAATTCCCTTTATTCCTTTTCCCCATGCCCTTAGAAGTCTCACAGTCAGTCATTTGCTGCCTAAATAGCTCTTCATTTTTCTCTCCATCTCTACTGAGAATTTGTTTTTTAAGATCACTGCAATGGCCTTAGTAGCTGGTTTCATAGTAAAATACTTCTACTATCTCTCTCTGCTAAGCCATTCTCCATATCATCATCAGAGTCATGCTTATAAAATACAAAGTAACCCTGTTGCTTACCTTGCCTGCTTAAGATTCTTTAATATGTACAACTTCTTTTTCTGAAACAGCTAATGCTAGAGTGCCACTGGTAGCATAGCATGATGGAGAGAAGTAGAAATAAATCCAAAAGCAGCCCTGGGTTCAAATCTTGGTGCTACCACTTCTCTCCTGGTACTTAAGTCTCTGCACTTCATTTTTCATATCTAACTTGAGGGGAATAAAATAATAATTATTAGTATTCATTAGACACATATATGTAATGATTGGCCCTGGTATTCATTAGATAGTATATGTATAATGATTGACCCTGCCCTATCTTCTCATGGACTCTCGGGATAGAGAGTCGTACTTTTTCATTGACTCATGAAGGATAAACCTATAACCACATTAGTACAACCATCCAGACTTTTTTTTTTTAGAATCATTTATTTATTTATTTCCATTTGTTATTGTTATTTTTTTCTTTATGTGATGAGAGAAAGAGAGAGAAAGGGAAAGTGAGAAAGCAAGCCACCAAGTCCAGAACTTGAACCATGGTTGGCCATGTGGGAATCTAGCGCCCTTATCCACCACACCACCTTCTGGCCCCCATCCAGACTTTCTTAATCATGGTTTGTCATTTGAGCCATAAATGACACAAAATTATTGTATTTTTGTGAATTTGAGAATTCATAAAATTATCGACGTGACTATTTTCTCAGTTCCCCCAAGGATGATATATAACTCATACCATCTTAGATATATTGGAGAGAAGTTCATTCATTATATACAGTGGATATTTTATTGCACTAGAGCTTAATTTTCTAGCTACACACTGGTTAAGAAAATTTGATGGGACCAGCAGTTGGCGTAATGGCTATGCCGCTGGACTCCCATGTAGTTAACCACAGTTCAAGACCTGGACCTGGTGGCTTAAACTCATGCCAGGCGCGTGTGCATGCGTGCCCAGGGTCCCAAGAGGAGAATGGAAGAGAAGAGATTGTGGCGTGGCCATGCCCCACTGAGGTGGGTGTATTCTCACTTTCTGTCTCTCTGTCTGTCTCTGTCTTTCTGGCAAGTGCACGCACCCGATAGCAAAAACCTCTCAAAAATAAAAAAGGAAGAAGAAAACTTGACCACAAATGCTTATTTTTGAATAAGCGTTCTTGAGGATTTACCCAGAAGGCAATGCTTCGCTCTTGGGTCAAAATGGCGAGCAGGCCAGCCATTTCAGCCTCAGGTCAGTGGCTGAATGATATTCAAAAATGGTATTATAATGCTGCAGTATTCAATAAACTGGGTTTAATGCGAGATGTGATATATGAGAATGAAAATGTGAAGGAAGCTATAAGAAGACTTCCTGAGAACCTTTATAATGACAGGATGTTTCGCATTAAGAGAACACTGGACCTGGCTGTGAGGCAGCAGATCGTGCCTAAAGAGCAATGGACAAAATACAAGGAGGATAATTTCTACCTTGAGCCGTATCTGAAAGAGGTTATTCGGGAAAGAGAAGAGAGAAGAGTGGGCAAAGAAGTAACTAGGTTGCAATCGTGGATGCGGTTGTCCTTAAAGTATTTTTATGAAGTTGGGGTTGAACCTGAAAACTTTAATTTAAAAATAATTTGGTCTGCAGGTGTATTACTTTAAATAATTATCTATTGTAAAAATAAATAAATAAATAAGCATTCTAACTAAAGTAATGATTTCAGATAAGCAAATTAAGAGCTCCCAGCCTCTCCACCAGACTGCAGAGTTTTAACTATATATAGATGCTCTTTGATGCCATTCCTAAAGTTTACTACATGAGTTACGTAGTAGTCTGGTGAGACTGTTTGCTAAAACACAGGAGGTAGCAAATCAGTTTTCTCTGTTTCCTTACTTGAATTTCAACAAGATTATAAATATAGCCCAAGATCAACTAACTACACCTGGTGAAGTTAATTGAGCCACGTTCACCAACTGTAATATCAAATTATGCTTTAAATCCATTGACTCAAAAATACATTTTGAGATTATAGTGTGCATACAGCTATCAAGAAAGTAATGCTCATCATATAAAAATCAGAAAAAAATTAAAGAAGGGTAAAAAGTGTCTTAAGATACTGATTAGAAGATTACATGTGAATTCAGAAAGTATGAACAAATTAGGGAGCTCCTTTGGGAACAGCTATGCATTCAACCAAATGCAGAGAAAAAGTTACCCTTCTGAAGTTGAAAAGAGAGAAAAATAATAAACATTGGAGGTGATGAGTCCTATAATCAGACATTGAGTTCCAGAATTGGTTTATCATAATACCAAAGTTTCATAATTCAAATATCTATAAAAGGATTTTTAAAACTCTGAATCCCAGGACCAGCAGTTAATGTAATGGCTATGTTGCTGAACTCCCATGAGGCTGACCATGGTTCGAGTCCCAGACCTGGTGGCTTAAACTCATGCTGGGCGTGTGCGTGTGTCCATGCCCAAGATCCTGAGAAGAGAATGGAGAAGTGATTGTGGCTTGGCCATCCCCCCTAGGGGGTGATTTCTCACTTTCTGTCTCTCTGTCTCTCTCTCTCTTTCTGGCGAGTCCACACACCCTATAGCAAAAAATCTCTCCAAAAAAAAGAAAACAAAAAACAAAACTATCTGAATCCCAATTTCAGCAAAAAGAAGTATTTTAGAAACATGAAAATCAAAGTTAAGAGGTAAAATATATAATTTCTAGGTGAGAAATAAAAAGTTTGGAGATGTAAAAGGAAGGCTTTCTTTGTAACTATCAGTAAGAGATCAGGACATGGGTCAGATAAAGTAATTGAATCCTCACAGTGGTTAATTTTTTAAAAAACTTGGGTGGTAAAAGATACACAGTATGAAATTTACCATACTAACCAGTGGCATTAAATCCATTTACATTGTTGTACAACCAGTGTCCCTCTCTAGAACTCTATCATCTCAAACTGAAATTATGTACTCATTAAAAAATAACTTCGTATGGGGTCAGCAGGTGGCATGGTGGTTGAGGGTGCTGGATTCCCATCACAGTTGAAGTCCCGAACCTGGTGGCTTGCTTTCTCACTTTCGCTCTTTCTTTCTCTTTTTGTCCCTCTCTGGTCAAATTTAAATAAATAAATAAATAATGAATGAATGAATGAATGAATGAAATAATTTTTTTAAAAAGTAAATAACTTGCTGTTTCTTATGCTCCTAGTCACCTGGTAACCACTATTTTATTTCCTCTATGAATTTGACTATTACAATTATCTCATACAAGGTGGATCATACAATATTTGCCCTTTTGTATATAGTTTATTATGCTTAGCTAGTGACTTCAAGGTCCATTCATGTTGTATCATGTATCAGAATTTTATTTCTCTGTAAGGCTGAATAGTGCTCTGTTTTATTTATACCACATTTTCTTTTTATCCATTCATCTGTCGGTGGACATTTGGGTTGTTTCTGCCTTTTAGTATGGTGTACAAAAGTGAGTGTCCAAATATCTGTTTCAATCTTAGCTTTCAGTTCTTTTGGCTATATACCCAAAAGTGGAATTACTGGATTTTATGGTAATTCTGTGTTTAATTTGTTGAATAGCCACAATACTGTTTTCTACATTACTACACGATTTTACATTCCCATTAGCAATGAGAAATTGGAACCACATCTTTGCTGACACTTATTCTTTTCTGTTTTTTAGATATTAGTATTTTTATAAGTTTGAAGTTGTATCTCGTTGTAGTCTTGCTTTACATTTCCATGGTGACTTAGTGATATTCAGCATCTTTTTGTGTGCTTATTGACCATCTGTCTATCTTCTTTGGAAAATAGCTATTCAAGTCTTTGCCCACTTTTAGCTGAATTGTTTCTTGGTTGAGTTGTAGTAGTTCTTTATATATTCCAGATATTAATCCTTATCAGATGTATGATTTTCAGGTATTTTCCCCATTATGTCTGTTGTCTTTTCACTCTCTTGATACAATTCTTTGATGTACAAAAATTTTTAATTTTGTTAAAGTCCAACTTATATTTTTTCTTTTGTTTTCTGTGTTTTTGGTGTCATATCTAATAAATCATTGCCAAATCCAGTGTTATGAAACTTTTCCTTATGTTTTCTTCTAAGTGTTCTATAACATTAGTTCTTATGTTTAGGTCTTGAGCTGAATTCTGAGTTGACCAATGGTTGATTTTCAGTTCTAATAAGTAAATGACTGAGTTCAAGATTGATAGAAACCCTTTTTTTTTTGCTATTATTTCTGCCATAACTGCTTTCCAGGTTACATATGAACTCCATGCATAACCCTTTCCAGCTCTGTCTTCAGTCTCTCCCAGGTGACATACCTGGTTCTTGATAGCAAGGATGTCAGTTATTTCCACAGTAGCTTTAGTTTATCATACAAGCAATGGATTGCTTCTGCTTTCCACAAATATTTACACAGCGACTTATAAAATTTAGAGAACTCCTAGGCATTGGAATTCAAAGATGAATCAGACATGGATCCTACTGGGAAAGCTCTTTAGTAACTTAATTGGGAGTCCAGACAGGTTTAGATAAATAACTATAATTCAACACAGAAAGTGGCAAGTGCCCTAAGAAAGGTATAGAATGCTCTAGAGTTTCAAAAGAGGAAGCAGTTAAATTCATCTGTGCACAAGGAAAAACAACAACTCCTAGAAGTCAGTGAACTGGGCCTCAAATATAGACAGGATTTTTAGGGAGCCCTGGGGAAGAAGGGAATTACATGGTAGGTAGAAGGAACAGCAAGCAAGACCAAAAAGATAAAAAGGAGGTGGCAATGCTTAAGCTGTAAGTCCTTTTGGATCAGCAAATGGTTTGCTTTACCGAGAAGATAAAAGAATACAAATTTCTGCTCTATCACTGCTGCTTTCCTTCCTGCTTATGGTGCTCCTTCTTAGTGTCCTTGTAGATTTCTCTATTATATTCTGCATCTTCATTAAATTTTTTTCTATAAATTTATGTACCTGGTCTAAGACTTCAGCTACTTCCCCGTGATTTCTGGGCCCACATATCTAATATACTAATTAAAATATCCCACCAGCCTTTCCTTAATATGTTTTTCATCTTAGTTTGAACTCCATAGCCATTTTCATAATTCAGATTATTATCATCATTTACCAGTATCATTTCAGTTTATTCTTACTGCAGAAAGGAAGTATGTACCATATGGAATTACATTTATTTAAATTGTGCGTGTTTTTATTTTCCATTACGACATGGTCACATCCGAATAGGGTAATTCCTCTCTACCTCATATACATATACCCATGCATCACACACACACACACACACACACACACACAAAGTAATCTCTTATCCTAAAGCATAACACAGAATCTGGCTTATAATTAAAGCCCAATAAATGTGTATTGAATTAATCATGAAAGATAAAGGAACTTGAAAGTTAGCATATTGAGTTCCCAAAATGCAAAGACAAGTTTCTTATTCTTTATTATATCCTGAGTGTCTTGTATGAGAATAAAGATTAATAAATGTTTACTAAATTTTCTATAAATAGTGCTACTTTTAAGACTTCAAAACACTAGGATGGTTAATCTGGAAGATAATCACACAGTAAGAAAGCTTGGAGATGGGGTGAGCAGGAGAAAGGTCTAGCTACATAGTCTAGGTTAGGAACAGCAGAACCCTGAGTAAGAAGATAAATCGGAACGATGCTGCAGAATACCCACCAGACACTGCAGCATGCTGGAAATGGGGGAATACAGAAAAGGAGGAGTAAAGAACAGACATCTCAAGATTCTTCATAGTTGCTAGTCTTATAAAATAACTCAGCTAAATAAATAACTCACACATTCCCCTATATACTTAAGATCAAAGAAGTAAATAATATAAAGTGCACCTTTAATTTTCTGATACTTTCTTTTTGGGTATTTTCCTGCCCTCTATCCCCCATCCATTTTTTTCTCCTGGTAATTCCACTCTATCAAGTAGCCACCTTTCATCCATTCTTATAATTTAGCCCAAGCTGGATTGGGTCTTATTCCAAGAAGCATTTCATGATCTTGACTGGATGGAACACAGTGCCCCTAGCTCCTACATTATCTTTTTCATGGCAGGTTGAATGTGGTTTTCCAGTTCCGTAGCTCCCATTAAACCATGAGCACCATGAGGGCACAGACCTGGCATAGGCACAGTCACATACATGTTTTTAACAAGAATGCTAGAGCTTAATCACATATTTATATGTATGTGTGTGTGTGTGTTTGTGTGTGTGTGTGTATAAAATATGTATCAGAAATGTATCAGAATAGCCATCTCTGATACTTGTGAATGATGGAGGCATAATGAAAGTATGAAATTAGGCCTAGATTTATGTTATGTTGCTGTTTTAGACTCAAAGCAATTCTAGTTTGTTACCACAAATGGATTTTTAACCGACCTCGGAAGACAAGAATGCATTTTCTCATGACTGGCCTGAAAAGTCCTCTCTTACAGAGAACTAAGTACAAGTTGTCCTATGGCATGATACTCTTGACTGCAGACTATAAGAATGGAAGACAATTTGTTTTTTTTTCAAGGGGGGAAGAAAAATAGTTGCCTGAGCATACATTTTTTTTATACACTCACAGCTCCTTTTGTTACCTGTGAGAACTGAGAAAATTATACCCTGAAGATTGGATTTTAGAATGCTGTGTGAAGGGTCATAATATGAGGGGAGAAAATGTAATTGGAAAACAAATTTCTGACTTTTTGAGAAAGATAGTTTCTAAAAGGACTTTTAAACTTCTCTTAAAAGAAGAAAAGGAAAACTAGTATTTAAAGTTTTTTACTATTGACTTTCAGCAAAAAGAATCTTTTTCCCATTTTACCAATTTTCTTTTCTTTTTTTTTTTGGCACCTTTGAATTTTTAGGTTCTTTATTAGAAGATTAAAGTAAGGATTGTTTTTAATTACCTTTTTTAAAATGCAAGTGACAAGACATTTTATAAAAGCTGCTAATTCTCTGATTATAAAAGAGTAATTTAATCTTTTATTTTCTAGAGATAAGCATAATCCAGAGAAAAGATTTGGTTACCTAACCCTAAAGTGCAGGGTGGATGAAGAATGGTGAAGTTAGGTAGTACGTGAAGTTTTGGTATCATGGACAGCATCTTATGAGTAGAAAAAAGTAATCCATACCATCATGTGGTATGCTCAGGTTGATGTTTTAGATAAAGTAGAACATTCTATTAAGTCATTCTAAGGAAGCACGTTGGAAGATGAGAAGAAACTGGTTTTTTGTTTTGTTTTGTTTTGTTTTGTTTTTCTGGTTGGTGGTGTTTTGGTTTTTGTTATAGGGAGTGTGCACTCAACAGAGAGGGACAGTGAGAAAAAAAAATGAGAAATCATTCCCCAGGGAGGGATAACCAGGTCCCAGTCCCTTCTCCATTCACCTCCTGGGATCCTGGGCATGCATCCACACAAACCCAGTGTGATTTTCAAGCTGCTGGTTCCAGGACTCAAACTGCAGTCAGCCATATGGTAGTCCAGCACTTTAACCATTATGCTACCTGCTAGTCCTAGAATGACACTTGAAATTGCCTAAGATGATAAGACCTGGAAAGAAAGAACAGATCAAATGTAGAAGTTTTCATGAATATAACAGACTGTACAGAATTTCGGTAGATGACATGAGCAGAAGTGAAGGAACATAGTGCAGAGAAGTGTTGGTGACCCAACTGAATTTTGACTTCATCTCTCAACTCTGTGCTAGGCACCTTAAGGAAAGAGTAGTAGAACAGTTTCCACTTGAGAGAGAGAAGGGGAGATGCTTCCCTGGAAGGGGCAGGGACAGGTAAGGGAACGTGGTTAGTCAGATTTCAGGTAAATAAGGATAAAAAGTGTAAGCTTAATGAAAAGGTTATTATCATAGAACAAAGTCTAAAGAGCATGCTTTTTTTATGGTATTATTAATAATACTCAATATATGGGTAAACTAATCTTTTTCAAGTATTGCCTTTAGAAAGTTATTTTGTAGTTCATCTGATGATATGGAAAATATTGTTAATAAATACTAAATTTCAAAAGTTAATATAAAACTTCTCATATAATGTTCTGATTATATAATAAAATAGATATGTGTATATACAAATTTGTTCCTCAGAGTACATTAATAAATTGGAAAGGAAAATACTGAGAGTGGTTATTCCTAAGTAGTGTGTATAGGTAATCTATATTTATAACCTCAGAAACTTTTTCAAATTCTCTAGAATGAGTTTTTATTACATCTATGATTTTCTTATGAGAACAATCATTATTTCTGTTCGATCCCTACATCTGGTATGGAAATTAAAGTCGTCAAGAGGTGATTCCAAACCAGTTTTCAGGACTGTCCTTAAAGAGCTATAAACACTTTTCTTAATTAAATAATGGTAAAGACAAAAAAGCATAGTATTTCTTTTATCTTCCTAATGCTAATATGAGACATTGTCAAATTTACATAACTTATAAGTTCTAGGTGTATTTCAATCACTCGTTTTTTAAAAAAAGCAGATTTAACAATAGATTTATTTCTTTACAGGTTTTACAACTGCCTTCAACATGCTTTAGAAAGGGAAACTACTACTAACTCTCCTGTTAAGATCAAAGAGAAAAATAACCGACCATATACTCATAAGAAAAAAAGAAAGCCAGAAAAAGCTCATGGCGAGTGTATTAATGGAGAATATGATAAAGATCTTGAAAATGACGAAGATGACAATCCAGGAATCGGTGTTACTATCTTCCCCAAAGATTACTAAGATTTGGTTCTGAAGAGTTTTGTTAGATTATATAATGTTGCTAAGACATTTGCTGAAGCTGCTCTTTATAAGAGTATTTTAGTTTGTTGAGTGTGTCAGCCATTCAGAAAAGCAAGATTTAACTTCTCTGTTTTAGAGAAGCCCGTCTTATAAACATAGATGGCTTTTAAAAATAGCTTTGTGTAGTATTTGCTCATTAAATGCCACCTTTTTTAGTCACAGAGATTCATTGCAAAAAATAAAATTATGATTTTTAGTGCCTTTTTTGTTTCTGTTTCTACTTCTGTGAAACAAGACAAACAAGTATAATACCCTATTTAAAGTCCTTAACATCCGAGATACTTGATTAAAGGTCACAGTAACATTTTAATTATTTCTACATTTGAAACTGCCAGCCTTTAAAGTTTTTAGGGTCAGAGTTTGATTCTGTTGCATGGAGTTCAATGACAATTTTTTTCTTCCTTTTGATCTTGGAGGTAAAATAATCGATGCCCTTTCTGTTCAGGACGAAATACCTGAACTTTCTTTTCTCATTATTTCTCACAAATCAGAGCTTGCCACTGTCACCATTTCTTTGAAACACGTGGGCATCGTTTTTCACTAAGCCTGATTAGAATGAGAACTGACTCAGTCATCCTAATAGAACAGATGTGCGGCGAAAAACTGCAAAGATCAGAAGCCTTGGGTTTGTATTCTTACTGCCACTCAGAAGTTGGAGATATCTGAGCAAATCACTTAATTTTCAAAGGCTTCCGTTTCTACTGCATTATAGCAGTACTAACAGTTCTAATGTACTCTGTTTACACCATAGGCATGTTGCCAGGATTGAGCTTAAAAATGTGAAAGCATTTACTAATAGGCTATTATGCATATATGGTACTATTTAATTTCATTATAAAATGAGGATTTTTTTTTTTTGTGGTTAATACCTTCAACTTTAAAATAAATACATTTTCCTTTCATTTCTTTGATAAATTCAATCACTATACATCACTTGGTTTGTAAAGTGAATTTTCCAGCATGAATATATTTCACACCAGTCCAGTTGGGGATATTTATACACATTATCATCAACAGATAATAATCCATTTCTGTGTCCCATAAATGTCTATTTTTCTCCTTAATGTCTTTCTTCACACTCTCCTCCTTCTTCCACTCTCTTACTACACTGTATCCAGTATCTATAACTATTTTCCATGTTTCTATATCCTCTATCAGTTTCAGCCATAGAGTGTGGACAGTTAGTATATATTAAGTGGAAATGATAATGTCTCTCCTTCATATCCTGGCTTGTTTCCCTCAGCAGTAAATCTTCCATATTTATCTACTTTCTATCAAAAGCCAGGGTCTTGTTTTTTTATGGTTGAGTAGTATTCCATAGAGTATATGTGCCACACTTTTTCAGTCCATTCTTCTGTTCATGGACATTTAGGTTGGTAAAAAAGATGCTTTTATACTATGCTTTCAAAATGTACCAAATCATTAAAATTACATATTAAAAGGGAAATTGCTAGAACTAATGTGTTATAAGATAAAAAATACCAGAATAGCAAATAAGAAACTAATATAGTAAATACTGAGTTGTGACTTTTGGCATTTCCTAATATTTTTATCATACAAGTCTTAACTTTATTTAAGTTACGTCTAGATTTGTACCCAATATGCTTGCCTCCTGATAAATAGCATTTTGTGCTCATTTGTAAAAAAAAAAGTTGTCTTCCTAGATGTCTATAGTCTTCAAAATGAATTTGTCTTCCTAGATGTCTATAGTCTTCAAAATAAAATCAGAGATGGTATCCAGTTAGCTCTAAAGTTACTGTTTGGTGTTTCTTTATTCCTTTCTCTATCATTTCTCTGAGCTACTCTTTTTGGCCTATAACATAAGATACCGATATTTACTGACCTAATTTCTATTCGTATTCTCACAGCATTTAGGAGTCTTCAAACCCAGTCCTCCATTTCAGTTGTTCCAAAAGAGCTTGCTTTGACTCCTCGGTCTCCTTCCTATCTACCTGGCAGCACTGGCTGTTGGCCACTCTCACATCCATGAATCTGCCTTTTCTCAGGCTTCCTGAATGCCATCTTCTGGGTCATTTCCCTGCTTAGAGCATATCTTCCTAGGCTCTCTCTCCATTCCTTTGGCTGTTTTCAACATTTTGTTGCCACTTAGAACCATCTTTAAAACTTTGAAAAAATATGGATAGCACCCAAAAATCTCCAGGGATGGACACTACGTATGTGTATTTAAAACAACAACAGGGGCCAGTAAGTGGTGTAGTGCTGAAGGTGCTGGATCCCACATAGTCAGCTCCATGGTTCGAGTCCCAGACAGTGTGTCTTGAAAAACATGCCAGGCATGTATGTGTATGTGCCCCAAATCCTGAGAGGAGAAGGGATTGTGCTATGGCCATCCCCTCTTAGGGTGTGGTTTCTCACTTTCCGTAGCTGTGTCTGGCAAGGGTACTCTATGGCAAAAATCTAATTAAAATAAACAGGGAACTCACCTCTGTTGCTCTTGAGATCCTGAGATCCCTGACCAGGCCACTTTTCTCTCTCCGCCTTTCAGCATCCTCATATTTGACTAATGTGTAATATTCATTGTTTTTCATTGTGCATAGTGAAATGAATAGGGAAAAGTATGTCTATTCCATTTTCTCAGAAACAAGTGTAACATTTTAAAATTACTGATAATAACAAATTGGAGTGTTGCTGAAGGCACCTCCCGAGCCCCATCCACCTTGTTGTAGTGCTGTGCTCCACCTCCCAGCTTGAGTGTTCTGCTCTTGCTGTGGGCTGCTGGAGCCTCTCCAGCCTAATGGAGAGAAGGAAAAGCTCACAATTCTGTTTTCCCACCACCACAGGTACACGTGCCATCTCATAACCAATAATGACAAGTGCAGAGCTTCCAAAGACAACTCTTTTGTCCAGGAATGGGATTAACTTGGATGTACAACTGCCACCCAAGGTCCCAGAAGGATTACATTGACACTGGGATTTCACTTGAAATCCTAACAAGTGGTCTCCAACTCACCACTTCTGGGACCATCTGCTCAATAAATCACTAGAACTGGAGTAGTGCAATCTTCTGCAAGAACCTGACTTAAGAGAGGTATTTAGATTATTTTTGATTATGTTTTTAATAGTGTTGGCATATAAATAACAGTTGGGATTTTAATTTTGGAGGTTAGCTAAAATATGGCAAATAGTATGAAATGAGTCAAGCTGCTCGAAGCCCAGTTGTGAAGTCCATACAGTCTAGTACAGAGGTAGACCAGTTCCTCTAAAATAAGGCAGTTTGTCAGAATGGCCCAGGCCAGAACAGGGCACACACAGGCTATTTTCCAAAACACCAACTCCTAGGCCCTACTCCAGATCTACAAAACCAGGATCTTCAGTCTGGAATCTAGATTTATTTATTTATTTATTTATTTATTTTTAAGGCTTTTGCAATAGAGCATATGTGCTTGCCCAAGACAGAGAGAGTGAGAAGTAAAGTGAGAAAATCCCCCCGGGGGATGACCACATGCAATCCCTTCTCCGTTCTCCTCCTGGGATTTTTGAGCACACACACGTGCCCAATGTGATTCTCAAGGCGCTGGGTCCCCAAACCAGGGTTGGCCTTGTGGGAGACCAGTGCTTTAACCACTATGACACCTGCTGGCCCTAGAAATCTTTATGATTCATCCAAGTGATTCTGTTAAAATCAGTCCAGCACTTTTAGAATCCACAAGTATTTGGGAACCAGCAGTTAGTGTAATGGCTATGTCGCTGGACTCTCACGTAGCTGACCGCAGTTCGTATCCCGGACCCGGTGGCTTAAAACTCACGCCAGGCGCGTGTGCGTGCGTGCCCAAGATCCCGAGAGGAGAATGGAGGAGAAGGGATTGCGACGTGACCATCCCCCCTGGGAGGTGATTTCTTGCTTTCTGTTTCTATGTCTCTGTCTGGTGAGCGCACACACCCTATAGCGAAAACCTCTCCAAAAAATAAAAAGAATCCACAACTATTCAATTTATTCCTAAAAACAACATTGAAGTGTAACTACAGATTTTTTTTTTTTTTGAGAGACTTTAGCTATAGGGCGCGTGCGCTCACCAGAAAGACAGAGACAGAGAGACAGAAAGTGAGAAATCACCCCCCAGGGGGATGGCCATTCCACAATCCCTTCTCCATTCTCCTCTCGGGATCTTGGGCACGCATGCACATGCACCCAGCGTGAGTTTAAGCCACCGGGTCTGGGACTTGAACCGTGGTCAACTACATGGGAGTCCAGTGACATAGCCATTATGCTAACTGCTGCTCCCACAGATTTTTTTAATGAAAAAAAAATGTGATCAGATGTCGCCACATACCTGTGCCATAGGTTTTGCATATTTATGTTAGAAAAGAGTATCCGATACATTAATTAGTGATGTTAAATTGTTGTCCTTGCCCTTGGGTCTAAGGCAGTTGCCAGGAGGCCAAATATATTAATTAGTGATGTTAAATTGTTGTCCATACCCTTGGGTCTAAGGCAGTTGCCAGGAGGCCATGTGTACCATGCATACATGGCAATGTTGAACTCTACAGCTCCAGAAGAGGTCATTCCTTAGATGACAATACCTATGGCACTCCCTGTAGCTGTACCGAGCACATTCTCATACACCAGCACATAGAGCCTCCTGCCAGGAAGGGAACTTATGTCAGAATGTCCAGATTTCTTCTATTTTAATCAACAGAACTTGGAGTCATCTGCCAGGCAGGGAGAAGAAAGAAAAAAAACGTACAAAATAAGCCCTAAATAAACTGCAGGAAAGAGGCTAGGGTATCCTGTGGTAGAAGGACTGTGCATTCTGCAGTCTTAAAATCTTTCTAAGTGGCTTATAATCCACTGATATTTTAATACACTGATATTCAAGGGAATATTATATGTATATATTCAATATTTATTCCAAATATTCCATAAACTGAGGATATGGATGAGAATCCAGACAAGAGAGGCTGGCTGGCTTCTAATGCCTTTATCTAAAGTAACAGAATTACTCCGGACCTTTTAGCGTTAGTGGAAAGGAGAGACCACGTGCTGATCATAAACCCAAGACAGCGAATCCACCTCACTCCTTAACATCCTTAAATGTATCATTTTATTTATATGTTCAATTAGCATACCCAATCACCAATATTAGTAACTGTTGCACAGCAATTTAGTAATAATTTAATATACAAGATAACCCACTGAAAATTACCTTGTGGTTTATTTTCATTGTAGTTAATTCATCCACGATAAAAGGAGTTTTTTTCTTCCTTCAGAATGTAAGCAGGCATTTATTCCTAAGGTTAGAGTTCTCTGCATCTACAAGTTAACCAATTTTGTGTTCTAAAAGACAGAGAAAGGAAAAAAAAAGTCATGTTTATTAAGAAAATGCTTTTGATTTTGAAGTTCTAAGCCCGAAGTCATACACTAGTGGCCAAGCAGATGTGTTCTGTTTGGCCAATATAGAAGATACTTTTCCTAATTCAGTCAATATTTTAAAACATAATGTTTCTACATTTAAAGAATAAAATGTGATTCGCTAGTTTATGTTTTGTTTCCTTCCATTGGAAGATCGGACTACATTGGTCCCACATTCTAACATCATAACCCTGGGCCAGCCAAGCACTGGCTGCTCCTTTTGGATGACGTTTGCACAGCCAGGTCCACCACTCTATTAAACTGTGACTGAGGAGAAAAACTGTATTCCCATCATTTTGTATCTCCAGTGTCTTACACGTTGTTGCTTTCCAACTAGTGCTCTCTAAACTATTTTAATTTATAAATGTACTCAGTTCAAGAGTATTATCTAGCTTATCATTTTATATAATTAGAGCTTAAGGGACCAGCAGTTAGTGTAATGGCTATGTTGCTGAACTCCCATGTAGCCGACTGAGGTTCAAGTCCTGGACCCATTGGCTTAAACTCATGCTGGGCGCATGTGCATGCATGCCCAAGATCCTGAGAGGAGAAAGAAGGAGAAGGGATTGCGGCATGGCCATCCCCCTGGGGGGTGATTTCTCACTTTCTCTCTGTCTCTGTCTTTCTGGCAAGCACATGCGCCCTGTAGCAAAAACCTCTCCAAAAAATGAATAAATAAAAATAATTAGAGCATAAATTAAAGATATCATGCCTCTTTAAATATTCTAAATTGTATCTCTTTAAAATGAGGACAGTTTCATATAATCTAAACATGATTATAAAGTTAGGAAATTTAACAATTATTCAGCATATTTATATAACCTACAAAACTTTTTCAGATGTCATCAATTGTCTCAATGACATCAGCTAGGTAAACTGAATTGCATTTAATTTTGTTTCCTTAGTTTTAGTCATTAGTGATCAGTTAAAAACCTTTGCCTTGGGACCAGCAGTTGGCATAATGGCTATGTCGCTGGACTCCCATGTAGTTGACCACAGTTAAACTCATGCCAGGCGCATGTGCATGCGTGCCCAGGATCCCAAGAGGAGAATGGAGGAGAAGGGATTGCGACATGGCCATCCCCCCTGGGGGGTGATTTCTCACTTTCTGTCTCTCTGTCCGTCTGGTGAGCACAGCCCCTATAGCAAAAAAAAAAAAAAAAATGTTGACAATTTTGAATAGAATTTGTTTTAAAAAATAGCTATCAATTCATGTTTTTCTCATATTCACTCATAGATTCAGGTTATGCATTTGGAGCAAGAAAAATACATAGCTGATTTGTTCTTCTCGGTGTGTCACTTCAGAAGGCACACATGACTTCAGGCTGTCTGCTTATTGGTAATGTTAACCCTGATTGCTTGGTTCACATTCCCAATGTAAACAACCTTTTTCCTGAGACTTTGGGTACACATGCACAGGCACCCAATGTCATTTTGAAGCTACCAGGGATGGGACTCAAACTCCAGTCGGCCATGTGGGAATCCAGCACCTTACCCATTATGCCACCTGCTAGCCCCTTACTCACTAGTTGTAGCATCTATTGATAATTCTTGTCTGAATCAGTAACTACTAGGTTTGCAAAATAGTGGTTTGCTGTCTCCATTAATCCTACATTTTTAACTGGCATTCTACTTTAAAAGAAAGCTCTTTCTGAGACCAGCAGTTGGCATAATGGCTATGTTGCTGGACTCCCACGTAGTCGACTGCGGTTCGAGTCCCGAACCTGGTGACTTAAACGCATGCCAGGCGCGTGTGCGTGCGAGCCCAAGATCCCAAGAGGAGAATGGAGGAGAAGGGACTGTGGCGTGGCTATCCCCTGTGGAGGGTAATTTTTTGCTTTCTCTCTCTCTGTTTCTCTCTGTCTTTCTGGCTAGCACACACACCCTACAGAAAAAAACCTCTTCCAAAAGAAAAGAAAAGAAAAGAAAAGAGAAGAGAAGAGAAGAGAAGAGAAAAGAAGAAAAGAAAAGAAAAGAAAAAAGAAAAGAAGAAAAGAAAAGAAAAGAAAAGGAAAAGGAAAAGAAAAGAAAAAGCTTCAGAGAGAGAGAGGGAGAGAGAGATGAACTCATGGATTCTTGTTTTATTCAATTGGTTATAATCCATTACCATTCATTTATTTTTATGCTTATATTGTCCCAGATTTGGCCAGTGGGAATCCCTTCAGGTAGGCCCCTGTACACTTTTGACATACCCCATCAATTGTTGAGTATTTCTCATCTGCAGGAAGATGTTCCAGCCTCATTTTGTACATTTACTGCTCTCAGCCTTAGGATCAGCCAAACAGCTCCAGTTCCTTTAGATGGGGATTGGCATTTAGAAACTCAGCTCTGAGCACAGGGGTTCATGTATGTTTATGACAGTGTTATCTTTATTATAATTATGATTCATTAGTGTATAATAATCAGTTGGTAAGTGATCATTATGTAAAGGTTGGATCTTGTAGTTACATCATCCATGGGATGTGTTGACAGAAATGACATCGAAGACTGTCTGCTAAGTTCATCTCTCTGTGATGTCGTAGTACAACTGTTCATATACATATACAGAATATTTAACATAGTCATTTAATGAATTCCTTTGTTCCTCAGCTTTTAATAACCTAATATCTATCCCTACCTATTTTCTTTGACAAGGTGAGATTTAAATACCCTGTTCTTCACTCCTTGGAAAAAGCACTATGCCGAGATCAAGAAATTTGGGCTTATTTCATTGTACTTAATTGCCAATCACTTATTCAAACCTACTCTTCATTTAGTGGCTAATTTGTGCCAGTGCTTTGAAATGAGGCAAAAGCAAGTGAGAAAAAACACACAAACTAGCCAATATTTCCCGCAGCAATAGGCGGATTGTCAGATTGAAGTTGAAGTCATCAGTTCTATGAAAGGGAGGGTAAAGAAGGAAAGAGAAAAAACAGAATGCGTGACACATCGCCTGATTTTCCACAATGAGCCACCAGGTGGCAGAGTACTACACACAGTGGACACAGCCGAGCAACATTTAAGACCGAGATGGTGAGTGTGCACTTTGGTTTATTTTCTTTGCATAACCAATTCTAGAATATTTTGGTAATTTTTGAAGAAAAAAATAACATTAGGAAAATATCCATTTACTCTTTTATAATAAAATTCTCTAATGTCAAATAATTATTTTACCACTTGGTATTTCAATAGCAAAAACTATTAATCTAGAAGTTTTCACTGTTATTATTCCAGGGTGCCATTAAATGATGTCTAAAAAGTACAATGGAAACACTATTGGGAGCAAGAATCACTTCAAATATATAGGTTTCTTGAATATAGAATCTGTATATAGTTAGAATTGTCTGATCATCTTTGTATCTTTAAATATATTTCACACATAAGGGTATATGTAAAGAATTCATAATCAACATCATTTTGTGCAAGTTCAAAGAATGAATCTACATATTTCTTTGTGTATGGACCTCTAAGGAAATTGCTCTGTCAGTATATCTGTATTAAATCTGCAGGTGTCCTTGGAAAATAGTGGATAATTATATTTATCAGAATTATAGATTTCTGTGTCAAACTGTTTTCCTTTGTACCTGTACTATTCCTGTTCCACATACAGTCCTATTTATTCTTTATGTTAACTATCATGTACAATGCTTAGACAACAAATATTATAGTTAGAAAATTTACACATCCGTAGTCAATCACCAAGACTGTAAATAATCCATTGCTGTTAGTTAAAAAGATCTTTCTCAATTGAGTGTTCATTGATTAACAATAACAACTTACTCTAAATTTTCTACAACCATTATTATTGGTCCCTGAATTTTGTGACACTGATTTTCTTTGTGATTATATAGGTAAAGTATAAATAGTAACTTTTCAATTTATGGTGCAGTACAGAAGAATTCAAAATACAGCATGGCTAGTTATGTAGGACTACAGATCTGGTTTGGTGGTAGAGAAGAAGAAATCGGGTACGAGAATCTGGAGTAAAGACAGTAAGAAATACCGTCCTTAACACAAAGACCAAGATAATCACATGCTGAGAAGTCTTTGGTGTTGCTATCCTGTGTTAGACTAGCCACAATAACATCTGGTTTATCCTTGTAATCTCTAGTTTACACTTTTCATTTGAAAGAAAAAGAAGCATTTTTCTTAAATATCACATTTGTGTTTTCACTTACGAACTCATGGAGGTATTTGGCATATGTTCCTCCGTGAACTTTACGTTTTTGCTTTCTTGCCTGGATCTCCTTTTTGGATCCTAAACTTAACTGTTTCCCCAGACTTTTCTATACTGCACTCTAAGTAAATCAGTCCCCTAAATGGGAAAATACTGTTTGTGAGGACATTCTTTCACTCAAGGGATGAAGAATAGCTCTTTAAAAGGCTTCCATGTCATCAGCCATTTCTATAGTTGCTCCCTTTTCTCCCTTTGCATAGCTTTAAAATTGAAAAGCTATATATGATAGGGTCCCTTAACTTGGTTGCTGCCGCCTGCAGACGTTGGACAGTTTAAATATAGCAATGAGCATATAACTTGCATCAGTTCCAGTATCATGCCTTCCTTCTATGGAAAGTACACGATTCAATTTAATTACATGATCTGTCGTTCTCTAAGACCGGGCTTCCAACAGGGCCAAACAATTCTTAAGCGGGTTCGTCTCTTCTTTTAAGAGGGCTAATCAGAAGGGATTTGTGATATTGAAGTCATTAAGATGTAATTATGAATGATTTTGTGCAATTCAGAAATGAAAAAATTCTCCCCCAAAACCTTGACTATCTGAGTCTATTTTGTTTTAAAATAATGGAAGTTTGTTGCTTCACTTAGATCACCCTAGTGTTGCATGTGGATTTCTCACAAACCAAAAATGGAAATACACTTCTATAAAGAAAGATGAATGGAGTCTAAGAGACAGTAAGAAATGATACAGTGTAATTCTGGAAGAAGAAGTTTCCACAATGATAAATGACAAGGGAATTTATCCCATGAAAATAATATTAATAATGAGTTTCAACACTGGGATTTTTCATTATTTCTTCACAATCAGAAAAGCATTTCCAGAAAACTTTCCATAGTTGGTTGACATGAACATCAATTTTTGCTATTAAAGTGGAAACTAGTAATTACATTTTTTAAAATGGCACTCTGGTAATTATACATTTAAAATATGAATCCTGGTGTTTAATTAGGTCATATGACTGTAATATCAGTTTGCATTAAGAGCAGATTATCAAATCCTAGCAATTCAACCCATAGAGAAATACAAGTAGAAAAGGTTGCTGTAATTTTGAGATTTAAATAGACTAAACTGTAATATAGTACAGTATTCTTTAAATATTTAGTGTTTACTAATATTATTGGATAATGAAGTTATCATCATGGCATATTCTTCTTAGATAATTACTCTGGTAGCAGAAAGCACATGGGATACTTAGGGTTTTTGCTTTTTTTTCAGGAAAGCTTACAAATGAAGCTCAGAGCAGAATTTGAAACACATTTGAAAGTGGTTTTGTATATTTTTAATATGCATATTTATATAGTATTAATTTTTTCTGAAATTTATTACATTGTGCTTGGATGTTAGGTATGTAATTTTAATTGTTTAACCTAAATAATACATCTATACATTAATAGTTCTTACTTCGCTTTTTATTAAATTTAGTACAAATAAAACCTCAATAATTTTAATTCAGTACAAATAAAACCTCTTATTTTTAACAAAGATTTATCTCATTTATGATAGTTCCTTAAAACCTTAAACATATGCCTATATTTTGCATTTTATTGTTATATCGTGAATTAATTATAGTCAGTGGAAGCTTTTTGTTACTTTTGTTTTAATCTAGTATTTACTAGTTTTATTTATTTGTCCCCATATAAAAGATACATCACAGAGTTAAATAAACAACTCATAGTAGAGTTTAGTTATTGATTATTGAATCTTAATGCAACTATCTTTCAATAGTTTTTTTCTTAGTAAAGAGATCTATTCATAATGTATGTGTTGTAATTCTATGAAACCTGTAGGAACTGTATTCCTTAATATTATACTTTCTCACCAAAATTTTTCTATTTTAGATATAAAAATGAACTAAGTGCCTACCACAGAATTTATTTGAGTAGGTTTAATCAACTTTTAAATACTAACAAATTTTTTATAATGTATCTAATGATTCACACAGCTAAAACAACTTGAGTACTTTTCCATTTTGCCCATAAAAGCTAGGATTTCCTAAAGAGAGGTCATTTTACCACTCAAGACTCTTGCCTTGACATTTTTCCTCACACTGTTCTTGATGACGCTACCAGAATTTCTATTTAAAAATCCTGCCTTTTTTTTTTTTTTTTTGTAGCACATCTGCTATAACTCATAGCTATAAACATATATTGTATAACGAGAGAAAAGTCTTTTTGGGACCACAGAAATCTAAAGTTGCTCCAGTGGATCCGAGAATTATATATTATTTAATGACCAAGATAAAAGAAATTTCCTTTATAGTATACACTGTATCTTCTGGCATCGACTAAAAGTAGTTTGTATTATAGACAGTGATAAAATGTGTGCACTAACGATACGATATTTACAAAAGATATCTGATGTCTTTGATTCACTGTAAGGAATCTATTTTCTAACACTAGGGGTCATTTTAGCTTGTGGTAATAGTGTATGGTATTTACTTTTAATAGAAGAGTAGGTAAGGAACATGGCATTTCCTAGAAAACTGCTATCCTTGAAAAACATTTTCCTGGGCTCAGATCTCTAATTTTCCCCCTACTAAAACAGTTAATAGATTTTGTTATTTTGTCTAAATGTAATACAAAAGTGTGCTTTGAGGTTCTTATCTGAAGTTCATTTTTAATAATTTTATTAAGAGGTTCAGTCTCCACTTCCAAGGGCATGATACTTCATCTCATGTTTTGACCTGTGGTTGCTACTTAATGTTTTATCAGCCTTCAGGTTTGCTTGGCCATTTTCTTCAAGGCCTTACTTGTGATTCTCTGGAGCCAGTGAACTTCTTACTATTGTTCTCTAATTTCCTGCAAAGTAACTGCTGTAAAATATAGTAAGTGCCTCTGTTAGAACAGAACTTCGTTCTTCCCATAACAACCTAGATTCCTTCCATGATGCCATCTCAGATTTTCTACCCTTAACAGTTTTCAAAATTTCAAACATCTTCCTAAAAGTACTTCGCTTTTCTTTTCTGGCAAAAATAATGTGTATCATTTAATATTATTAATTTCTTGTTTCTTTATAAAAATCACTTTATGGCCATATTTCCAAACATCAAAGATAATATAAGGAAAATGCATTTTCCAGAATAGCATTATGCATTTTCAAATGCCCTCTAGATTATATGATATGAATTATGATCCTGTTTATATTGAATGGAGTGGGTAATTACAAGCTATAAATCATTTCTGGGTATCTAAAAAAGTTCACCCTCTTACTCTAGTTACACACATAAATAAAGATACTTACATTTGTTTTCTTAATCCTTTTTTGGGATCTGCTTAAATCTGTTATACATCAGAAAATATAGAGTATTATGTTTAATGTTTTCAATCTAAAATCAAAATATTCCTTCGATTTGAAAATAAAATACATTTCCGATATTTAGTATTTACTAGACATATGTAAAAATACAAAAAGAAAGTTATTTTGTAAACATGAATAAATGACAAAAATGTCCATTAATCTTACATTGATACAAACAATAGAATTATAGCCTGATTTTCCAAACATGTCAATTGCCCAGGTTTAGCTGTGGTGGGAAAATTATGTTCTCTCCATAGAATTGTTGTCTTTGTTGCCTATCTGAAAAGCAGAAGTCAAAGAACAACGATGTGTTTTGGTTTTTCTACTAATTGTCTATTCTGTTTTAAGTAATTGGTCTTAATTTGGGAAACAGAAGAGAATAAGGTATATTTTCAATAGGTTACATTTTAGTATTCTCAGACCAAAGGACAAAAAGACTCCAAATTACAAATAAGTTTTATTATCAAGAAAATGGAAAACAGTAAAACATATAGAAAATATCACTGTTCACACTTCAAAAATGCACATTGGTCTCAAATATATCCTATTACCCCAAACCATTAATGGCTAAAAATGTGTCATTCAAAGCCATTTGAAAGACTGATGTTGAAAGTGTAGGATATAATTCAAAAGGTGTGATAGTCATCCATGTTTAATTTAATCTTTGTCATTTGTTGGCTGTGTGACCTTTAGGAAATGACCAACTAACCCTACCTAGCATATGTTTCTCCATTTTTGCAATAATTAAGAGGCTGGATAGGTGACCTCTATTATCTTTCCTGGGTCTGATCAATACATCTCTCTGCCCTCTACTCGTAGACAATTTTCTTTCTCAGAAAACAGAATGGTCCTTCTATATAATTTTATATTTGGTACATATTTTTAACTTATTTGTGAAGAAAACATTATATATACTCACATATGTGTCTTGCTCCGTGGAAAACAATTGTATTAAACTCAAAAATAGTACCAATATAAAAGGCACCTCATTTTTATAGATTAACATGTTAATGAAATGAGTAGCTATGTACACACACACATATTCTATATTTAAAAATAAGAGTATAGAAGATGATTATAGATTTCATTATTTCTAGTAATAGAAACATTTACCTGAGCCAAATCTATAATACTGAAAGAAAAACACAGTAGAGCATTTAATGGTTTTTTTTTTTAAAGGAAGCTAAATTCTCTAAGAGTCAAAATCCCTTCCAAAATAATGCTATTCAAGTACAATCACCCAAACTAATTTGTAAATATTACAGGCAAGTGTACAAAAGAATTCACAGCTTGTCTTCCTCTTTCATTCTTCGAAGACCTATAACTTCAACCACATTGAAACATGATATGACACACAATATCATCTCTTTTTTAAACATATCATATATATATATATATATATATATAGTTGCTCTTGTAGCATGGCAGCAATGGGATTTGATGTCATGAAAATGAAAATGGTAGCCCACAAGAGATACACATTACAAAAGCAACTCCTTTCTACCCTCCCCTCCCCCAGAAATAATAACAATTTGCTAAATTGTTGGGAAGTTGTTATAATTCCTTTTCCAAATTATTACTCGCCCTTTAGATTAGAAATGAGGCCAGGGTTAGCAATCAGCTATAAATGGTAGGATTTTTTGAGTAAGAAGCACTTGTCTGATTGTGAAGTGGAGGCCATTACTGCCTTGATTGGGCCTTTTTTTTTCCCCCAGCTCGCTTGATTTGTGGTTGAGAGCGCACATTCACTCCTGTGCTGTGAGCAATCAGAGCCTCCCCCCTCTCGTTTTTACTCAGCGATTTAGGGTCCACTACTTTGGCACAGCTGCCACCTTTTAGAATCCATCATGCAGAATATATTTTTTTAAAAAATAAAGGGTGGGGGATGGGAGCAGGTAACAAATGTACATTTAGCTTCTTAATGTGCCTATTTTATATTTCAGAGAGAAGTTTTTCACTCGAAATAACAATCATGTTGGAACTTAGACTTCTACACTCAATCAATGAGTTTGGAAAGAGACTTGAAGCTTGTTAGAGAATATTTCTCATTTCTTTATCCTTTCAGGAAAAAAAAAAATAAAACAAGCATGGGGTATAAAGCTAGGACTGAGGTATCTAAGGGCACATTTTGCTTTAATGTCAGCATAGTCTTTGTTCTCTGGGACCTAATACGAAAACAGGGCCTTTTTTTTTGTGCTCTTTCGGGGGTATTTTATAGGTGTTTTTTAACCAAATTTAAGATCCAAATAAAGAAGTTATTAAAAGCTCTTTAAATTGGAGTCTTATTTTGTTAGGTTTTAAAATTACTTAATACTTCTTCTCATCTAAGAAAACCTATTCTTGTTGTCAGCTATAAAGGGTATCATTGTTAGGAGTTAAATTAAACACATCCTATTCTTTAGAACTAATTAGAGAATCTCCAAAGAAACTGGAGTTTCAAAGTTGGGGTTAGCTAATCATCTTGAGTACCTGCTTGGCTCTGGTCAATCATCATTAAATATAATGTGCATAGGACCAGCAGATGGCATAATGGTTAAGTCACTGGACTCCCACATAATCGACTGTGGTTTAAGTCCCAGACCTAGTGACCTAAAACTCACACCAGGCACGTGTGCATGCATAGCCTAGATCTCGAGAAGAGAACAGAGGAGAAGAGATCGTGGTACAGCCATTCCCACCAAGGGATGATTTCTGCCTTTCTGTCTCTCTGTCTCTCCAGCAAGTGCATGTGCCCTACAGCAAACTTCTCTCTCTAAAAACAACTAAAATAAATAAGGTACAAATAATAGCCTGTACCCTCTCTGCCCACTCTGCTCCTGTTCCACCAAATCAAAATGTTCAAATAGCTTCCATAAACAAAGTTTTCTAAATGTACTGTCCAAATCTAGGTCCTAATAAGCAAAGTGAGGCTTACCAAAATTAATAATATCACCTGGCAGGTAGAAGTTTCCTCGAGATCTCAGTCAGAACTCATACTAAATCTCTTTTTCTCCCCACCAGTTTTATTGAGATATGATTTATAACTATAAAAATCACCCATTTAACGTATGATTTGGTGAACTTTAGTAAACTTACAGAGTTGTACAACTATCATCGCAATTTAATTTCAGAATATTTTCATCATCCTAAAAGGAGACCTTGAACCTACTTAGAATCACTCTCTATTCCTACCCCCAGCCCTGTGCAACCATCAATCTACTTTCTCTCTACATGAAGGAACTACAAAAAGGTCATGAAAAAATTGAATTAAAATATGAGTTTATTTTGGCCAAAATAATTTAAAATACATGTGTATTTTTTTATAATAGATATTTTCCCATAACTTTTTGAAGACCCCAAAGTATATTTCAATTTTTGGACATCTCATATAAATGAAATCATGCTTTTTTTTTTTTTTATATCAGGCTCATCCACCGAGATGTTCTTGTTGTCATGACAAAATTGAATTAAAATATGAGTTTATTTTGGCCAAAATAATTTAAAATACATGTGTATTTTTTTATAATAGATATTTTCCCATAACTTTTTGAAGACCCCAAAGTATATTTCAATTTTTGGACATCTCATATAAATGAAATCATGCTTTTTTTTTTTTTTATATCAGGCTCATCCACCGAGATGTTCTTGTACTTTGAAGGGACATATATACTGTGGCATGTACAGTTTCTTTCTTTTTATTCTTGAGTAGTATTTCCATCTTATGGACACATTACCTTTCTTTTCTTTTTTTTTCTTTTCTTTTTTTTTTTTTGAGAGGCCTTTGCTAAAGGGCACGTACGCTAGCCAGAAAGACAGAGAGACAGAAAGTGAGGAATCACCCTCCAAAGGAGGATGGTCACACCGCAATCCCTTCTCCTCCATTCTCCTCTCGAGATCTTGGGCACTCACACACACATGCCCGGCATGAGTTTAAGCCGCCAGGTCCAGGACTCGAACCACAGTCGACTACACGGGAGTCCAGCAACATAGCCATTACCAACTGATGGTCACAGGACATGTTACCTTTTATGTTTATCCAGAGACAAACATTTAGATGTGACATTGTTTCCACTTCTTGGATATTGTTATTTAATGCAGTTACAAACATTCCTGTACTAGTCTGTATATGGACATATGTTTTCACTTTTGGTGGGTAGGTACCTAGGAGTAGAATTTTTGAGTCATATAATAAATCTATGTTTCACTTTCTAAGAAACTTCCAAACTATTTTGAAAAATGGGTTGCATCATTGTGCATTGTCACCTGCAATTTCATTACCAATTCCACCACTTCTTTATCAACACTTTTTTTTCTAATCTGTCCTTTTTTATTATGGCTACTTTAGTGATGAAAAATTGACTCCATGGTTTTTATTCATATTTCTCTAATTACTAATAATTATGGGAGTTTTTTCATATGTTTATTAGCCATTTGTGTATTTCTGTGGAGAAATGTCTATTCAAATTCTTCGCCTATTTTTTAGTTGGGTTGTTTTCTTAATGTGTTGTATGTTGTTCTATATATATTCTAGATGTAAGTTCCTTATCAGGTATATTATTTTCAAGTACTCTCTTCCAATCTGTGTGTTGACATCTCTCTTTTTTGATGATGAGAAGTCAAGGGAGCACAAAAATTTTTAATTTTGAGCAAATTTCTTCCGAACTGTTAATGAAGCACAATATTCCATCTGTTCTGAATACAATTATTTAAAGAAAGAGTCATAGGAAGAAGTTAAAAGTTAAGAACAAAATTTACAATTATACTAGAGTTGGTGTACGAAAAGGAAGAAATGGTTTTAGTATTCAGTTTCTTTTAAAATAATCTAAAAGTTTTATGAAGAGAATAAGCTAGTCATTGTTATTCTATTTTTTAAACTTGTTACTTCTAACTTCACGTTTATCATTCGAATCTTTTCTTAGCTAGGATAGAAGAGCAAAATTCAGTCATGCTCAGGTCATAAATGGTTTGAACAATGCATCTATAAATGGACCTGAGGCCTAAAAATTTTATTCTTTGTACTTCTACTTCTGAGTAACAGTGACTAGCAGAAGAAACAATAGGACACTAATAAACTTATTCTCAGGTGGGAAGCTCTGAGCTTTGCCCTCCCAGGCCCACTGTGGTAGGTACATTCCTCATGAAATCCCTTCTTAGGCGTACTAACAAATGTGATTAGTAGCAGCTACTGCTGAATTCCAAACTTGTCAGGCAAACTGAGTACTGTGGACAAAAATCATTGTTAGAAATTTACTTGTTCAGAAGTTTCTTGGCAGGAGTGGGAAGTACAGGGTGAAGTCTACCTATTGGGAGGACCCATAACTCATTTGCAATATCCATGGCACAGTTCTAATGTAGCAAAGATACATGTACCTTGCTTTCAGAAAGAAAAAAAAAAAAAAAGGCAAGCATTTCAACTCTTTCTAGAGTCTATAGTTGAAAAGCACCCAGCAGTTCAGTTCATTTTCAAAAACTTTTTTTAAGAGAGATTTTTACTATAGAGCATGTGTGTTCACTCAAGAGACAGAGAGACAGAAAGCAAGAAATCACCCCCCACACACACCTTAGGGGGGATGGCCACACTGCAATTTCTTCTTCATTCTCCTCTCCGGATCTTGGGCACACATGCATATGAGCTCAGTGTGAGTTTTAAGTCTCCAGGTCCGGGACTGGAACCATGGTCCACTAATGTGGGAGTCCAGCAACGTAACCATTATGCCATCTACTAGTCCCTCCAAGGACTTTCTGAAGATCCTTCACATATGAGAGAAAAAAGTTACCATTGTTCGAGAATGTATAAATCGATAATAAAAGATACTGTCACAGAAAATTAAGAACATTTTTTAAAGGAAGAAATACAAATGGTCAATAATATATCTAAAAGGTTTAATCCATTTAATAATCAAACTGAAAATTGAAATGACATTTTAGTTTGCTTCTTCACAAAGATAAAATTATTTATGTTAACTGTTACTGGTGAATTGGAGAAAAATGAACATTAAGATTCGATAATTGGGGCCAGCAAGTGGCATGGTGCTGAGGGCACTGAACTCCCACATGGCTGACCACAGTTCAAGTGCTGGACCTGGCAGTTTGCTTTTTCACTTTCCCTTTCGATTTCTCTCTGGTTAATTAAAATAATAATAATAATAATAGATCAAATTAGATAATCCTTTTTTAAAGGTTAGATAAATTTTTAAAGAATTATTTTTACTTAACTTTATTTATTTATTTATTTATTTTAATTTGCCCAGAGAGGGACAGAGTGAGAGAGAGAGAGAGAGAAAGTGAGAAAGCAAGTTGTTAGGTCTAGAACTCAAACCGTGGTCACCCTGTGGGTGTCCAGTGCCCTCCACCACCAGGCCACCTTCTGGACTCGGTAATTAAACACTTTTTAAAATGAGAAAATGAGTATATATTTAGTGAATTGAGAAAATTTAAAAATATTAAGAATGATATGGTCAAATTTACTAAAATAATATTTGAAAATTCAAACACAGCCTCAGTTACAGTAGCACACTCTTGTAGCCCTAGCTGCTCAGGATACAGAGGCCGAAGGACCTCAACGTGAGAGATCCTTCCTTTTTTTTTTTTTTTTTTGGAGAGGTTTTCGCTACAGGGCATGTACACTCGCCAGACAGACAGAGACAGAGAGACAGAAAGTGAGAAATCACCCCCCAGGGGGCATGGTCACACCGCAATCTCTTCTCCTCCATTCTCCTCTTGGGATCTTGGGCATGCACGTACACGCGCCCGGCGTGAGTTTTAAGCCACCAGGTCCAGGACGCGAACTGTGGTCGACTATGTGGGAGTCCAGCAACATAGTCATTACGCTAACTGCTGGTTCCCAACATGAGAGATCCTTTCTACAAATGAAAATACTGGGCCAGCCTGATAGCCTGATGGTTAAGGGAAGTCAGGTCCCATGGTGGACTGCCATTTAATTCCCAGCCACAGAGGGTTGAGAAATACACAGCATATATGCATGCATGCTCAAAATCCCGACAGGATGGGAAAACAGAGAAGAAAGAATTGCAGCATAACCAGGCTCCATTAGTGGGTGCTTTCTCTTTCTGTCTTCCTCTGGCAAGAGGAAGATCTGGACCCTCTGGCAACTGAAAAAAATACAGACACTGGAAAACTATAAATGAGGGTTACCAATGGTTACCAGTCTTAGAATAAGGAACTCACAGGTGACTTTTGTTCTGTTCTTTTAACTTAAAAAAGAAAAATTTGGGGGACCAGCAGTTAGCATAATGGCTATGTCGCTGGACTCCCATGTAGTTGACTGTGATTCGAGTCCCGGAACCAGTGGCTTAAACTCACACTGGGCGTGTGTGTGTACATGCCCAAGATCCCGAGAGGAGAATGAGGAGAAGGGCTTGCAGTGTGGCCACCCAACATGGTGTGGCCATCCCACCTGGGGGTGTGATTTTTCGCTTTCTATCTGTCTGTCTCTCTTTCTGGCGAGTGCACACGCCCTATAGCAAAAACCTCTAAAAAAATGAGTTTTAAAAAATTTTGAAACAATCTCAAATTTATGGAAAAATCTGGAAGTATAATACAAAACACACACACACACACACACACACTTTTTTGAGAGATTTTTGCTATAGGACATGTGTACTTGCCAGAGAGACAGAAAGCGAAACACTACCCCTCCACCCCCAGGGGGATGGCCACACTGCAATCCCTTCTCCATTCTCTTCTTGGGATTTTGGGCATGCACACACATGTGCTTGGCGTGAGTTTCAGTCCGCCGGGTCCAGGACTTTAATTGCAATCAACCACAAGGGAGTCTAGTGCCTTAACCACTATGCCACCTGCTGGTCTCAATACAAAGATTTCTTATTTTCTAAATTACTTGCAAGTGACTGCCAACATCTTGCTCTAATACCTCTGAAAACTTCATGGTGTATTCCTTACAAATAAGAATATTCATGCAATGTATAAACCCAATAGCACATCAAAATCATGAAAATGACACTGATCCATCACTACCATCAAACCCTCAACCCTATTCAATTCCCACTAACCGATGCCCAAAATGCACATTACAATAAAATAAAATCAGTTCCAAACCTCATGTTCCATTTAGTTCTCACGTCCCTTTGGAGTCTTCCTTATTCTAGAATATTTCCTCTAGTTCATCAGGTTTTATTTGACTTTCATGACCTTCATCATTTTTGAAGTTTACAAGCAGATAATTTTGTAGAGTGTCCTCAATTGCTCTGTGTCTGGTTTCCCCTCATGATTAGGGATTCTGGTTGTGCATTCATTCATGCAGGCATATCATAAATGATGTGTTTCATGGTAGCTCATGATTTTGACTTGTCAGTATCGTTTGATGTTCACTTTGATCTCTTTATCGAAATTGTTTCTTACAGGCTACTCCCTATAAAGTTATTTTGTTCATTTATAATTAAGAACTATTTGGGCAGGGACCCAGACAGTGGCATAGCAGTAATTGGATGCTCTGTGATGTTGGACTCAGGCAAGAAGGTTCCATGAACCAAGTCGTGGGATCTCTCTCTGTCCAAACCATGCACACTGATGATCAGGCTGGCTGAGGCTGGGAATGGATCGATCTCTCTCTCTCTCTCTTTTTTCTTTCATGGAATAAATAAATAAAAATAATTATGTTTTTGAGGAGCTATTTTGGCACTATGTAAATATCCTGTTCCTCATCAAACTTCGATTTGTTACATTGAATCTTTATGGACACCTGATAATTCATTAATAGTATTGTTTTGATATTTAGTGTCTGTTTATTCAGCATAGCTATAATATAAACACCTGCATCAGGGCAATTATAAAGAAAACTTTCTTTGGCTCACAGTTAATAAAACTGGAAATCTAAGAAACATGGAGCCAGGACCCATCTGGCTTATGGTGTAAGCTACCTGTTGCTTCACCTCGTAGCAGGAAAGTGGAGGCTCAACAAGTGGTGCACAAAGACCAGTATTGAGGAGGAGAGTGGCTTTATAACAACCTGTCTCAGGGGAAGTAACTCACTCCTCTCCCATGAGATCCCACTCACTCCCTGGAGACCTACAACAAAACACTCAGGAGGGCAGAGCCTCAGTGGGTCATTGTCACTAATGTACTCAAACGACTCCCAATAGACCCACGTCTTAAAAGTTCCATCTCCCAACATTGCCACCCTGGGACCAAGCCTCCATGCGAGTTTTGGGGGTGACAAACCGTATTCAAACTGCTTCATTTAGTCTGCCCATGTTTGAACAACAGGAGTCTGTTCCAGTAGGTTCCTGTGCTTTCGATTCACAATCATTGAGTTCTTCTTTGCTTTCCATCACAAGATACTCTGGGCTCATTTTGCACTTTCCCTCGCCTCGTGCTGAAATGGGTCATTTCTCCAAGCAGCCCTGCTTAAAAGATCAGTGTAGGATGGTGTGTAAAAGGCAAGCGATTGGAGCTAGAGGTGCACGTTGTTACTAGCATGTCACTGTCCTCAGGATCTCTAAGTGTACTGGGCAGGAGAATATTTGTATTCACATCCATATTTATTTGTGCATCTATTGTTATTCAAGTCTATGAGTTCAGACTAATGCCTTCAATTCCAAACAAACATCACAGGGTTCTTTTCAGTTGTCTTCCTTTCATATTTGAAAATCCTTTCCCTGATTCTTTGTTTATTTACTTGTTTATTATTCTTAATATAGAGTTCCCATTATTCTCAATGTATTTACTTATAAAAAAAATGTTCTTGTACACAACCAATCTTCTATCCTACTCAGCTTTGATTCCTCACAGCAACCCTTTACCCCTCAGATCATACGCGATCGAAGCTCTCCATACAGCGTGCTGCCCATCCACAGCGATGCCCTCCTCACTCTGCTCAGGTTCTCACTGTCCAAGCAGGGTAGTCCTGTGATGTTCCCCTGCTCTGGACCATCACAGCTTCCCATCTTCCCAGCCACAGCCCCGTAATGGCTGTAAGATCCAATTGTTCAGGGAGCAATTGGATGAACACAAAAATAGGATGAGTACTGGAACTTCCTAATACCTTGTAAAGTTCTAAGAATCACATATATAGATGATAGTTACTTTATTTTAAATATCAGATACATTAAACCAAAGCTTAGCAACTTTTTCTGTAAAGAGCCAGATAGTAAATAGTTTCAGCTTTACAGTGTCCATCACAACTACTTGATTCTGCCATGTTTAGAAAAAGCAAATGTTCTGGGCCAGCAGTTAGCGTAATGGCTATGTCACTGGACTCCCATGTAGTCGACTGTGGTTCGAGTCCCAGACCCGGCGACTTAAACTCACACTAGGCGCTTGTGCATGTGTGCCCAGAACCCCAAGAGGAGAATGGAGAAGGGATTGCAGCGTGGCCATCCCCCCTGGAGGTGATTTCTCACTTTCTGTCTCTCTGTCTCTCTCTTTCTGGCAAGCGCATGTGCCCTATAGCAAAAACCTCTCCAAAAAAAGAAAAAAGAAAAAGAAAAAGAAAATGTTCATAGCTATGTTCCAATAAAACTTTATTTACAGAAATAGGCAGCAGGACATATTTAGGCCTCAGACTGTAGCCTGACAATCTCTGTACCTAGAATTTGGATGCAATAGGTCAAGGTTCAAGCCTAAGTACTCTCTTTCAATACCTGTGAGAGTTTGGACAAGTAATTTAACTTCTCTGAGCTTCATCCGAGTTTCTATGAGGCTCTCACGGACTAGTCTATGTGAAAATGCATTGTAAATAGTAAAGTGTTACATGATACCCTTAACTTAAAAGTGCATTATGAGAGTGGAAGTGATGAAAAGAAAACCGTGAAGGTCAAACAAAGGAGTTTGAATTTTGTAATAGCTAGTGGATATTTGCTAATAAAAATGGAACATAGATCCAGCCCCTGTGGCACAGCTGGTAGCAAACCCTGACTATGGAGCTAGAAACCACTTGCTGACTGTGGTTCACGTCCCTGTCCCAGTCAGCCTGATAAAATGGTGAGTATATGTGCACTGCCCAGGATCCTGGGAGGCTGGAAGACTGCAGAAAGGAGACTGAAGCATGACTGAGCCCTGGGCTGGGGGGGACTTCTCTCTCTTTCTCTTCCCCTCCCTCCCCCCACGCACACACAAGTGCTTTATCATGATTTTTTCTAAAAGGAATGCAATATAAAAATTGTCTGGCAGTGATTCAAGGGATGAAAAATGAACTTAAAAGTAGAGAACTAAGAAGTGTTTGCTGGGGACTAGGTCTGATAATAGAAACAGCTAGGTCCAAGATACCCTAAGGAAATACAATCAGTGGGCATTATGACCAATATGTCAAAGAAAGCAAGTGATAGGGAGGAGAAAGAAAGGAAGAGGAAGGGAGGGAGAAAAATGTTAGAACCAACTGCATAATAAATGACCAAAAGCGTTCTTCTGAATCTGCCGACTGGCGATAGCGTCTCACATTAAACTTAAAAAAATATTTAGATTGAAACCACATATCACACTTTTTGTATCAAGGAAATGAAGCAAGATAAGAGAGCTTAAAATAGATCTTCTCTATTGTAAGCATCAAGCACAGTGCCCAGCAAAGTAGGTTTTCAATAAATGAATGACATTAGGTCGGTCATTTATCTGGATTCCGTTTTAAAAGTCTAAATAATATTCTCATTTCAATTTAATATGGAGAGGTAAAATGTGTTCAGTCAACACGAAGTAAAAAATCGCTGTGATATGATAATGGTCACAAGTAGAAAATGGTACGGCTCTATTTCCAGGTATCTCCGCACATTTTTTTTTTCTTTAACCCAAAACAAAGCGGATCCTTTAGATTCCCAGAGGAAATAGAATTGGAGTGTCATATAAATATCTGGAGTCAAATACTTTTCTCTAATTTAGAGGAAGAATGGTAAGTCCTAAAATAATCCCAGAGTCAACATTATTCTTGGTGGAAGAAAGATGAATACATGGGGAGAAGGGCTGAAACATTCACCCTTATGTGACAGAAGAGGCCATTACATTCTTTCAGAAGAGGTAGGAACAAGAATGCTATTGGACCTACTCAGGTGTCTGTTTTGTTGTTAGGACGTGACAAGGAAGAGAGCTCACATTACCCAATTCCCAGCCCTGCGCTCCAGTTCTTTGTCCCTGATTTTATATCCTTCGTCTTTAATAAAATTCTAATTCTAGAGCCTTTAACCCAAAACAAAGCGGATCCTTTAGATTCCCAGAGGAAATAGAATTGGAGTGTCATATAAATATCTGGAGTCAAATACTTTTCTCTAATTTAGAGGAAGAATGGTAAGTCCTAAAATAATCCCAGAGTCAACATTATTCTTGGTGGAAGAAAGATGAATACATGGGGAGAAGGGCTGAAACATTCACCCTTATGTGACAGAAGAGGCCATTACATTCTTTCAGAAGAGGTAGGAACAAGAATGCTATTGGACCGACTCAGGTGTCTGTTTTGTAGGTAGGACGTGACGAGGAAGAGAGCCCACATTACCCAATTCCCAGCCCTGCGCTCCAGTTCTTTGTCCCTGATTTTATATCCTTCGTCTTTAATAAAATTCTAATTCTAGAGCCCATGTCAGATGGGGGTAATTTGGAAATGTTTTAGGGACCCAAAGCTTATCAAAGTGCTTAAATGACCATGGAATGATGAAAAGGAATGTGTGTGTGCAAAACCAAATGAAGAATGATGTGAAGGTTGGGCACAAGGAATAGCAGATGGTAATTATTAATTATTAGCCTATTACCCAGGCTTAGTCCAGTAAGAAACAAGGTATTCTACGTCTGACTCATCATCATCTAACTCTTGTAGTGCTTTGAATTCTCCTAAGAACACTAACAGAAGACATTCCCTTCCTCCGTTGGCATGTTCAAGAGGAAGAATTGTGCAACCATTGATAGAACGTTACCACATGAAATTCCTGAACATACATCTCAGGGGTTCAATAGACAAAAAAAAAGCCAGAGACATTATTACTAATGAAAAATTCTTTAGAAATAATTCTGTGTCTCTTGTTTTTAATTAATGTAGTTCAAGACTGAGCTGGGCACATGGGGATTTGAGAACCCCCCCTCTCAGCCTTGTCTGCATTTAGGTAGCACATAATAAGCGTGTAGTCAGTTTGTGCCCTAGTCAAACGGTTTTAATAAATTCCTATAAGCATTTCAGATCTGAAGCTGGCAGGGATGTGTGTGGGGTAATGCTAGACATGAGTTGAGTCCAACTTTATGAATGAAGTGCCTACATGTCATTAATGTTTCAATAGGTCCCCTAACGAGGATAATTGGACCTCCAGGGAGCTTCACCACGTCTCCAAGTTAGATCTGCCAGTGGTGAGGATCCTCAGGCCTTGAAGGTAAGCGGAACCATTCCCGTTTTACCTTGAACCTAAGGGTCAAACAGGCCTAAGGGAAATAGTTTGGAACTGTCATTTAACATTATCACCGACATGTACTGTATGTTCAAGCAGCCTGCAAAGGGGGCCAGAGGCATGCGTGCATGCCCCATGCTGCAGGGTGGTAGCATGTCACATGTCTGGTAACAGAAGGGGATAACCATCCCAGTACAAACTTGACATATATAAATTGATTACATAAGTGGGCAGTGGTGGTCCTTTCAAGTACACTCCTTTTGTTTGAGCTTTACAGTAAAATTACCAGCAGCAGTTTACAATTAAGAGGAATAATAATAACTGAATATGCTTTCATCTGCACATACAATTACAATGAACTGCATGCCTTAATAGGATTGTGAAAAATCTGCGTTTGACCCATACAAAAAAGTAAACATTCTTGTTCTGGATACTATATCATTATCACAACAAAGAGAAACTCCTGAAATCTGATGATTTAAACATCTGGAGAATGTTAATCACTTCAAAATGACGGATGTTTTTTATTTCAGCTTTTGACAGACACACTCCTTTCATAGATAGATGATTATTTACATAAATTACATCATCAATGTGAAAAAAATCAGAATAACTTCAAAGGATAAAATGCTTAATTAAAAAGAGACTTGTATTTCTATTTTTCTCTTTCTCTGTGCTTTTTCCTTTAAAGCAGGACTATAATGACAAACCCATCAGTAGTTTCATTGTAGGTAAATGTGCAATGAAGAAGCTATCTTTTTATAATTTCCTCATGTAGAAGATACTGACTTTTAAGAATAAATTACACTATTTTGCATGCTCTGAAACCTATTAATTGCTTTGAGTCTGCCTATAATTTCTAAAGTTTCCTTCTTATTCAAAATGGCAATTTGGGGCTCACCCCATCACTCTAGTGGGTGAAACAGCAGACTCAATCTTGGATCTGAGATTCACCCTCTGTCCATTCAGACTCTCAAATCAGCCTTAGGAGGTGGAGGGAAATAAAGGAATGTTAAAAGCTACTCAGCACTGAACCAAGAGTTTAATAAAATTTATTTCATCGTAGATGAAGGAGTTTTGGGGGTGAGGGTAAGGAAATAACATTCAAGAGTAGCTCAAAGAGAAAGACTGCAAACTGCTCTCCCAGGCAGCGGCCCCCAGGCTGCTCTGGTTGCCATCCCTCAGGGCCAGCTCTGACTGGCGGCGGCGTGCGGCCTAAGCTGGTTGGTAGAGCTGGTGCAATTTGGCTGATCCACTACAATTTCCTCCTACACTCGGAGCTGATCTGCAGGCTGACCTTAGATAATTTGTCTTCTTTCAGGAAGAAATGTCACCCGAAAGGAAGCTATTAAGTCAAGAAGGTAATTCTCTCAGAACAGTCCACTGTATAAACAGAACTTGACCTCAGGTAATTTATTGCTGGTCCCTAACAAAGAGACTTAAGATACAAGCCTGGTATAGTTGAGATCCGAATCTGTCAATGAAAAGCGTGAACCAGAATCTCATAAGGTTTCTTCTGAGTGACCACATTTAGTGTATAAGCCAGATATATATCTTCTTCAAACATGAATGATATTTGGTCATTCAGAATGTAAAGTTCACTTTCTTAACACATTGGAAGTTTGTGCTTGCACAGGTAAGCCACTAATTATCTTGTTTTTCAATATATCCTGAATGTTTTTACAGGCTAGCATGTAAAATAACATAAAGACTCTATTTCAGGGGTTGGTTCCATGGCACATTGGTAAAGCACTATTCAAGGGAAGCTGGATCCCAGTTCGTAATCCTTACCCATTCAACCCAAAACATGCCTGGGTACCCAAGATCCTATAGGCTAGAGAACTAGAGGAACGGGATCAGGCTAGGCTAGACCCAGGGAGGGTGATTATCTCTCTTTCTTCCTCACTTTCACTGTCTCTCTCTTTCACTCTCACATGTACATGCACACACTCTATCATGAATGAAGAAAAAAATTAAATTAAAAAAAATTCAAGGCTACATTTTCTTAAAAACAATGGGTTAAATTCAGTGCTCAGAACCCAGGTATGTCCCGAATGGCTAAGACATTTATTTTATGCATACAAGACAGCAGAAAGTGAAAAGCTCAATATATATACATTTTTTTTTTTTGAGAGAGAGAAGTTTTTGCTATAGAGCACACACATGCTCTTGCCAGAAAGCCAGAGAGAGATGGAGAGATAGAAAGTAAGAAATCACCCCCCCAGGGGGATGGCCATGTCGCAATCCCTTCTCCTCCATTCTTCTCTCAGGATCTGGGGCACACCTGCACACGTGCCCTGCATGAGTTTAAGTCACTGGGTCCAGGACTCGAACCCGTTCAACTACATGGGAGTCCAGTGACATAGCCATTACGCCAACTGCTGGTCCCAAAAAGTTCAATTTCTTAATTCTCATGTTACTTGGGGTCTCAAAAAACAATCAGAGCATCTCATGATTGAGGATCTGAGAGGGCAGACTGCTGACAATATGCACATCTTTGATGGATATCAGAAAAGTTTCTAAAAAAAAAAAAGGCGGGGGGAGGGGAGCAGGAGAGGAGAAGAAAATAGGAAAGTAGGAAAGGAAAGGTAAGAATTATGTTAGGAGAACTACAGGAGATGATATTATCAACTCATTTTTAAACTCCTTGTTTTATGGTTACTAAAGGTGAAATTTCCCATTTCCTATACACAGGGAGAATTGTTCTGCCTTTTTCCCTATAGCTCTAAATATCAGCTTAATTGAGTGCTTTATGCTTTTCTGTCTAAGGTCAGGTTTTCCACTCTAATGTCTGGTTTCAGTGGAAAAAGCCTTCCCCATCTCCAGCTCACTGTCCATAGCCCTCTCACAGAAGTGCTCCTCTCCTTCCCAGGCCCCATCCAATTCACCAGGCAGCTCTGCCGGAGTCTGAGGCTTGGGGACCACCCACATCCTACAAGTGGAAAGTGCTGAAAACCTGTCAGCTACAGCTGACATAGAGTCCATCAGGTTAGATTTTAATGCGTGAACATTTTTCTAACATTTTTCCACGGAGCACTGCCCAGTGCTGACATTTTAGGTCTCAGAGTAACAACTCCTACCTTGTTTCTTGATTGGCACTAACTTTCAAAGTGAGGTAGAAAGCCCGGGGACTCTAAAATCCGCATTTGTTCAGTCTATAAAATGGGGCTAACATCACAACTAAACCTCAGGAACAGCAATGCCTCCCTCCAGTGGATAAAGTGCTTTGAGATCCTCACAGGAACATTCTAAAATTCTAAAGGAAGAATTGCAGAGTATAATGATGTTTTTCTAAATTGAAAGTGACAACCAGCATTTAGTAGGGGAATCAGAAGACTGAATTGAGAACAGGAAGCCTTATATTCATTACAACAGATGGTTTAGTTTTCACTGAATGATGAGGAAGGAGCTGAGTGAATGAGCAGGGATATGTCCTGAAAAGATTCAGCAGTCATCCAATTACGCAGAAACAGTCTAGCAGTTCCTGAAGACTGGACTGGTCCATATTATCCAAAGCAAAGCATCCCTGCTGGGTTTGACTTTAGCTTGTTGAAGTCATGAGGTATAGCTCTGCACTATTAAATAACACTGGTATAATTACTACTGGCACAGTTTTAAAAAAATGGATTTTGTTCAAAGTCTTCACAAGAAGATAAATCACATAGCAAATTTGTAATAAATGCCTGTTAAAAAATATTGAATGATTTTTAGTTCAAGGAAAATGCTTTCTTTGCTTGGCCTTTCTCTCATCTCTTGCCACCTCTGTTTTACTTTCCTTAAAAAAAGAAACACTTTATTCAAAATGTAGACATGCAGAAAAGTACAGAATGTAGTAACACAAAAAATAAGCAGATGTTAACATTTTTCAATATGTTTGATAACCGTCTTTTATAAATAATAAAATGTCACATAGCTATGGCCTCATACTATCATTCTTTTGTTCTCTGCCTGCGTCAGGGATGAAAACTTATTTGAAGTTGTGTTTTTTTTTTTTTTTAAATCTTTCTTGTGCATTTGCTTGTATTTTTACTACATAAGTATGTATTCTTGAACTCTATGCACTAACATCTCATTTATGACTTTTATATAAAGCTTATGCTGTGTATATATATATTTATCCTTTTGCAACTTCTAATTAACATGTCTTAAGATTTATTCATATTGATAAATGTGGATTTAACAGCAGTACAACATTCTTCTAACTCGTTATGTAAATTACCCATTCTCCTCCTGAAGGACCTCCAAATCCTTGGTAATTGTTAGACTGACTCTCTTTAAAAGGATGGCAACTTGTTTTTGCTTTAAATTGTTACAAACAATACTGAAATGAACATTTTTAAACATATAGCTTTGAGCACATATAGGGGCATTTTTTTCTTTTCTTTTTTGAAAGTTTTTCTAGGGTAGAAATCTTGGTGTCAAATTGCACGATCCTATGAAATGATCATCTTCATTTTAATATGTGTTGCCAAATTCCTCTCTAACATGGTTGTAATAATTTTATAAGACCACCATCAATAAACAAGAATTGCTGTTTTCGCACATCATCGGCATTTGATGCAATCCCACTAATTAATTTTTGTCAATTTAATAGTTGGTGAAATTATATTTCACTAAGGTTTTATTTTGAATTTCTCTGACTACTAATGATATTGAGCATGTTTTAATATTCTTTTGACTATTCGCACTCCCATGAACTGCGTGTTCATATACTTTTTTCATTTCTTTTTGCTTGTCTGTTTTTTGTTTCTTACTAGTTTTTAGGAGTAAGTTGCAAAATATGTCTCTGACTATGTTGACATTTTTATTTCATCATGTCATCTTCATGAAATTGCTTTCATTTTAAAGTTCTCAAATTTATTGATGTTTTCATTTATGATTTTTACCGTTTGCATTCTGTTAAAGAGGTCTCTATTTAAATAATGGCATAAAGGTATTTTCTGTGTTTGGGGGGCAGCTCTGCGTGTAGAGGTAATATACTGCCCAAGAGAACATAGAGCCCACCGAACTATTGCAGTTTGAGTCCCTGGCCTAGTCAGCCTCAAACACAACTGGCATGTGCACAAGTGTCCAAGATCCAAAAGGCTCCTCCAAAAGACTGGAGGAAGGAGATCACAGCATAAGCAGACTCTGAAGAGGGTGCTTCTCTTTCTCGCTTTCTTTCTGCCTCTCTTGTGCTCACACAAATTCTGTCATAAATAAAGAAAAAACAGTAGGGCTGGCCCTGTGTTCAGTGGTTAAGGGAGCTGGATCCCACACAGCCAGCCATAATTGGAGTCCAGTCATGGAGGCTTAGAAAATATACCTATTCCCATGTGCATGCCCAAAGTTCTGAGGGAGGAAGGGAGGGAAGAAAGGACTTTGTGGCAGGGCCATGCCCTATTAGGAGGATGGTCTGTCTGTTTCTCTTTCTCTGATAAGTGCATGTGTCCTCCAGTGATTTAAAAAAAAAATTTTTCAAAAAGTATTCTCTGTTTTCTTAAAAAGATTTAGTTTTTCCTGGGGGCTGGCAAGTGGCATGGTGGTTAAGAGCACTGAATTCCCACATGGCCAACTATGGTTCAAGTCCCGGACCTGGCAGCTTGTTTTCTCACTTTCCCTCTCTCTCTTTCACTCTGTCCCTTCCTGGTCAAATTAAAGTAAACAAATAAAGCTAAATAATTCTTTTTTTAAAAATTAGTTTCTTTTTTCACATTATTAAACATAGTATGGTAATCTATTTTTATCTTGTCCCTCTGCCAAGAATTACATCATTTATTCATGTTATTTGCAAGTCTTATTTCTCATAGACTAAGTTCTCCAATGCATATAATTTTCTTTCCAGGTCTCTATCCTCACAGTCTTATGGCAATATTAAACTGCTATTTATAATATCATTTTAAGTGTGTTAAATGGAAGAAAAACAGCTCATTGGAAACGTTCATATCTTTATTCCTTGTACCTGTGAGTACATTACCTTACAAAGCAAAAGGAATTTTGCAGATGTGATTTAATCAAGGGCCTTGAAAGGGAGTGAATATTCTAGATTAACAACCATAAGTCTTTTTAAATTTTTTCTCCTCTAGTCTCCTCTCGAAATTTTAGGCACATATGCATCTGCACTCAGTGTGATTTTTCAAGCCTCCAGCCTGGGACTCAAACCACGCACTCAGCCATGTGGGCTCCAGCACCTTAACCTCTATGCCACCTGCTGGTCTCACAATCATGAGTCTTTAAAAGGGAAAAATCTTTTCCAGACGAGGACAGAGTTAGAAGGACACATAATTACAGAAGAATGATGTAAGGTTGTTGACTTTGAAGAGGGAGGAAAGAGGCATGAGCAAAAAGAGTGGCAGCTCCTAGAAGCTGGAAAAGGTGACAAAATGGCTCCCCCAGAACCTCCAGAAATGACGACAGTCCTCTGACACCATGAATTTAGCCCAGTGAAAACTGTATTAGACTTATTGTTTCCAAACTCTAATATATTTGTATTGTCCTAAACCACCAAATTTGTGATAATTTGCTTTAGCATTCATGCAAATAAATATGAAAGGAATTTTGTTGTAGTGTGTTTCTTTTCTTTTTACATTCTTATTTGAAACCTATCTTGCTTACTTTTGGATCTTTACTTATTACTTGCATTTTAGCAGGAATTTATAAAATTGCTAGGAAAAAATGGAATTTTGATTAGAACTGAACAAATTTTATTTTGGTAAGAATTACTATTCTGCAATATTAATTCTTCCTACCCATAAACTTAATGTGATGGTCAAATATTATTCTGGATGTTTCTTTGACAATGTTTGTGGATGAAATTAACACTCAAATTGGTAGACTATGTAAAATAGTTGGTCTTTCCTAATGTGAGTGGGTCTTCTCCAATCAGTTGAAGGCATAAATAGAAAAAAAAAAAAAAACCTGTCTCTTCCTCAAGAAAGAATTATTTCCTTACTGCCTACCTTAGAACTGGGATAGTGACTTTTTTCTGCCTTCAAATTTTAACTGAAACATTATTTCTTTCTGGATTCAAACCTGCCAGCCTTTGAACTAGACCTAAATCAATGGCTTTCTGTCTCCAGCCTACTAACCTGGCTTGCAGATTTTGAGACTTTGACCTGTTATAATAATTACATTATAAGGAATTATGCAATTCCTTATGATAAATAAATATATTTATTTGTATGCATATTATTTACACATATGTATGTAATATATATAACATATATTTGTTTATGTATATATCTACATATACTTACATACACATACACACACACATATAAACATATAAGTTTTTAGATCACCTTTCCTTCTTTCTTTCCATATAAGACCTCCACATCTTTCATTAGATTCATTCCTGAGTATCATATAAATTTCAGTGGTATTATAAACATTAGCCTTTTCTATAGTTTCATTTTATAGTTGGATACTTCAGTATAGCTATTACATAGATGAATTGTGAACATTGATTGTGTTTCCTGAAATATATCTAATTCCATTATTGTTTTTAATACTTTGTTCTCTTAGGTACTCTATACAGAGTCTCATAACAGCAAATATTAATATTTTGGTTCTACTTTCTAAACTTTATGTATTCCCTTCTTAATCTTCCAAACTGTTCACAATATATATATTTGTAAAAGTAGACTAAATACTACAATAAACAAAAGAAAAGTTTTAGCAACTTAATGACACTGAATTCCCAGTCACCTAATACAACGTGGGTTGGCACATTGTGGGTGGGAACTCTCCTTCACGCATTAGTCCCAAACCCAAGCACTTTCCCATGTGTGGCTCAGTCATCTTCAAGGATTTTATCCTCCTTCGGATTTAGCCACTTAGAGAGAGAGAGCCTAGAGAGCTGGCTGGAAGAATTCTTAATGAATTGTTCTTAAAGTGGTATACATAATTTTCCCCGAATTTCATTAGCCAGAATTCAGTCTCCCAATTCTACCTAACTACAAAGGGGACTATGAGATGTAGACTGTATTCCAGGAAGAAAGGGGATGCCCCATAGGATTGGCAAACACATCGCATTTGTTAGTGGTGTCCCAGTTTTCTTCAGATAACTATTGGGAAACAGAAAAATTCATGTTATTGTTACACTTTATTTTTACATAAAATATGATATGGGAATATTGACAGAATTTCAACTTGTCCTCAGAAACTATAGTAATACACAGAATTCATTTTAAAAATGTATGTAACTCTAAGTCATCTTCTATGAGACTGCATAGCAGCCTAGCATTTCTTATATCTAAAAACAGGTTTTAACGGAGTGCATTGCTCAGGGCTAAGTAAGCCATCTCTGGGAAAAAATGAACTACATTAGCTGTCCTGTTCCTTTGGGAGTATCTTTATCTTCATTCAATCAGATAACTATAAAAAATGGCAGGAAGATAATTTAGAAAAGGATATCCAGAAGCTTTGGGGGAGGGAGAAGAGGGAAGAGGAGTAACTCGGGTGTGAGGATAGTAAGGGTGTGTGTGTGTTAGGATGTCTGTCTGGAGTACATAGGCCATGAACTGCTCTAGCTCCTGTGGAAATTCCCTTTTCCTACAACAGATGCTTCTTTGAATCTCTCCCAACTCCATGGAAAGTCATCAGTTTTATTTACACTAACTTTTTTTTTTTTTGGAGAGATTTTCACTGTAGGGCGTGTGCGCTCGCCAGACAGAGAGAAACATAGAGACAGAAAGCGAGAAATCACCCCCCAGGGGGGATGGTCATGCCGCAATCCCTTCTCCTCCATTCTCCTCTCAGGATCTTGGGCACGCATGAACACGCGCCCAGCGTGAGTTTTAAGCCACCGGGTCCAGGACACGAACCGCGGTCGACTACGTGGGAGTCCAGCAACATAGCCATTACGCTAACTGCTGGTTCCCCTAACTTTTAATATCTGGAAGAACAAATTCTCCATCATTGTTTTCACTTCTACACTTTATACCCTCACTTAGGAATTCCTGAAAGTCTCCATACCATAGTTAACTAGGTACTAAGTTCTCTGTGAAGGGATTTCAATCACCATTCAATTCCATATCTAATATAGGATTACTGGGATTGGTACTAATGAACATTTTTAGTTTGAACTCATTCCGTTGAGGAACATAATGGGATCCTGTAACACATGCAGTCATTCCTCACTTAATGACCTACCTGGTCAATGACTACTCAGACCTACAGCCAAGTCTACAGTATATGGAACCTCCATGTTCAATCTTTATTTTATCCTAGCTGTTGGTTAGTATTCACTACACGAAGTAATCGCAATCATGCAAGACTACATATTTTGTTTATGATTTTGAACAAAGTTGTAGTCAGAATAAATAAAAGCAATTACACTGCATTTATATTTTTGTGTTGTGATGTGTCTTGTTGCTTTCTGGCGCTTATCTAGTGTATGCTTTTTGTGAAGCTAGAATGACATTAATTTAGTGTGGTGTTGCATGATATCTATTGAAAAAGACATACCCAGGACCAGCAGATGGCATAATGGTTACATCACTGGACTCCCGCAGGGCCCACTGTGGTTTGAGTCCCAGACCAGCAGTTTGAAACTCATGCTGGGTGCGAGTGTGTATGTACCCAAAATCTGGTGAGGATAATGGAGGAGAAGAGACAGTGTTGTGTCCATTCCCCTGGGACATGATGTCTCACTTTCTGTCTCTCTGTGTCTCCAGTGAGCACATGTGCCCTTTAGCCAAAATTTCTCTAAAAAAAGAAAGAAAGAAATATACATACCCTATGGCACCATGAAGCACCACAAAATATCTACCCTTAAATTCCTCACTTATTGACCTACCCGTTTAACAACCTAGTCATAGGAATGCAACTCAGTCCTTAAGTGAGGAGTGCCTGAACCAGATACTAAGTGACTTAAGCAACAGCAATGCATTTTCTCATAGTTTTGGAAACTCTAAGTTCAAGATCAGGGAGCCAATATGATCAGGTTCTGGTGACAGCTTTCTTACCAGCCTCCAGATGGCCGCCCTCTTGCTATGTCCTCAAATAGGTGATAGGGAGAAATCCTCCTATTCTTATAAGTCACAGTGCTATTGGATTAAGGCCCAACTCATATTACCTCCTAGGACACTATATTCAGATAAATTGGGAATTAGGTTTCAACAAATAAGTTTTAGACACAATTCAGTTCATAGCATCATCCTAAAATACTTGCCTTGAAATATTTATCTTATTGGTATAACAAAGAGAGCTGTTAGAATTTGTATTTATATAATGTTGACTTCAGTGATTTCTGAGTAGTGATAATTTTTTGTTTTCTTCTTTTTTTAAAAGACTTATTTTATTTAACTTTATTTATTTATTTTTTAATTTGATCAGAGTTTAACAGAGGGGCATGGAGAGAGAGAGAGAGAGGGAGAGTGAGAAAGCGAGCCACCAAGTCTAGACCTCGAACTGCAGTCAGCCATGCGGGAGTCCAGCGCCCTTACCCACGCCAACTGCCGGCCTCATTGCTTTCCTCTTTGTACATTCTACCATTTGCCTAAATGTTACAAAGGTTACAAAGTGACTTTTTAAAATTATAAGTGAAAAGACCAGTATCTCTCCAATAGTACCCTTGCTTGCTATTTCATTTAGTTGAGAGGGAGGGAAGAAGTTTTCACTACCTTGAGGACTCTGAGCTTCTAACTCACCCAGTGCTTCTTAACTGACCCCACTGAACACTCCTATGAACACAAGAGATAGGGGAAGAGGTAGGCAGTGGAAAGAATTTCTGGGGGTAAATCTAGATTTATCCTATATCATGTATAAAATTTCATGAAAATTTTTTGAACTTCAAATTGACTTGTGATTTTCCGTTTTACTCCTAATAGATTTGCTTGTTTTCATTTAAAAATAGTATTTTAAGTTACTTATCTTTAAATTCTTAAGTAAAAAATATTCGAGTGTAAAATTCACATTCAAGAAAAATGTATTGTATGGGGTTGGCAGGTGATGTGGTGGTTAAGAATGCTGGACTCCCACATAGCAAAGTATGGTTTGAGTCTGGGACCTGGAGGCTTGCTTTCTCACTTTCCTTCTCTCTCTCTCCCTCCCTCTCTCTCTCTCTCTCTCTTCCTGCCCCCACCTCTGGTCAAACTAAAAATAAATAAATAAATAAATAAATAAAGTTAAATAAAATAATTATTTGGAAAAAGAAATGTATTGTTATTTATCCTGGGGCTTCACATGACCCTTGATTAAGTCAGTTTATATCTGAGGGCACTTGTATCCCCATTTAAGAAGCACAAACCTAATTTAATTATTAAAACTATAATTTGCTGCCGAGAAAACTTATTTTGCATACTGTAATGATATACAAAGATTGAATGTATAAAAAAATAATAAAATACATAAAAATTTTAAAATAAAACCATCATTTGCTTTGATCGCTACAAACTATAAAATACTTTCCCAAAAATTATCACACAGAGCCTCCCAGCATCGTCTTTTTCAGGCTCAGCATACTTTGCCTTGTCTTTTTTTTAATTTTTAAGAGGTCTTTGCCTTAGGGTGTGTGCACTCACCAAAAAACACACAGTGAGAGAGAAAATGAGAAATAACGCCCCAGTGGGGATGGTTATACCACAATCCCTTCTCTATTCTCCTCCTGGGATCTTGGGCATGCATGCACATGCACCTAGCATGAATTTTAAGCCACCGGTCCAGGATTCTAATCACAGTCGGCCATGTGAGAATCTAGTGACGTAACTGCTACACCATCTGCTGGTCCTCCTTACCTCGTCTTTAATACTGAGATTCCTCAGACTCAGTCCCAACTTTCCGCATCTCATAACTCTATGTTCACTGCCTAGATGGTCACTTTTTTTGAACAGAGTTTCAATTACCTTGTGCAGTCCAGTGATACTCAACTTTATATCTTTAAGGTCACCTAGACAACTGCCAGCTTTACATCATACCTGATGTCTAACAGGCACTTAGGGACAGAGAAAGAGAGAGAGATAGTGAGAAGCAAGCCGTCAGGTCTAGGATTCAAACCGAGGTCAGCCATGTGGATGTCCAGTGCCCTTACCCACCACGCCGCCTGCTGGCCCCTTAACAAGCATTTTTAACTTTAAGTATTCATTATAGAATTCATGGTCTCTCCAAGCATTTTTAACGTTAAGTATTCATTATAGAATTCATGGTCTCTCTCCAGATCTTGTCCATCTCTGTTCAAAAGCAACACCACCTATCTAACTGTGTAGGCCAGAAACCAGTATAATCCATGACCTCTCCATTTCCCTCATCTAGTATATCATCAAGGTTTGCCAACCTCTAGAAATTTCTCCAGTTAGCTTATTACTGATAAGTTCACTGCTTCCATCACCACCACCATTCCATCCTAAGCTACCATAATCCTTTTCTGATTACTAAGGTATACAATTAAATTTTTACTCAGATGTTTAGAAGGTATTTAAAAATGAGGATTTCCAAACAGAACTCTTGAGTGACTAGCTCTTTTACCAACTTCTTTTTTTTTTTTTCCGAAGAGGTTTTTTCCTATAGGGCGCATGCGTTCGCCAGACATAGAGAGATGGAGAGACAGAAAGCCAGAAATCACCTCCAAAGGGATGGCCACGCTACAATCCCTTCTCCTCCATTCTCCTCTCAGGATCTTGGGCACGCATGCACACGCACCCAGCGTGAGTTTAAGCCACCGGGTCTAGGACCCGAACCGCGGTCGACTACATGGGAGTCCAGCGACACAGTCATTACACTCGCTAACTGCTGGTCCCTACCAACTTCTTCATGGGAAGAAGTATCACCATAAATCCAGTTTCTCAGGTGAAAAATAAAGTGATAGTTCTAGAGTCTCCTCTTTCTCTTATATTAGGTAGGGCTGCACACAATTATTGAACACGTCCATAATCACAGAAATTCTATATAGCAGTGCTACAGCAAAAGTAAGATGGAATTTGTTTTTATTTTTACAAAATTCCCATGCTTATCCTAAGTTTTGTATTTTTGTATAAATTTTAGAATTATATAGCCAGTTTCTACAAGAGAGTTGCTAGGATTTTGGCTGGGTCTCATTGAATCTATAGATCAATTTGGGAGAAGTGACAAAAATGTTGGATTGTTTAAGTCATAAGCATGCATATTTTTCCATTGATTTAAGTTTTCTTTAATTCATCATTGTTGGCAGTTTTTAGAGGACTTTCATATATATATATATTTATATATTTTTTTGAGAGTTTTTTGCTATAGGGCATGTGCGCTCACCAGAAAGAGAGAGAGAGACAGAAAGCGAGAAATCACCCCCCCAGGGGGGATGGCCATGCTACAATCCCTTCTCCTCCATTCTCCTCTCGGGATCTTGGGCATGCATGCACACGGGCCCAGCGTGAGTTTAGGTCACCAGATCCAGGACTGGAGCCACGGTTGACTACATGGGAGCCCAGTGACATAGCCATTACACTAACTGCTGGTTCCAAGGACTTTTATATTTTATTAAATACAAATTTTTATCTATTGTAAATGGCATTTTTTTCATTTTCAAATTTTAACATCCAGTAGTTTTATGAATGTATAAAACTGCTTTCACTATATTCATTTTGTATACTATGACCTGCTAAACTCAAAAATTCTAGTAGTTTTCCTTCAGGATTCTTCAGGTTACTTAGGATTTTCCATCTACCTAATCATGATGTCTACTAATAAAGATGGTTTTATTTCTTTCTTCCCAATTTACATGACTTTCCTTTCTTTTGCTTGTTTTGTTGTACTGATTAGAACTCTAATACCACATTGAATAGAATCTTGAGGAAAAGTATTTGGTCTTTTACCTGTCATTATATTACCTGTAGGTTTTCTGTAGATATGCTCTTGTCAAGTTGTTCCTAGTTTGATGGAACTATTATTCTAAATACATCATGAAAATTAAATTTATTCAACTGCTTTTTAAAATAATAATATTTCTTTTTAGTTGTGTTAATATGATTAAATATGTGGACAGATTTTTAAACGTTAAATCATTTTTACATAATTGAGATAAATTCCACTTGATCATGATATAGAATCTTCTTATATATTGCTGTATTTAATTTGCTAATTTTTTGCTGCAGATTTCTGAATCACTGTTCATAAGGGATATTGCTTTATAATCTCCTTGTAATGTCTTTGCCCTTTTTATTAGGTTAATGTGAGTCTTATTTAGGTTGGGAAATACTCCTTGTTTTTTGGTTTTCTGAGTATGTGGAGGACTGATATTAGTTCTTTCTTAAATAGTTGATAGTGGGGTATTGTTTCTAATAGATATCATACACCAATATAATAAAATATATACTACACAAACATATAAGTGAAAAACGTTCTAATCATAGTATGTATTTTCAGCTCTCTCAGTACATTAAAATAATTTTTATTCTCATCATACATTTTCTTAGACCACTGTGCAACTTAATCCTGTTATTTGGAATATGGGGTGAGCCCAGGTTACTTATAAAGACACCCTAGAGAATTACTAAGAAAGGAAGGAAAATTTAAAAAACTGTCTTTACATTTACTACTCTGTGACCCTATACATACAAGTGGTTACTTTTATGCCATATTTACACCAAATTTATGTCTGAGGGGGAAAGATATTTCAGTGAAGTTGTCCATAATCCATCTCCCCAATATTACTCCTATTTAAAATACATCAAACCAAGAGAAAGCAGATGGTGTAGGGTTAAGGCACTGGATTCCCATGTGTCCTACCATGGTTCAAGTCCCAGACCCAGCAGCTTGAAATCCATGCTAGGCTTGTGTGTGTGCATGTCCAAAATCCTGAGAGAAGAATGGAAAAGAAGGGATTGCAGCATGGCCATCCCTTCTGGGGGGTGATTTCTTACTTTCTGTCTTTCTGTTTCTCTTTGTCTCTCTGGGGAGTGCACGTGCCTTATAGCAAAACTCTCTAAAAAAATAATACATACATACATCAAACCTATGTAAATTGAAAGACAATCATTTGACTATCAACATTAATAATAGTCTGTACTACGAATGCAAAGATAAATGTATAATCAACCTCTCTCTCTCTCTCTCTCTTTCTCCCTTTTAAAAATTTGTCAGAGGGTATGTGTGCTCACCTAAGAGACAAAGGGAAAAGTGAGAAAGCAACTTCCATGGGAAATAGTCATACCACAATCCCTTCTCCTCCATTTCTCCCTCCTTTTTTTTCTTTTTCTTTTTTTTTTTTCTTTTTTTTGGGGAGGGGTTTTCGCTATAGGGGGCATGCACTCGCCACGCTATAGGGTGCATGCACTCGCCAGAAAGACAGAGGGAAAGGGAGAGACAGAAGCGAGAAATCACCCCCAGGGGAGATGACCACGCCACAATCTCTTCTCCTCCATTCTCCTCTCGGGATCTTGAGCATGCACACACACACGCCTGGCGTGAGTTTAAGCCACCAGGTCCAGGGCTCAAACCACGGTTGACTACATGGGAGTCCAGCGACACAGCCATTACACTAACTGCTGGTCCCCATCCCTTTTGGGATTTTGGGCACGCGTGTATACACCCACAATCCCTTCTCCTCCATTTCTCCTCCCTTTGAGAATTTGGGCTCATGTGTATACACAGCTGTTTTTTTTTTTTCTTTTTTCCTTTTTCGATTTTGCCAGAATGTGTGTACACTTGCTGAAGAGAGAGAGAGAGCAAGAGAGAAAAAGCACCCCCCCATGGGGGCCACCTCATGCCACACCCCTTCTTCTCCATTTCTCCTTTTTTCTGTGGGGCATGCATGTGCACTTGCCTGGTGTGTCTTAAGCTACTGGGTCTAAGACTTGAACTACATGGTTGGCCATGTGGGATCCAGTTGCCTCAACTACCATACCACAGGCTGGTCCTGACATGTTTTTTAAGCCACTGGTCCAAGTCTCAAACCATGAAGCCAGTCATGTGGGATCTAACCATCATTTCTACCAGGCTATGGGTCAGCCCCATCAATATTGCTCATAGTTGGTTTTTTTTTTTATGTTTTATGTAGAAAGTAAAGAAGTGTATAAGGAAATTAAATGGCTTATATATTTTGAATCATTCGTAGACATAATTATTTATTATTATAATTACTTATAACACTTTCTATGTTATAAAAACATTATATAATTTACATTTAGTACTTTTATTTATTTAGATTAAGCATTAAATCTTTAAAAGATTATGTTCAAATAATTAAGGCTACCAAAAATGAAAAATGTTGACATGTTCTTGGAAAGTATTTTAAAATTTCAAACAATCAAAAAAAAAAAAAAACAAAAACACTAGCTACTACGTTTTACTTTTTCCCTCTAATATCTACAGTAAATAAAAATTTTGTTCTTTTTTTTGGGGGGGTAAAAGTGAGGCAGAGCTGTAATTTTATTTAAAAGGAGGCAAAAATAATAAACTCAACTTTGAAGCTTCCAGTCAGTATTGAGATTTCAGTCAGCTTCAGAAATGTTGCTTGCAGGGAGCTGAAAAGTGCTGTTTTTCAAAGACTTAAGAGTGAGCAAAGTGTTTGGATGGCAAATTTCCTACAGGAAATTCACATCCAATTTATGCCTGGTGTCCCTCACAATACACTGGGACTGTACTACATTAAAACACAAATTTCATGCAAATAGCTGGGCCAGCAGATCTGAGAAACAAATACGGTATAAGAACACAGTATACCCCATGTGCTCTGATTGCCATTCATTAACATGGTTTCCAGTGAGAGTGGAAACCCAGTGATGCAGAGCTAAAAGCAGATCCTGCACGAAATCCCCTTCCCGCACAGCACCTGGTCTCCCCTCCTCCTTCCTTGCCAGCCCCTCCACAGCGAAGCCCCAGGCCTGGTTCCTGTCACGATTCAGGCTACAGTTTCAAATCCCGAGTCTGTGTTCTGGTTTCCCCCTGGGTCTTACTGTAGGTTTATCGACAAAATGCAGGCTCCTCATAATCTGTTTGAAAAGCCCACTGCGCACAACAGGAAGATATGATCATCCTTTAGCGGTGAGCACTGCTGTGTGCTGTCATTGTGAACACATTCTAAAATGTGCCTATGAAGGGAAGCAACTGGGGCGGGGGGGCTGAAGGGTAGTTTGTTTCCACTCTACTCTAGTGACACAATCTCCCCTCTGCCAAAAACCTAAGACTCAGTGTCCTTGGGGGAGTTCTCTCTCTAGGTTTCACTTTGGAAACCATCTGTGTGCTCTGAGTATTGGTTCCCCAGTGACATCCTGGCCTCAAAGTCTCAGCCTCGAGTCCAGGGGAATTCCATATCCCAGCCAGTGAAAGCCCAAGTTGTCCCTCTTAGAACATTCTGTGGATTCGGCACTTGGCATATGTTTATCATCTGGGCCAAAAATGATCCAGAAAGAACACCTCTCAATTATATAAATAAGTGTCAAATAGTTTCCTCTTTAAGAAAGTCATTATTACATAGTGTAAACAGTACCTGAATTTCCATTTCGGTTCTGCCAATTAACCACTGAATGACTTTGGACAAATTGAAGATGAAACCTGGACACTGAATAAGTTAAATTCAATAATATACAATCAGGGATACACAAACAAACAAAAAAAAGACTATTTTTTTCTCTGTCCAAACTTATTCTGTGAACTATTTCTTTCTTACTGTTACACTGAAATCTTGGCAATTTCCAAATCTTTTCATTATGCTCAAATAATAAAGGTGCTCCAGCAATTTTGATGCATAAGATAAAGTCTGGTTACAGGACTGAAAACGTCATGACGGCTCCCTCTTACCACCACCCCTTACTTCGCCTGCCACTCCCCTTGATATTGTTTAAAAATCCAGAATGAAGGCAGGCGTCACTTAGCTTCTCTCTTTTGTTCACCTGATTCTCCTCCTCTTGTATTTAGGACTTCTCAAGGCTTAGGAATCAGGAGAGAAGGAGTACAGGTAAGCCACAGGAAAGATCTTACCTGAGTGGTGTGGCTGTAATCTGTGATGGAATGCCCTGCATGTGGCAGTGTTCCCTGATTCTTCTCCTCTTGTATTTAGGACTTCTCAAGGCCTACCAAGCTTAGGAATCAGGAGAGAAGGAGCCCAGGTAAGACACAGGAAAGATCTTACCTGAGTGGTGTGGCTGTAATCTGTGATGGAATGCCCTGCATGTGGCAGTGTTCTAAAGAGAATTCTTCCTCTCTTGGGATGCTTTTGTGGGTTCCTCTATGCTATCCCCCTGGGGTCCCTCCAATCACAATATCTATCTACGATGCTTACTTTTTGCTTTTTCTTTTTACCAATTGTTCTATCAACCTCTGAGCATGTGGCAGTCAACCCCTTCACTAAAGTCACACCTCCCATCCAGGAAGTTTCTTGAGATAGGGAATGGACTTCAAATAGCCCAGTATTTCCTATTCTTATTTCACCATGCAGATGATAGAAGCACGTTTACTCCCAAGATAATCCTCTTTTTCTCTGCTCTTCTCTCTTAGGCCAATCTGTTTACAATTTTTCTCACCAGGCTTTGATTTCAGACTTCAAGATAACAGGCCAAACCCTTCAAGAATTCCCTTGAAGTGCTTTCTAACTTAGATCAAGGGAGGAGGAAGCACTGGACTATTGTTTAAGCCTGCTTTGTCCCCATAAAACTGATATTGAGGCTTGCTTCTTAATCTAACACTGTCAAAAGATGGGTAGACCTTTATGAAGCATTTGAGTTATGAAGGATTTACCCTTATGAAGAGATTAATGCCTTACCACCGCAGTGAGTGAGGTCTCACTCTCTTGGGACTGGATTAGTTACTACCAGTGCTGCTGGTGGTTATAAAGCAAGCTTGCCCCTCAATTCTCTTTTGCACAAACCCAGTTACCACTCACACATGCTCCCACCATGTAATGCCATTTGCCTTGTTATGATGCTGAGTACTTCAGCAAATACAGCCATTCAGTCTTGAACTTACAAGTCTCCAGAACTATAAGGTAAATAACCTCCTTAATCACGCATTATCATTATTATTTTTTTTAGAAGAGCTCTCACTATGTGACAATTCTCCTGCCTCAGCTTCTAAGTCACTGTGACTATGAAAGCATGCCACTACTACCAGCTTTTAGGATGGCCTAGGAATTGAACTGTGCTTTCCATGTGGCCTCAGCCTGCCAAGTAGTACCCTCTGGGACTAACCTCTTTATAAATTAGCAGATCTCAGGTCATCTGTATAGCATAAAGAAATGAACTAAAGATGAAAATACATGACATACCAACAATTTTTTTCCAGAGTAATCATCTCTCCCAGTCATTTCAGCTTTAAATTCTATACCTTCAAGATAGATTGTACCTCAGGATCCTTTCTTAAAAGACAGATTTTTGCTCTAGGGTGTGTGCACTCGCTGGAGACAGAGAGAGACATACACAGAGAGAAAATGAGAAATCACCCTCTGGGGGGATGGCCACACCTTAATCCCTTCTCCTCCATTCTCCTCTCCAGATTTTGGACACACACACATACACACACACTTGCCCAGTGTGAGTTTCAAGCCACTGGGTCCAAAACTTGAACTGCAGTCAGCCACGTGGAAGTTCAGTGCCATAACCACTACGCCACCTGCTGGTCCCTATAGCTCAGGATTTTTTTTTTTTTTTTGAAGAGCTTTTTTTCGCTATAGGGCGTGTGCGCTCCCCAGACAGACAGAGAGAGACACAGAGACAGAAAGCAAGAAATCACCCCCCAGGGGGGATGGTCATGCTGCAATCCCTTCTCCTCCATTCTCCTCTCGGGATCTTGGGCACGCATGCACGCGTGCCCGGCGTGAGTTTTAAGCCACCGGGTCCAGGATGTGAACCGCGGTAGACTACGTAGGAGTCCCGCAACATAGCCATTATGCTAACTGCTGGTTCCCATAGCTCAGGATTTTAAAATCAAGTCATATAATTCCAAGTCTTTTTCTCTGAATGAATAGGTAATATAAAAAACATCATGATTGATTGATAGGATGTGATAGCTCTCAAAAATGAAATTGCAGTCGATGAGGAACAAAGCCTTAAGTGAAAAGAATAAAAAGGAATAAATATCTTAGACCAGACTAGCATGTGCTTATTGAGGATTTATATCTTTCCTCAGTTCTACTAAATTCTTCAGATAGAACCTCTCATTATTCATTTTATTATTTCCCTCTGGAATGCCTGTAGGCATATATTGGCACTTCGTACTCTTTACTCAAAATCTCTTAATCTATTACACATATTTTTTTTATCCATTTATCTCTTTGTGCTAGTTCCAGTTCTGGATATATGACATACTGTTACCAAAAGCCCTTCAGGAAGTACCTAGAACTGTTGGTAAAAATATACAGGTGTGGGCCACCTACAATGATGCTGTGAGAGTGCACCACTCTGCAATCCTGGATCCAAACAGGAGACTAGGGTCCAATTCCTGGGTCAACCTGTCCATGCTGAGCGTGCACATGGACGCTCAGGATCCTGGCTGCCTGGGAAGGCTTAGGGGATGATCGTGTAGTGAAACACTGTTATAGGTACCTGTCTCTCTCATAAAAGAAAAAAGAAAAAAAGAAAAAAGAAAGACTGAAACTTTAAAATATGTAGTCTATATAAATATAAATAATATATAAAATATATAAAAATATGTTTGCACACACACACACACACACACACACATAGACACACACATACAAATGCACAGCTGAGTTCTCAAGAAAGTAAGGGAAATCTCTAAGGGCTACACTCAGATGTGAGATGGAAACTAAAAGACAGAGTAGAGTGCTGAAGATATAAAACACATCTGTGGTAACTCTCCAAAGAATGAGATTAAGAGGGAGAAGCCAGGATTTTGATAATTTCAGAAAGTGTTTTTGACATCCACATACAAATTTCAAGTAGAGCCTTAGGTCCTTGTGTGGGAAGGAGTGGGAACTGTAGTATCCACATAAAACTAAGTCAAAGAGCTATAGCCTCAGTGAAAGAATAGCAAGACAAAAATCCTGTCCACTGACAAAAAGGATGCTTGTCTATGGATGAAAAAACATCTCCCCTGAGACTCTGTAACCACAGAATTAAAAGTCATGTACATTTGGGGTTCAAATTTTTACAACATTTGTAGCTTTGGAAATCTTAACCAACCCATGCCCCCCCCCCTAAAAAAAGAGAAATTGACTAAACAATTGGTCTCAGGCTAAAATTATCCTTAGATTGCTTAGAAGAAACCTACCCAAAATGCCCTCAATTCAGATTTGCCTATCTCATGGTTAAGGTCCCATTAATGATCAGTTCATAATCCAAAATTCTAAAATCAAAGCAGATACAATTGATTATGAATGCTACAAATAGATGATTAGGTAATATTATAATATTATAACACCTACAGGTGTTTGTAAAGGTTTTAATTGGCTTTATTTGTGATTCTGGAATCAACTATCATTTTAGTCCATAAAATATTATTACAAAGATTGGTATTTTTTTAAATGTTGGATTCAAAAGTTATTTCAGGCTTACAGAAAAATTGGAAGAATAATTAAAACAATTTCAGGCAGTGTTTGGATCATTGAGGCATTACCCTCATAAATGTGTTAATGCTATTTCTCTAGAGGGAGTGAGTTCTAGGTCTCATGGGGAAAAGATTAGTTCCCATGAAAGCAGACTGTTATTAAGAAAGATGGATGCCCCAGGTCTCTTTCTGCATGGATCTGTCTTCCTGCCTCTATTGGCCATGCTGTGACAGCACCAGGGGCTGGCTTTTTGCTACCCCCAACACCTTTGGACCTTACAGCCACCAGAATCATGAGCCAAATAAACCTCTATTTTTTATGAATCACCTAATCTCAGGTATTTCTGTTAGTAATACAATAGCAAGCTAAGATATTCATTAACCGCTAAATACTTTAGTATGCATTTAATAAAACTAGGATGTTCTCTTATATAACCACAGTACAATGATAATATTTAAGAAATAAACATTGAGACACAATTCTATAACATATTCTACAAACTTTAGATTTCATCAATTGTCCACTCAATGTACTTTACGGCGAAAGAAAAAAAGTATTTTTCTAGTTTAAGATCCAATTCAGAGCCATACATTACATTTAGTTGTTATATTCCTCTTATATCATATAATATAAAACCCTTCTTCATTCTTTCTTTGTCATTTATGAATTCCATATTTTGAAAATTAGAGGCAATTAATTTTGTACAATATCCCTTAATTTAGGGTTTTCACATTTTCTCATTATTCAATTCAAGTTAGGCATTTTTGAAAAAAATATCACAGAAGTAATATTGTGTCCTTCTCATTGCATCACATGAGAAGGCAAATGATATTTACTTGTCCTATTCCTGTGATGCTTAAATTTCAGCATTTTCTAAGTGACATGTGCTAGGTTTCTTCTGCATAAAGATAATATTTCTTCTTTATAATTAACACATTTTGTGAAGGGACATACTTTGAGATTATGTAAATATCTTATTTCTTGTCAAACTTCCAGACACTAGTTTTAGTGGCCTATGATAACTCTAAACAAGTACTGACTTTATAAGACAATATAAATAATAATAACAATGAGGGCATACAAAGAACTTGGAAATAAAATTCGAGCAAAAAATATATTTGACCAAAAAATGCTCAGAGTTAAAAACTGAAACATTCTTGGGAACCAGCAGTTAGCGTAATGGCTATGTCGCTGGACTCCCATGTAGTCGACCACGGTTCGTGTCCCGGACCCGGTGGCTTGAAACTCACGCCGGGCGCGTGTGCGTGCGTGCCCAAGATCCTGAAAGGAGAATGGAGGAGAAGGGATTGCGGTGTGACCATCCCCCCAGGGGGGTGATTTCTCACTTTCTGTCTCTATGTCTCTCTCTGTCTGGTGAGCGCACGCGCCCTACAGTGAAAATCTCTCCAAAAAAAAAAAAAACTGAAACATTCTTGTGTTGCTTGAGAAGTGCCTGAAGATATTAACTAGATTATATACAATCAGGGATACATGTAAAAATATAAAAGCAGCCATTAAAAATTATAAATAGGAACCATACATCTTCATTGTGTTGTACTCCAGGTAATTTAAATCTATTTTTCATAACATACATTCTCTTTACAGCTAGATCTAGTCTGCTTTTTATTCTCTTAGTTGAGGTTTGTTTTTTATTTGCTTTATCTAATATATTTACTAAAGGAAGTCTTAAGGTGTGTTTATTATTCTTTTATAATATTTAAAATATAGTCTTAAAATATGTCTTATTTGAGCTACCAAAACAAATAACTATGGACTAGGTTGCTTAAAATACACACTTTTATTTCTCACAGAGTGGAAGCTGGAAGTCTGAGATCAGGGTGCCACCACTGTAGGGTTCTTGGTAAAGGCTTGCTTCCTAGGTTGTCAATGACTGTCTTCTCATTGTATTGTCACTTAGTGAAGAGAGAGGGAAAGGGGCTCTGGGGTCTTCATCCCCTTGTAAGAGTACTAATTTCACACATAAGGGCAATACTGTCATGGTTTAATTACCTTGCAAAGGTCCTACCTCCAAATACCATCATACTGGGAATTAGGTTTCAACAAATGAGTTTTGGAAAAACACAAAGATCCAGTTCAGGGACCAGCAGATGGCATAGTGGTTACATCACTGGACTCCCACGTAGTCGATTGAAGTTCAAGTCCTGGACCCAGAGACTTGAAACTCACACCGGGCACATGTGCATGCATGCTGAAAATCACAAGAGGGCAATGGAAGAGAAGGGATTGTGGTTTGGCCATCCCTCCCCCAGGGGTGATTTCTCACCTTCCCTTCTGTCTCTCTGTCTCTCTAGTGCACACATGCGCCCTATAGAAAAAAATCTCTCTTAAAAAAAAAAAAAGATACAGTTCATAACATAGAAAATTCTGGTTGCAGGGAATATTACAAATAAGTCAGTCCCTATGATTCACCACTATTAACATTACTATGTCTCTGTGTTTGTATGTTTATATAATCATATAAAGATACTCACATACACACACACACACACACACACACACACACACACCCTTATGGTTACCTGATTCAGACTTTTGTTAAGCAGTATAGTAGCTAAAAACAAATTTTGGAGTTAGAGACCTGAGTTAAAGTTCAGCTCCACCATTTATAAGTTATGTGAGCTTGGGCAAATTATTGGCTCTTCTGAGTCTCAGTTTCTTCATCTTTTAAATGGAAAGGATGATAATAACCTCCCTCATAAGATGGTCATTGACTTTTCAATTTCAACCACTATTTTTCATTTGTAAAATGTTCTTTGTCAAATCATTATTTTAAATTTTTTAATTTTTAAAAATTTATGATAGAATATTTAAATTCTAAGTTGCGCTTTTTTTTAAAAAGAGATTTTTGCCTTAAGGTGCATATGCTCCCTGGAGAGAAAAAAGAGAGACAGAGACAGTGAGAAGGAAAGTGAGAAATCACACCTTGGGGATGGCCATGCCACAATTACTTCTACTCCATTCTTCTCTTAGGATCTGGGGAATGCACGTACACACGCCCAACATGATTTTCAAGCAACCAGGTCTGGGACTCGATCACGATTGAGAGATCAGAGACTTAACTGCTACACCACCTGCTGGCTCCAAATCCTACTTTTTTTTTTTTTTAAAAAAAAAAAAAACCGGAATGTTTATGAGAAAAAAATTAATAAATAGTTATGTTTGGCCATAAAAAATATTATGATAGAGAGCATGTGCACACACGGGAAAGAAAGAAAAGAAGGGAAGCATCCTCAGCAGGGTCTGGTCATGCTGTAATCCCTTCTCCTAGCCCTTCAGCTCACCAAAATCTTGGCCATGCACTCATGCTTCCAGCATGTTTCAGGCCAACCTGCAGTTCAGGATGCACCAACTATACCCACAGAGGCTGGGCCCATTATTCTTGTCTTACACTGTCTTGTCATTTTATAAAAATGTCTATTTCCTTCTCTCTCTACTTTACATTTATTTTATGGGATTTGGGGATAGGTCTGTCTTTACAGGTTCTTGGGTACAAATTCTTTTTTTGTTGTGTTATTTCTCTACCTTTTGATGGATTGTTTCTTTGTGTGGTTTACATTTTCTTTTCATGAATAGATTTTAGGGTCTCTCTCTTGGTACTGTGACTTACTGGTCCACTGTGTCATGAGCTCACATAATTATCATTATAGCTATTGTTCAGTCTTAATTCTAGCACTTGTACATTCCTTTTCTTTTTTGCTTGCATGTGTGTCTAAAGTATTTTATCCAGCATTTCTGTGGGTCTGTGTTGTCAAAATTATAGGAATTCATCTCCATCAGTAAAATTTTAAAACTGCTATAAAAACAGAAAAAAAAAATAGAGTATAAACCTAGCTTTCCAGCACCGTAAGATGACATGTAAACACCAAATGTTTCTAGCCAAGTAAAAGTCTGCTCTTGATTCATACATGTGTTAATTCATCAGTCTCTCTCTCCTGGATCAAAAGCTCCCATTATTTTAGTTAATACACTGTATTATTTCAGTTGAGTAATGCATTCTTGTTTGACTATGCGAGCTTTAGCGATTGGCTAGAAAGGGACCAGAGAAGCTTTTGGAGGTCAGGAGATAAGGGCAAGAGCTGACTGTCTTTACACTTTGAGTTCTGAGTAATCAAGAACTTGTAGGTATAATGTGCCTTTCAACTTAAGCATCTAAGATATTTCCCCGGACTCCCTCCCAGTGAGCAATTCTTAGTGGGTTGTTCCTTTTGTGACAATATGCAACTTTACAAAATACTTTCACACTAAAAATTTGTAATAGTGCAATAATTGCATCACCCTATGTAGTAAAAAATGATACAACTATTGACCAGTGGCAGGGCTTTCCCTAGTATAAAAGCCAAAAGATAGAAAAAAGTAATAAAACCAACATATATCAGAGAGCTGTAACATTACAATAAGGGTGAGTTACTAAACTTTGAATCATGAATCTAAAAAGTTATGGTATAATCCAAACTTGTATTTCAGGTATACTCTGAGCCTGACACATTTCCTAATGGTGGTGTATTGTATTTCAGTTTACAAATATACTTCATAACGTTATTAAAGCCTACATATTTTAGGTTAGGAGCCCTTATTTAGAATCTGCAAATTACACTGAGGATCTGACAAATTTTACACATGCCAGGAAGAGCTTCTTTTAAGTAATAATAATGTTACATGCAATTATATTTAGGGTCATTGAAAAAGTCATGATGCATTTTTGCATAGAAAAATACATCATGACTTTTCAGACAAGCCAATAGAATCTGATTTACTTTCCAGAAAGATTGGAAAATAATCTGGCTTAATGGAAGATCTGATGGTTGTCAAGCATACTACATTTGGTTTTATTCCCCTATAAGGCCTTAAGGGGAGGCCAGAGAGTAACACATGTCTTTTTTACCTCTGTGCTAAGAGATAATATTTTTCCTCTCCTGGTCTGCCAACATTCAAATTCCAACTAACACTGTCACATTACTTCCCCTCTTCATTCCTAGTTCCTCATCTAAAAAATGTACAAAATATTACCTACCTCATATGCTGTAAGGAGCTAAACCATAGTGGTGATTATTATTATACTACAATATTGCCACCTTTATCATTTTAGGTACTCTGGGAAAAAAATTATAAATGATGATAATGATGTTAACAAAAAGTTACTTTACAAAAGACCTTCTACAAGATACAATCTCTTGAGTACTTATATTGTGCCAGGCAATTTATATTCATTATGTCTTTATTTTCCTAGTAATGCTCCAAAGTTGCACTTATTTCCTCATTTTACAATGACAAAAATGTGGCTCAGAGACAGTAACTACACTGTGAGCACAGAGCCAGAAAACTAATTTGAAATAAATCCTTCTGTCACCAAAAGGCCTATGCTGTTCTCCCTACTTCTACTGATGAGAGCACAATCCAACCAGAATAGCAAAATGAACCTTACTACTTCTATTTCTTTGAATGAAAAGCAGGTCTGGTTGTTATGGAGCTGAGGACATACATATAGCTAATTACTGGAAGGGGACTGGAAAAAAGTGTCAGTGACTACTGTCAGTCTATTTGACTACTCTGAGTCATCTTACCTCTCTGGTCTTCATTTTCCACGTTGGTGAAAAGAGTGACTATTCTAGTACCCCTATTATCTACTTAATTTCTCTGGGTCTTAACTTCCTTATCTGTGAAACAGAAATATATGCTTGCCCTCCCAGAGAAATTTTGAAGATAAAAATGATTAGTAAAGTGTGTTCTAGTTATCTATTGCTGCACAACTGTCACCAAAAGCAATTGCTCAAATGACAGCTATTATTTATTTTTGTAATGAGCCTGGGTTTTAATAAGACCCAGATAGGCACTTTTTGCTCAAGGTTTCTTGTGGTGTTTATGTTGAACAATGGTTAAGACTAGGATCACCTTTAAAGCTTCCTTATTAACCCATCAGTGTCAGGACTGGAAAAGACTCACACATCCAGAACTGTTGGACCTGGGACTCTTTTTTTTTTTTTTGGAGAGGTTTTTACTACAGGGTGTGTGCACTCGCCAGAGAAACAGAAAGTGAGAAATTACCCCCCAGGGGGGATGGCCACGCTGCAATCCCTTCTCCTCCTTTCTCCTCTTGGGATCCTGGGAACGCACACACACTTACCCGGCGTGAGTTTAAGCCACCGGGTCTGGGACTCGAACTGCGGTCAACTACGTGAGAGTCCTGTGACATAGCCATTATGCTAACTGCTGGTCCCGGACCTGGGACTCTTTATCTCTCTCCACGTCTTCACTCCTCATAGGCTCTTTGCAAGACAGCCTTGGAATAGCCAGATTTCACACATGGTGGCTAAAGCAAAAACGGTTAACTACCCTAAGAACAACCAGCAGAAGATACATAACCTTTTCTAATTTAACCTCAGAAGTCACACAGCATCCCTTCTGTCTCACTGTACTCATCAAAGAAGTCACTAAGACCTGCTTGGGTTGAATGGGAAGGGACACAGATGCTACTCTTGACAGGAAAGAATCAAAGAATTGTATACACCCTTTAAAAACATTCTTTAAAACCACCACAAATTGCAGTAAAGCATAGGTATTATTATTAATTCTATCCAGATGCAGATAAGTCTCTCTGGGGATTAACAGCAAAAGTAAAACCAAGTCAGTTCTAAGGCTGCCTTCTCCAAATATAAAGTGGTTGTGTTCTCAGGAAATATCCACCAACATTTATATTGGCTATAATAAAACATAACCTGGGAAAAAATGCTCATAAAAATGTTACTAAACACAATGCCATCTCAAGCCAAGTACATTTTTAAAAGCTCATCTACTTAAAATAGATTGTTTTACAATTATTTTTTTCTGTTGGCATGATCATTGAAGTGACTATGATAAGTACATTGAGGTATTTGATACTTTTGCAAATGTCACTAGTATATATGATCCTGGCTGTATGAACTAGGCCTTTTAGCTATGATGTATGCAGCCTGGGGATCAAGAAAAATGAATGTACATATGGTTTCTCCTGAAAGGGGTACCAGGATCTTAGAAGTACAGCAGTCCCACTGCAATTAAAGATAAAGTACAGCTGAGAAAACCTAAATAAATAGCTCAGGGTCTTTCAGGGAGTTATCTGCTTAGTCAAGACAAGAATTCAATTCTTTTGCTCTTACTTCAGTGCTTATTTGATTATTGTACAGTTTATCAAATCACTGCAATGTTTGCATTGTTTTTTACTTGGATACAAAAAAGTCTGAAAAGTTTAAGATCTCTGGATAGTTATTACATAATAAATGTTATGTTAATTAAGTACATTCCTATTAAGTTGATGGTGGTACTAAATGTATCTTTGCTATAATGATATTTTATCTCAGAAGTAAAAATCATTAAATATTCCCCCAATTTTTTATTCTTGCTACAGATCCACAACCCATAAATTTATCTAAACCCTTTTTGAATGTATTTGTTTTTTAAGCTTGTTTAAATTCCATGGACAACCACTAGTCCTAGAGCTGGGGAGAATGCAGTAAGAACTTATTTTATATGATGGTACAAATGGTTGAGATGATGAGTATACAGACTGCTACAATTTAATCATTATACATCAAATTCATGTATGAAAAAATCATATTGTAATAAGTGCTATGTTAATAAATAATTATATTAATTAAAAAATGAAGTTGTGACTGTGCTCCAGTAAATGGAGTAAAGTAAGAAAAGGAAGACATAAAATCAAAGAACTGGTGGATCTCATCCAAGAGAGAAACAAACAAATGAAACTCAGAAAAGAGCCTTGAAGAATACTAAGCCTGGATAGTACTAAACCCACATTGGACAAAGTCCCTTCACATATGCTATATAAGGGAGATAAATGTAAATGAAAGGGGGATGATTCAAAAGGATGTTATTTCATCTTTGGCAGGTTGAAATAACTGAAGGAGACAATAGATGGAGGTGACAGATGGAAAAATAGAAGGCAATCAAGCCCATGAAACATCTGGATTATATCTCTTCTGCAAAAATTCCCTGAGAATTAAACTTAACCAAGAATAGATCAAGGTTAAGAATTCAGATATGAAGAAGCTGAGGTAAGGTAATTAGTGATGAGTGAAGAGTCTACTAAATATAGAACAAGCAGCTAACATCTATAGCGATAATTAAGTCAACTAAGTGTAAATATTACTAACTTTGATAAAATACAAATAATAATAAAATGACTAAGTAAAAGTTAAGAGTCAAGGAAATGGAAGGTGAGAAGTATGAATAGTATAAGAATGACTCAATCAAGATAATCTGAAATAGAAACATTTAAAAATAAGTTAATGATGGACTGGTTCCATGGCCTGATTGAGGCAGCCAAATCCCACATGGTTGAGTACATGATTTGAGTCCTGGACTTGGTGGCTTAAAAACGTGCTGGTGCTTGTACATACATGTCCAAAATTCTGGAAGAAGGGAGAGCGGAAGAGAAGGGGTTGTGGCATGACTATTCCCCGGAGAGTGTGCTTTCTCCTCTCCTTCTTTCTCTATCTCTGTCTCTTTCTAGTGAGCAAATGTACCCTCTAGCAAAAATAATAATAATAATAATTAGCTGTTAATTAACTAACTAGTTAATGACTCATAACCATGACTGTCTTCTGAGTAGATATTGAGTTAAAAAATCTTCCTTGTAATTTAAAAAAAATGTAATATTCCACAATTTCTTTTGTTTTACCTTTCCCTTCGTTAATTCAATGATATATAATATGAAAAACATTAAGAGGATGATCATATCTTATAAACTATATTTTTTCATTCTATCTTTGTATTTCTCCATTCATCCATCTATGCAGTATTGTCAGCAGTTGAGCCTAGCAAGATAATAGTCATGTGTGTGTTTATTTTTTGCTCACATGGTGAGTTGTTGTAGGGATCCTTAACACAGCACATTTTTTTCAATATGTACTATGTTAAAGATCCCTACTCGAGGAGATAAAATAAATTATTAGGTAAAGAAAATAAATGTCAAAGTAAAGACCATATATTCTTTTATTGATTGTTGGACAATAGAGCAGCTCTGAACTTTAGCCAAGACAACTTGGAGATTAAATGTAAAGAAGACCTGAGACCTTAAACCTCTGCTACTCTGATGTAATAAGTTTTCCTTTTCATGACAATGCATAGTTGAATTAGATTACGACCATTATTCTAAGGGTATTCTGCAATCATGGCACCTTTTTCTTAAATTTATAATGTTATCTGCATAGAAGTAAAGTAATATCTGCAAATTCGTTGATCAAAGCCCTTTGCCTAATTTTAGTCATTTTAGGCAGTTCTAACAGAATACCATAGACTAGGAGGATTAAATATCAAACCTTATCTCTCACATTTCTGGAAGCTAGAATCCAACATCAGAATGTCAGTATGGTTGGGTTCCGGGGCAGACTCTCTTCCAGGTTGCAGATAGTGATTTTTCCCTATCCACTCATGGTAACCACCCATGGTAAAAAGAAAAGAGAGAGCACGAATCCCATTCACGAAGGCTCTACTCTTATGACATAATAACCTTACAAAGGCCTCACCTTATAATATCATCACATGGATGGTTAGGATTTCAGCATGTGAATTTTAGAGGAATAAAAACAATCAATCCATAACAATCTCTTTTTTTTAATGATTACATTTTTTAAAATAATTATTTTTAACTTTATTTATTTATTTATTTATTTTAATTTGACCAGAGAAGGACAGAGTGAGAAAGAAAGAGGGAAAGCGAGAAAGCAAACCACCAGGTCTGAGAGTCTAACTATGGTCAGTCAGGTGGGAGTCCAGTACCCTTAACCACCATGCCACTTGCTGGCCCCCATAACAAGTTCTTAACTAAAGATAGCGGAGAAAGAAATCTAACCTTTCTCCAAATAAATCAAAAAGAAATTAAAATCAAATTTCTCCACAGATTTATGTTTTCTCTCAAAAAAGTAATAAATGATCAGAACATCCTATCTCTTTCTGAAGAAGTCACTTGACAATCTCTATAGGTACTCACTGTCATAGAAACATGAAAAAATTTTGATTGTTGAGGATTTTCACATTTCTGCAGTGCAGAGAAATAAACATGGATTTCATCTGGACATTGCTGACATTAAATTTGATAAAGAATTAAGATCAACAAAATCTTCTAGCTAGTCTGTCTTTTGATGTCCTGAAATTTCTATCCCATTGTGATTAAAAAAAAAAATCAAAATAGGATCTGACCAGATAGCAAACAGTTTGGCAGATCCTATAATACACAGTGAAGTAGAGAAATAAAAAGTTAAAAAGTATCTACGGAGCCCAACAAAACCCACCAAACAAAACCTACCAACTTTTATGGAGCAGAAAAGAAGGGGATTTGCACTATACCCATTAGATTCATCTTGCTATATTCATTAAACTATTTAGGTTATTTTTCATTTCTCAATTTTGAACATGTACTATGTAGCATGTGAAAAGGTAACTTGAGTATAGCAAAGGCTGACTTCCAAATTCTCAAAACTCTGAAGCATTTTGTGGAAAGAACTAAGCAAATCATGCTCTCTTCGGTGCAGTGGGGCATAGGGAATAGTGGCCCTTACGCCTCATCATGTGCTAATGACTGAAATCATTCACTTCTTAGATCTTCAAAGCTTGTCTGACACTCCGACAGCTGGGCTCTGTCCATACATGCATTTAATAAATATTTCTGCATGATGTTTAAAACTCTTAAAATAAAGTGCTAAATAACAGCAATCATAGACCTTGGCAGAAGGCCCTATTAGTACATCTTTAACTGTTTTATGAGCAACTTTAAGTGCAAAGTAGCCCATGGGGCTCCTCTAAATACTCTGCTAAAAATATGCTCCATCATCTCTCATTTCAATGTTCACGAGGTCACAAGTATCTCAAATACTCCAAATGCTCATTATGTCAGTACCTCTTAACTGAGGAAGTTGATACATATATGGTCAGTATTTATATTTATAAAATAGATTATCCTCCTTAGAACAGAAAACCACAGGGAGATTTTAGATTAATGATTATACAAAAATGCAGATATAAATCAATACAGAATAACATATTTAGCAAAGATTTTCTCTTCTGATTTTTTTAATTGCCTGCCCTACACCTGCTTGAAGACAGAATGGAGGTTTATGTCCTACAGAGGCATAACATTATATTTATGATAATTGCCATAAATGTAAGAGGATGTCCATAACCAAAAATAGGAAAGGACTTAAGACACACTAAACTCATAATTTAGTTTTGAGATTTAAATAAGGGAAAATAATAGAGTACATAGTAAAGTTCAATATGTTAATTGCTAGTACTGTTGTTCCCTAACTGCCTAAAGTACTCATTTTTAATGACCCATTTATAGTATTTTGATTTCTGAAAATATGTTGAGTTTTTTTTTTTTCCTCAGCAGTAAATCATACAATCTTCTCTAAGCAGAACAGTTTAGTTTCTCTCTAATGTCTAAATGACTGTGCCTGAATTATTAGTCCCTTTCTTTTTTTATTTTAGAACAGGCCTCCAGCACTGGGACCACTTGCAACATTAGTCCTCTCTTTTGGTCCTAAGCCACCTCTGCCAAAAACTAACCTGATCCTTTGGATGATAACTAGACATCACCGATACATCAGAGCTCATGCATCGCCCTAGGTCAGCATCAAGTTCAGCGTTTCTGTGCCAAAGGCTTCCCGAGAAGGGAACAAGAGGGCCTCATCCCATTTTTTCCAAATATGTCACCTTTTTTCATTAAAATGTCCTAAGTATTAAGCACACAGCTCTTCATTATTAATGACTCATGACTCATCTGCCTCCAAAACCATTTTCTAAATTAATCTGAATTAAGTGTATTAGGTGCCCTCATTGAACAGATTCCACAAGTCCAGAGCTAGTTGGAGAAAAAGTAAAATATTAATTCCACATTCTTATAAATATTCAGGCTCACATATTTTTATCCACAGTTCATCTTGCTAATGTCAGCCTCCCTAATTTATTGGCCATGTAAAAATATTTTAGCATGGAAAGTGGAGAAAACGAGTGAGAATAAATCATTCACTGCTCTTCCACAGGCCACAATGCAGTCCAGAAGACCTTCAGTTTTCATTTTGTATTCAAGTGCCAGTTGAAACAAATTGGTTAACAGTTCATCATGGGAACAATTCCAGAGCTCATCTATTTAAACTCTGAGGACTTTTCATTGTCACCAAAAGCAGCCAACACATATTTGGTGACCTCAAGAAGAATACAATACTCAGCAATTTAGAAAAACTAGAGTGTGTGTTCAGTCCTTAGAATTCATCATCTGATTTCCTCTCTCTCCTTTCCACTGGGTAAGAAACATCTGTCAACACATGTGCCATTGGCCTATTATTCTTCCTAATGTGGTTATTGAGCTTGACTCTCTATACCCCAACAGAGAAAAGTTGTTCTGACACATACGCAGACACCAAGGGGTAATGCAAAGTATGCAAGGGTTAAAATTGCTTCCTCCTCACCCCCACCCCTGTGAGTCTACCTAGAGGGAAAACTATGCATTGTTTTAAACAACACAATTCTTTCCCATAATCCTATATATTAGGAATTTACATTGTAAAAGTTCACTTAAGTTATTTATTTTTTTTCTAACAGAACAACATATGTTATGCTTACATTTGAAAGCAATCTCAGAAAAAGGGCCTGCATGTGAGTACAGTTGGCCGGGAATTCACATTTCCTTAGACAAAATTGTGAGCAAACACATGTTTTTCCATCTAAGTTAGAAGATGGAAAATCATGCATTATTTTCTAGGCTTTTGAGGCATGCCGTTTAAAATTAATGCATATTTCTTCATGCACATTTTAACAAATGTCAATGTTGATACATCCATCAGTTCTGATGTGTTCAATCCCTTCAGCACCTGGAAAACTTGTACTCTTGAAACTATTTCCCCCTCTAACTTTTCAATTTGCTTCTGAGACTTGTAATTCTTTTTGACTAGTGATAAGTGAGAAACAGAACCCTCCATCTTCGTTCCCTGTTGAAGGAATATCAATGTTTTCATAGACGTGCTCTTAATTTTAGGTAGACCAAAGAATGGCTGTTTAGCTTACTGCTATACCACAATAACCTCTTCAGGTCCTCTCAAAACTAAAACAGGAAAGAGAGTCAACCAGACACTACCATGTCATAAGTGTAATAAGATAATCTGATATCAACAGAAAATGCTAAATGCAGTAACTAGTGAATCAGAAACACATTACAAATAAACTAGAAGAGATCATGACTGTGTGCTTTTTTAAAAGTATTCATTTCTTTTGTTCAGGAAGAAGGAAAGTGTTTTTCTAAAATTCTGGGCTAAGAAAACGTTGGCTAGAGAGGGAACTATAGGCCCACATTTTATATAGTTATACACAGTACAGAATAAGGTTACCGGGAAGCTAATCAGACATTGATTAGAAAGGAGAGAGAAAAGGACATGCCCCATGAGTAAAGTAATCTATTCAATATTCAGAATGGCAGGATGCCAACAATGGATATGTATAGAGAGTGACCTCGCTTAATCCTCAAAGAAGGGGTAGATATAAAGAGGCGATACACTATTTGCTACAAGTACCTAGAGAGGTATATAGAGTTTTAGCTTTATTTCTCTTAACCACATGATTAACTTTGAAATGGGATGCGCAGAAAAACTATCCACTGAACTGAGAAAATAAATAAAGTAACTTGGAATATTTTATGCACTTACTTGACATCTGAGTAATTTAAGAAGCAGTGGCTTTTAAAATCAAGAGCAAAATTTTATTTAGTGATATGCTGTCAGAATCAATGTGCCTTCATTAAGTTTTTTCTGCATATCATTTCTCATGTCTTTGGCTAAGACCAAATGTTAAATAGATATAGATATAGATAGATATAGAAACACACACAAACACACACACACACACACACACACACACACACATACTTTAGTATTATCTCAAGGCTACAGTCTTAGGAATGAAGTCTGCTGACCTATAAAATATGTCAAATCTTAATCTTTCTCTACTTCATATTAGAATATAAATGTATATTCTTTTAACCATAATCTAGTGTGATGAAGTATAATAGGTAAATAAATATCTTCAAATATGTTACAACTAAAAGAGGCACTAAAATAATTAAACTTTAGACCCAGCTGCAGTTGCACAAGCAGTAGGGTACCACTGTGTGATGTTGGAGCCACATGGGAGGCTTGGGTTTGGATCCTAGGTAGACCCAAACACATTAGGTGTGGCCCTTGTGATCCTGGCTGACTGGGAGGCTGGGGTGGGAGGATTATGGCATGGCAAGGCTTTGTCAAGGGTACCTAGCTCTCTATCTTTTTCTGTCTCTCTCTATCCCTCTCTTTCTCATGAAATAAATAAATTTGAATTAAATTCAAGTAAATGACTAGAAATAAGTAGGTTGTATATATATATATATGTAAATATTTTTTCCAGTGAGTAACTCAGTCATCAAGAATGTAAAAAATATTGAGATCTCAGAGCATGGAGTAAAATAAAGTTGGTGGTGAATTAGCATTTGAAATCATAAAGTCAATGTTAATCCTTCTTGTACACAAAAATAAGGACTACAGATTTATAGTAGGAGCAAGTACCTCTCCTTAACAATTCCTAAAGGGGTTCTTTTAACTTGAAAATGTGTAACAACAGAAAGATGAATTCAAATTGCTTTAGTTTTTGCTATGCAAATAATAATGTAGAGTTCACTAATAGTTAAGTAAAAACAATCACAGCAAATTACAAGTTATGCACGGGCATGTGTTTGGTGTGTCGTGGATAGAGCCTCACTAGCAAGTGGTGAGGCTCTAAGCCTGGGGTGAACATATGTTCTAATTTTATGCCTGGAAAGTTTAATTATAATATTGTTCCTTTTTATTCTCAAAAGTGTCCTGATTTGGATGATAAGTATTTTAACTTTTTTTTTTTTTTTAATGCTAGACAGTGCATGTGTGTTCACGCATACCATGGGAGAGAGCGAGAGAAAGTACCCCCACACGGTGCCTGGTCACAATCGTGCTGCAATCCTTTTTCCACCAATTCTCTACCCCATCAGGATCCTGGGTATGAATTTTTTTTTTTGAATGTGTTTTTCAAGTCATTGGGGCCAGGACTTGAACTCTGATAGGCCGTGTGGGATGTGGCTTTCTATGTGCAACACCTAACTTGCATTACAGAGCTGGCCCTGGATGATAGATTTTTATGACCACATTATTTAAGTCCCAAGTAGTTGTTATGGTGTCTCAATATGAACTCTTATTTTCTTGTTTTCTGCATGTTACACCTATCTCTGGTTGGCCCATGCTAGTCTGGCCCTGCTGAGTGACAACATCAATACAGAGACCAGCAGTTAGCGTAATGGCTATGTCGCTGGACTCCCATGTAGTCAACTGTGGATTGAGTCCTGGACCCGGTGGCTTAAACTCAAGCCGGGTGCATGTGCGTACGTGCTCAAGATCCCGAGAGGAAAATGAAGGAGAAGGGATTGCCACATGACCATTCTCCCTGGGGGGGTGATTTCTCGCTTCCTGTCTCTCTGTCTTTCTGGTGAGCACACATGCCCTATGGAGAGCAAGTCCCTTTAACAAAAAATCCCCCAAAAAAAAAAAAAAAAAGACAACATCAATACACACATTAAAAGGAATAAAGAGTAAGTTTATCTATAATTACCCAAAATTCCATTCTCCATAACATCTTTTTTTTTTAATAGACCACAGATTAGTTTATTTTTAACACCCATCAAGCCATGAATTCATAGGGAAGAGGTTCCAGTAGCTCAGGCTCCTTTCCATTGGTTGTTACAAAGTGTGCTTCTCTGGGTGGAGCAGGCTGGCGCTTTAGTTGAACCCAGGTACCTTTCTCTTTGGCTTCTTTCTTTTTCTGGTCTTTTTCCCTCACACATTTTAGGAAGCTATCTCTGCTCTTAGAATGTTTAATATGCTCAATACGCACATTGATTCTCTTGGCAAGAATCTTGCCCTTAACTTGTTTGTTCACAACAATGCCAACAGCATGCTGGGTAACATTGTAGACTCTTCCAGTTTTGCCATGGTAACCTTTGTGGGGCATTCCTTTTTGAACAGTACCCATTTTCTTAATGTCTACAATATCACCTTTCTTGTAGATTCGCATATATGTTGCCAAAGGAACAACTCCATGTTTTCTAAAAGGCCTAGAGATTTCCCTTTGTGTTCATCATTTTGGTTAATTGCTGGAAGATGGCGGTTCCGGCCAAAAGGCCTCAATAACATCTTTATTCCTCTTCTGTAAGGAGATCAGCAATGCATACTGTTTCTAATTGATATTCCTTAGACGTTTGTAACCCAGTTCTTCCAGATGTGAAACTGTGTGCAATGCACTCTAAACCAGTGTAATTTGGAACTGTGTCACTTGCCTGGAGATTCTCCATCACCCCTCAAGGTAAAACTTTTTCTTTGTTTTTGCCTTCATTCACAATTGTTCCTTAACCCAGGCATCAACAACTACAGAATTAAATAGAATTAAAATGGAACTCAAAGTTAGAGTATGAAGCTCCTCACTCAAGATTATTTCCTGCATGGATGAGGTCTTTACCATTTACTTCTTCATACCCATGATGGATAAGTTACACCTAGGAGTCAGAGAAGATACTTGGTGACTGAACCGATCCCTGAGCTGACCCTAGGATAAAGATGTCTTATTAGAAGGGAGCTGAATTTGAGATGCTTGGATATGAGTTTTGGATACTGACTGGTTTAGGGACGCTGGGTATGTTCACAATACAACCCTGGGTGATTTCTTTCGTACAGCAGCAACCCGGCCTCTGCAAACTGGTGCATTTCAAGTCCCTGGACAGAATCATAAAATCTAGAACTAGGCTAGCCCTGTAATCACTGCAAGGAAGGAGGCTTTCCTGACTGAGAAGAGCGCAATGGTGGGGATGCCAGGAATCATCATGATAAAGGCAGCAGCAAGAAATGAGAAGTGGTAATGACAAACACCACCTGCAAAGCTGACAGCCACAGCACCTGAGTGCTGGTCATATCTGACAGGCTCTGACAGCAGTAACAGCTGCGACAGAACACAATAGGCAGGGGTGGGTAGAATGGTGTCTATACCAGTAATAGCAGCCAGAAATCATCAACTTTCACTAGTCCTGGGAAGATGGCAGAGGATGGGGATTGAGGAGGATGGTGTTTGGAGTTATAAACGACCATGTAAAATCTTACATTCTGCTGTTACTAAGGTTGGTGTGATCTGTAGAAATAAGGATAGCTAGGATAATGATCAGTTGCCTCTCGTAACTCTTAGGCAGACACAAGTTTTCTGATACTTTCAGTAATGAAGGGACCACGTTCATGGTAGCCAAGAAAGTTGTATCTCACGGTTGAAGGGAAAAGAACATCTATTAAATGCCTTTTCTTAATTATCTAATTTAATCTTCACACCAACACTACAAGTGCAGAATTCATGAAACCTATTCTGCAAGATGACTAAAATGGGTCTAAGAAAGATTTAAGAAATTTGCCCAGGTACACACAAACTAGTGACGTAGCTGAGATGTGAACACAGATCTAACTCCAAAGCCAATGATCATTCCATTATACTCTGCGACCTCCCTGGGAGCCCAAGACAAACAATGGAAACAGTTACCACAAACACCAAGACCACTTTCTCTACCTCTCCCCTCCTGCACAGAGAAGCAGATGTTGAGCAAAATATTGATAGTTCTCTGCTCTGAACTTCTGGGCTCTTACATTGCTGAATCTAAAATCCAACAGCTGAGAAGTTGCTGACATTGCTGCTGTGGCCTGCCAAGTCCCCTGCTCTGAGGGAAGTTTGGTGTAAAGAATGTCGATAATCACTGTAAATCGAGGAGTAAGACTCTCAGCCGGGAAATGAGGCTAGCATGTAAATAGTTCTGGCAACAGCAACTATACTGTGGTACCGGGAGGTACATGCTTTTCCCATAGAAAATAAAAAATAAAAATAAACAGATTGTCTGGAAGTCTTCCAACTCACCCTCCTCCCAGCCCCCAGGGCTCGAAACCCAGTGCTCTCAGTCCCAATGTGGTTTTCCCTGTTAAATGCTTGCATAAACTAGGTGAGGTATTAGTTGCACCAATGGATAGTGATTTTATCTCCAGAGTACTGGTAGGGTACCAAGAAGTGATTGATTTTTGTTGCTGCCAGTCCGAAAGGAGAAATGAGGTTCTTTCTAAAGCAAAAAGCGTCAGCAGTTTCATATGGAAGATGGATGTTCCAAAGAAAGTTAGCCTTTCACAGAAAGGGAGATACACTGGGAGGTTGTTTTAAGTCCCTCACAGATGACAAAGCATGAGAAGAATTTGGAAGACTCACAAGCCTGGTGGTGGTGGGGGCAGGGGTTGGTCAGTTTCACTATTTCATTGGTAGGTAATTCATCAGATATATGAATTGATATCAGGATGTTTTCACTAATGTCTACATAAATCAGAACTGACTTGTGTTTAAAATATTATTACGTTAATATTACAAGGAATATTTCTAATGAGTTGAAATCTATTTTTAGTCGTTTTTCATATGTTTTCATTGTTTGTGGAAAAAGAAAATATTTCCATGTTGGCACTAGCATTTTTGAGCATCTATTCTAGTTTGTTTGTTAGATTTTTTTCCCTATTCTGGGCTTAAAAGTTTTTATAGATAGTTAATGTTTATTGCGCATCTACTCTGTACTCTGTATGGGTGTCTATGGTGTATATTATTTAACTTAACCCATCATTAAGGTTATATTACTTTCTCCATTTTATAGAGTACAATAGAAATAATAAGGAAGTAGGAGCCATCCCCATAGTGCAGTGGTTAGATGCAATGCAGAAGAAGCCAGGTCTCTTGGCAACTTGCTTTCTCTCTCTCTCGCTCTCTCTTTTTCTCTCACTCTCTTACTCTTCCTCCTTCTCTGATCAAATTAAAATAAAATAAATAAGTAAAGTTAAATAAAATAAATACTTGAAAAAGAAGAAGTAGAAGAAGCCAGGTTTCATGAAGCTAACGAGAGTTTGAGTCTCAGTGCCAGCCCCAGCAGCTTGAAAAGTAGACTGGGCTCATTGGTGTGCTCCCAGTATCCTGAGGGGATGGAGAATTTGAGGAAAGAGGATTAGGCCCCATTGTGGAAAAGGGTTCTCTCTCTCTCTTCCTCCTGCATGCATGTACCCTCTTGCCTAAAATTGTAAAAGATAAAGTAGTGATTATTTAAATATAATAATAACTCATACATTGAAATTTACTCTGATAGACACTGTTCTAAATACTTTTCATGTATTATAGTAGATAACTATGTAAAACAAATACTATTGTTATACCCATATTACACAATGTGTAATTAATATAATCCATACAGTTAGATGCCAGTGTCAGCCATTTTAGATATTGTATACTGTTTCCTCACAGCTTCGTTTAAAAGTAAGATTCAGAAAAGTTAATAACATCTCTAAGATCACACAGTTATAAAGAAAAGCTTAATTAAAAACACAGTTCTAGGGTTTTGTATGCTCATTTTTGTTTTTATTTTTCCTCAAAGCCCATGTTTCTTTCTGTTTTGTCACCAAGCTGGCTTCCTAATGAGTGCAACTTTGGCAGCAGTCTCCTACAATAAGACATACAATTCAAACTCTATCATTTGTACCCAATGAGTTCTCCCCGTTTGTATATACAATGATAAAGAGACATTCTTAGACCTGAAGACTTTGCCTTTTAGGCACACTGAAAGTTGAAGGTAATGTTTCAAAGATAAACAAAACTTTGAAAGGTACTATAAACAGGGACCAGCAGTTGGCATAATGGTTATGTCGCTGGACTCCCATGTGGTCGACTGTGGTTCAAGTCCCGGACCCAGTGCCTTAAATTCATGTTGGGCATGTGTGCATGCATGTCCAAGATCTCAGGAGGAGAATGGAGGAGAAGAGATTGTGCTGTGGCCATTCCCCCTGGGGGTTGATTTCTAGCTTTCTGTCTGTCTGTCTGTCTGTCTCTGTCTTTCTAGTGAGCACACGTGCCCTACGGCACAAATCTCTCTCTTAAAAAAAAAAAGGTACTATAAACAGCAAAAATAAAATTGATGCTTTGGCTTAGGTAAAGATAACATAACCTGAAATATTTTTTTTAATCTAAATTTCACTTTGAGGACATGAAAATGGAAATGTATTTTCAATTGAAAAGAAAAACTGCTAAAGGACATATCAAATGAATCGTTAGTATTTTTAAAAAATATTTTAATGCCTTGAGGCCGATGGGTAGAATGATGGTTAAGGGTGCTGGACTCCCACATGGCTGATGGTGGTTTGAGTCCTAGACCTAGAGACTTGCTTTCTCACTTTTCCTCTCTCTCTCTCTGTCCCTCTCTGGTCAAATTAAAATGAATCAATTAAATAAATAAAGTTAAGTAAAATAATTAAAAAATATTGAATGCCCATATATTTATGTCATGTAGGTGTGAAAGTATTCCATATAGCTATGTGTGTGTGCATATATATATATATATATTCCAGACAATGATGGACTGCATAAATAATGGTTGTCCCATAAGATTATAATGAAGCTGAAATATTCTTACTGCCTAGCAATGGCACAGGTGTCTTAATGTTGCAGTACTACATATTACTCATAAGTCCATGGTGATATTGATATAAACAAAACTACTATACTATCAGTTGTATAAAAGTATAGCATACAATTATACACAGACATATTTTTTGTTTTATACAGAGATATTTTTGCTATAGGTCACATGCGCTTGCCAGAGAGACAGAAAGACAGAAAGTGAGAAATCACTCCCCAGGGGGGATGCCATGCCACAATCCCTTCTCCTCTATTCTCCTCTCAGGATCTTGGGCATGCATGCATATGCGCCTGGTGTGAATTTCAAGCCAGGTCCAGGACTTAAACTGTGGTTGACTATGTGGGAGTCCAGCAATGTAAACATTACACCATCTGCTAGTCCCCAGACTTAATTTTTGATAATGATATTAAACTATTATGATACTGGTTTATGTATTTACTATACTATCCTTTTTATTGTTATTTTAGAGTATACTCCTTCTACTTCTTAAAAAAAAAAGAACATTTACTATAAAACAATATGCCATGTGACACTGTTTAGAATCTCTTAATTGTCTCATTTTCTCTTGTACTTGATTTAATCTCATGTTGTTTTGTTCAACCTGAGAGAAGATTTTTCAGGTGGAAAACTGATATTGATGAACCTGACTTTACAAAACTAGGCTATTGTGTATATTCTTCTCTCAATTTTTAACAAAAAAGTTATAAAAAGTAAAAAATAAAAATGAAGTGTTAAGAATAGAAGAAAGCTTATAGATAATGATATAAAGAAAAAAGATGCTTTTGCATAGCTGTACAATATGTTTGTGTTTTTAAGTGTTACTACAAATGAGACAAAAAGTAAAAAGAAATTTAAAAAATTATAAGTAAAAATGTTATACTAAGCTAATATGAATTCACTAAATAAAATATAATTTTATAAACTAAATATAGTCTAACTGTACAGTTTTTGTAAAATCTATAGTAGATGACAGTAATATACCACATAGCCTAGAAGGTTATACCATTTAGGTATGTGTGATGTTTGCACAAGGATGAAATCTCCTAACAACACATTTTTCAGAACCTATTATTAAGTAATGCCTGACTGTATTTGTATATGAGTATAGCATCTGTGGAAGGATATAATAGGAAAAAAAAATAAGTATAAGTGATTACCTTCAGAGTAGGAGTTGGGAGAACTTACTTTTCATTCTGTACATTTTTTTTTAAATGATAGTGTGAGTGCATGCATGAAAGACAGAGAGAGAGAGAGAGAGGGGAAGCACCCTCAAGAGTGTCTTGTTGCTGCACAATCCTCTTTCCCCAGTCCTCTAGCAGCTCAGGATCTCGGATACATATATGTCACCCCACATGTGCCTAGTGTGTTTTCAGGCCCCCCAGGGGATGTGAATCAGCGGTTGGCCATGTGGCTTCCAGCATTGCAGTCAAGTGCTCTACAGACTGCACACTTGCTGAGTCTATTCTGTACTCTTTGTTCATAAATCCTCATCAAGCAACACATTTAATGTAACCTCTAATAAAATCTTAGTGGTTTTTGAAACTTGAGATAATTCTAAAGGTTATTCAGCGGAATAAACACACATAGAAGCAGGAGAAGAAAAGATAATGAGCAAACTACCCTACCAAATATTAAAAAGTTGCAATATTTGAAATAGTATAATAGACTATCATAAACTATAACAGACTATTGTTCAGAATAGACTGAGCAGTGATATAGAATAAAAATATATGAGTAGACTCAAGTATTCATAAAGATATATATATATAGGTGACATTTAAAACCAGTATGCAAATAATAGATTACTTAATAAGTGGAATGATTTCCTACTATTTGAAAGTTTAAATCTTGTAATTATTTCATGGATGAAGATGTATATGCATAAAATACATTTTTAAAGTTCTAGAAGGAATGTATCAGTGAAGTAATCTTACTATGATGGGCATGCCTTATCTAAGAATAAGGAAAAATACTGAGTAGTTTGATTTATGTAAAACAAGTGCTGGTGAAAATTGCCAAAAGTTAATCCATAAACAACAAAATGGAAGGAAATATTTCAAATATGGGTGAGTTATATGCCATTATTATCCTTATATATAAGAAACTATTACAAAACAGATAAGAAAAAATGAAAAACAAAAACATGGGTAAGAACATAAATCAACAGACATATAAAGAAACAAGTGCATATTAACTAATATAGCAAAAAGACACTCAATATAACACATATTCAATAAACAAATCATTGTAAAGTGAACAGTTCAGTTTATAAAACGGGATATACAAGATAACTCTGTGTGTGTGTGTGTGTGTGTGTGTGTGTGTGTGTGTGCGTATCTGTCTGAGAAAATACAGAAGAGGTTGGAATCACTAGTAATGCCAACTATTATTCTGTTTTATGCCTTTGTAGATTTATTGGATTGTTTATAGTAAACACATATTAATTTCAAAATAATTTTAAAAATCATATTATAAAGCTATTTTTGAAGAAAATATACTGGGCATAGATATTTTCCAATCCTTTAAAAAAAATAGTAATTCTATAGCACATTACAAAAGAGAAAAAAGATAAACACAATCTGATTTTCCCAAAATAAATATGAAGAAAATAGAACTGAGGTACATAAAGAATATCTGAATAATCAGGGAGACAAACCATGCAGGTAGGTAGAAGGATGAATATTGGTAACAATGTGGTAACATTGTCAATTCTCTGAAAAATAATTTATAGATTTACCATAATTCTAATTAAGGTCACAATAGGTTACTTGGGGGGTGAGATGAAAGGAGTCTGACTAAATATTTCTGAAAGAAGAAAAAAATCAATATTAGTTAAAAAAAATAAAAGAAGGGGACAGGAGAAAAAGCATACTAAGAGGGGATTAACTGACATTCAAACACACAAGGGTCTATAAAAAGTTCACAAAAATTATGTATTATGAAAAAATTTTCACTGTATTAAAATTAACTATACTATAACTAGAGATGGGTTTCAAGATTTTTGCACCCAGATAAACTCTGATTTTTATTCTATTTTCCTACAAACTTCCCTCTTATATTATAAGGCTATGACTACAGGAATAGTGAAGAACTGGTATTAAAATAGATCAACAGGGGCCAGCTGGTGGTGTGGTGGTTAAAGGCCCTAGACTCCCCTATGGCCATCCACGGTTCGATTCTTGGCCCTGGCGGCTTGCTTTCTCACTCTCTCTCTCTCTGGTCAAATTAAAAACAAAATAATAATGATAATAATAAATGAAATAAATAAAATACTTTAAAAAATAGATCAATGGGGGACCAACAGATGGTGCAATGGTTACATCATTGGACTCCCATGTAGGTAATTGTGGTTTGAGTCCAGTACCTTGAAGGGCCCAGTACCTTGAAAACTCATGCTGTGCGTGCCCAAAATCCCAAGGGGAGAATGGAGGAGAAGGGATTGCAGCATGGCCATCCCCCCTCTGGGGTGATTTCTCCCTTTCTGTCTCTTTAGTGAGTGCATATGCTCGAAAGTAAAAATCTCTTCAAAAAAATAATAAAAATAAAATAGATTAATGTATCAGCAAAACAAAATAGAAAGTCAAAATGAGGATAACATATTTAAGGATAACATACAAGATGGGGGCTAGACAGTGGTGCAGTGGTAAAGAACAACATTTGTAAGGCTGACCCACATGGGAAGTTTCCAGAAACCACCCTGAGTACTCCAGGCATATGCATACCTTTGATCCTACGTCCATGATGAGCAACTACAAGGATGGAGATGTCATTTACTAACATGACAAAGGCTATATGAAGAAGAAATATTTGAAAGAAGATCTCAGAGTCTGGGAAATCTAGAAAATTCTGGGCCTCTCTATTGATTTGCTGATTTTCTCTGTCATCAAGAGTCAAGTTGGCCACTTAAGACTCCGGTACTATGCCTCATGCTGTAGAGGGCCCTAACTTGGCCCTCCTCTGTTTATGTCCCTCCTCACAGAGTGAAGCCTGCAGGGAACCAAGAAGACATATCATTCAGTTTCTACTTCTATATCATGTTCCAGGTGGGACTCTGGAATTCCTGTCAAATGCCCTCAAACCACTTCCAATGTCCATGTAAGTATTTATCAGTCCAAGTGTGAACCCCTTAATCATTTGAAACCTAGAATAAATGCATAGCTAAGACATGACTACATGTAGGGTAGGAGGGATTGTAAATGGAACGTCAAATGTGTGCCAGGTCCTTCGCAGAGTGGGATAGAGCCAGAGAATAGAATGGGGTAGGTCATAGATCATGGTCATTTAGATATATGTTATATGAACATCCATGTATATTCAGTTCTAGGTTGTAGATATACTGCCATTGGTATCAGCAACATACTTATTTTCCTAGATGGAACCCTAAGAAGTAGGGTAGAAGTAGATCTTCATTGCTGAATGTATCATAACTTCCTTCTTCTGTGGTAACAGATGGATTTATTTTTTCAGATAAAACCTCTTAGTACTTCTACTACAGTCCTTACCTCGGTGTTTAAAACCTGTGCTAAGGCCAACCCATGGCCTGGTGATTATATAAACTGGATCCCACATAGCCAACTGTGTGGTTTGAGTCCTAGACTCAGCAGCTTGAAAAACACCCTGGACATCCTCTCCATTTCCCAAAAGGAGGAGAAGGGGTGGCAGGGTGATCATTCCCCACTGGAGGTGCTTTCTTTCTTACTGTCTCTCTCTCTCTCCATCTCTTTCTCTGTCAAGCACGTGCACCCTTTGGCAAATTAAGAAGAAAGAGGAAGAGAAGAAGAAAGAAAATAAAACCTGTAACTGTTGTAACCTGTATACCTGTAACAACTAAGTGTTGGAAAACTGCTGATATTCTCTTATTCTCAGTATAAATGTTGGGAAAACTACTGAGCCATTCTATTCTGTTTTCACACCTATAAAATGGGGCTAACACATCTCAAAGGATAAGTAAAAAGGTAAAATACTGAGCATATGGCTGTCTTATTCATAATAAACACTCAAAGAACTGTTGCTGCTTCATTCTCACTAAACAACATCTAACATTTTTATCCCCTTTTAAATATTACAAAAAACATAAAATACAGGGAAGTAACAGAAGAGTTTATAGGTTTTTTTCCTAATGACCACTGAATTCTTTCTTTCTCTCTCTTCAAAACCTGGAAGAACATTTACATACAAATCAATAACTCTTCTGCTCTGTTTCAGGAGCTTGTGCCAGTGTTTGCTTCTTGAGTCAAATACAGAATTCCCATTAGTGTTGATGGTAATTGCATCTGCACAACAAAGCGTTATGAGTGGAGCCCCTGCTGAGGAATTACTTTAATGACTTTGAACTTTAAGAAAGATATTTAAGAAAGCTACACATGATGACGACCTAAGGGCCTGCACCACTGCTGCCTTCCTAATTAGTATTTTCAGTTGGTGGTTCTGAATGGGTCACTGCTGCTCCATGTTGTCCTTTATGACCAAATAGCAAGGTGCATATTCTAGAGAACATGCCTTGAATTAGCAACTCGATATGTGATAGTACGGAGTGGTACAAATACCTTGCCTACCATCAAATGCCCTAGCTGTCAACCCAAAAGCCAATCTTGCAGCATAGCAGTGATAGGGACAGTGGTAGTAATTGTAATAACAGCAGCTACCAAGATTATTGTCATTAGAAATTTCGTTACCAACCTAAATTGGAGCCTCAATTCAACCCAGTATCCTTAATATACTATGTTTTTGTTAAGTCTTAATTCTACTACTCACCATAAAATTATTTTTATTGTCTCCATACTTCATAACCTTCATTGGGCCACATTGGGGAACAGACCATACAGGCCTAGAAAAATATTTTCAATATGTAAGTTAAATTATACCCACAGTGGTTTAAATACCTGTCAAAACTCATATTGAAACTTAACTGCCATTCATAACAGTAGTAAGAGATGGAGCTGAATAGGTGGTGATAAACTCATGAGGGCTCTCCCTCATGAATGGATTAATCTATTCTTTATTCTTGGATTAATGAGTTATCACAAAAAGGGAGGGTTGCTATAAAAGTGGCCTTCTCTTGCTCTATGACACACATGCTTGCTTGCTCGTCTGCCATGTCATTGTAAGAAGGACCTCAACAGATATTGAGCAGATGCCAGTACCATGCCTTAAAACTTTCCAGCCTCCAGAACTGTAAGAAATAAACTCTTTTTCTTTATAAATTACTCTATCTCTAATGTTCTGTTATAGCAAGAGAAAATGGACTAAGGCAATACCAAATAAAAGTTTCCAGCAATTCCACTTCTGGGTGTACACCCAGAAGAACTGAAAGCAGGACTCAAAGAGATTATTTATACTCCCATGGTCATAACAATTATTTTCTATAACCAAAAGGTAGAAGTAACTCGAATGCCTATCAACGGTTGAATGGATAAACGAAATGTGGTATATACATGCAATAGAATATTGTCCAATTTTTAAAAAGAAGGAAATTCTGACATATGATGAACTATTGAGACATTACATGTTCAGTGAAACAAGCCAGTCAAAAATAAATAGTATATGATTTCATACACATAGATATATAAAGCAGTTGAGCTCATAAAAAGGAAGTGGGATCATAGAGATGGGAGAGGGACACGTATTTTCAGATTTGCAAGATAAAAAACTGCTAGAGTTCTATTTCACAACGATGTGAATATACTTTATATATATATATGTATATATATATACATATATATATATAATAGAACTTTAAATTTAAAAATGATTAAGATTGTAAAATGTGTTTTTTACTACAATAAGAAAAGTGAAAACAAGAAAACAAAAACATTTTGTTCTGAGTTACAGATTTTTAACAAATGTGCTTGGTGGCTTACTATATACCATACCTTGTGCAGGCTCGACATTTTGACAACAATGATATTAGGGAATTATGGCAGTATAGTAAAATTTACAGAAAATAGAAAGGATCAGATAAAACTTTGCAATATAACGCTGAGTGCTTAACCCTTGGAAAATTATGTCAAGAAGGTAATGCTTTCTATTGCTAGGGAAATCCTGTGTCAATTTCATCTACTTTCCTTGATGTACACCCTCACATTAAACACCCTTCTTGATTCTATAAGATCAAAGTAGCAAAGAAAACATTTACTGCAGCAAGAGTGGCAAATGGCCCAACAGGCATTCTTTGGCCTGAGATCACCTGGACAGATTCTAGGAGGAAAGGCCACTTTGGTGATTACCTATGTAAAAGAGTAGATGTTTTTGTGAGAAACTCTTTTAAGTACAAAATTCTGAGCAGCAATTATTTTCTCACCTATGTTTAAAAAAGTGGAGGGCTATTTTATGGAAAACATTTTTATCCAGAGACATAAGTGATGTTCTGATTACACCTCCATAGGCATTTTTTCAAGAATACATCTACTTTATTGGCAGAGTCTTTGGCAAAATAGCACAAATTCAGTAAATCTATCAGCAAATTTGTTGGAAAAGTCATAACATGGCTGACAAAACCCCTGGCACACCAAAAGAGTTACCGGTGAAGCCAAAAGACACTCAGAATTCTTTAACTTAAACTTCAGGTAATCTCACCAAACTTCCACATTTTTTTATTATCACTTTTGCTTCTTTTTCTTCCTTTTTTTCCCTCTTCTTCTTTAAAATCTTTTTATTATTCTTTTATCTCTCTCTGCCTCCCTCCTCCCTCTATTCCTCTCTCTCCCCCTCCTTCCTTTTCTTCTTTTTTACTTTCGAGATTTCACAGGTCAGGGATTGGGAAATATTTTCCTAATGGTCAGACAGTAAATATTTCAGGCCTCAGAAGACATACATCTCTGTTGCAACTATTAAGTTCTGCTACTATAGCTCAATATTAGCCTTAAGTAAAAAGTAAATAAATAAATGAACATGACCTTTCCAGTTCAACTTAATTTATAAAAATAGATTAGGAACTGAATTTGTTCTGTAAACTGTAACTGCTGACCACTATTTGAAGTCATAGTCAGGATTTTGGGTTTCATTCTGATGACAGAAAAAGAACATTGAGTAATTTTAAAATAGAAAACTAATTTGATCTTAAGTCTTAAAGAAATATAATTTTAGCTACCAAATATGTAGAGTACAATTTGATCATTTTTTACCTCTGTATATGTAAAACCATCATCACAATCAAAATAATAAACATATCCATTACCTCAAAATGTTTCCTGCTTTACCATTGCAATCTCTCCCTCCCATCCCTTTCTACCCCTTCACACAAGTGCTTTGGTTAGAAGGTGCCCCCATGTATTAAAGTTTAGTGATCCATTTTAATGGTGTTGAAAGGATAGAAGTTTAATCCTATTATTGTATTAAGAGGTGTGGTTTGGGGCAGTGATTATGATTAGATGACATCAGCAGGGTTGCTGCTGCATAATTTACTCCTGGTAGCAAATGAAACCCCACCAGCAAGAAGATCCTCACCAGATGTGGCCCCTTGACATTAGAACTCCAAAACCAGAAACTAATAAACCTCTGTTCTTTATAAATTACACAGACTGGGCATTTGTATTTAGCAATAGAAAAAGGACTAAAACATCAAGAAAACACTGATCTACTTTCTGTCATTATAGATTAACTTGTAGTCTCTAGCATTTACTATTACAGATAGAAATCATACCCCCCCCCTCCAGTGGGGATGGCCACATTGCAATCCCTCTCCTCCATTTTCCTCTTGGGATTTTGGGCACACATGTACATGTGCCTAGAGTGAGTTTCAAGCCTCCAGTTCCAGGACTTGAACCGCAGTTGGCCATGTGGGAATCCAGCAATGCAACCATTATACCACTTGCTGGTTCCTTTAAGTTGTTTTTGATATAGATATACAGAGAGATATATACATTCATATTGATATGGATATTCGTTGGTCTAGCACTATTTGTTTAAAAGGCTATTCTTTCTCCACTTTATTGCTTTGTACCTTCAGAAAAATTAGTTGTCTTAACACATGAGTGCTGGTTTATTTTTGGACTTCCAATTTTGTTCCAGTGATCTATTTATCTAACTTTATATCAATAAAATGCTGTTTTGATTATCATAGTTTTATAATAATTCTCAAAATCACATGATGTTCGCCTTCAGCCTTTTTCTTTTTTTGTCAAATTTATGTTGTCTAGCCTATGTGTTTCCAAATAAACTTTTTTTTTAGAGATTTTTCTTATAGAGTTCGTGCATTCATGGAAAAGTTAGAGAGACAGAGAGACAGGAAGCAAAAAATCACCCTCCAAGGAGGAGGCCACATCACAATCCTTTTCCTCCATTCTCCTCTTGGGATTTGGGCATGTACACACATGCGCCTGGCATAAGTTTTAAGCCACCAGGTCTGGGACTCGAATCACAGTCGACCACATGGGAGTCCAGCAATGTAACCATTATGTCATCTGTTGTCCCCCAACAGATGGGGGACAACGTACTTGATATTCAGTATGTAGAATACCATGGGATCATATATTTTTCCAGTTTTCTTTGGTGATTTCAGTTGGAAAGGTAAATCTGGCCTCTGCCACTATCTTGAACAGAAGCAGAGCTTTGTTAGGCTATATTTTTAGTCAAATTGTGAAGAGTAATATCATTTTCTTTTTTAAATTTGCTAGAGGTCACATGTATTCACTAGAAATATACAGACAGAGAAAAAAAACACATGAGAAAGCACTCCCTCATGGAGGATGGTCATGCGAAATCCCTTCACCATTTCTCCTTTGGGGATTTTAGATAGGCACACATATGTGCCCAAGTATGTTTTTCAAGCTGTGGGGCCCAGGATTCAAATTGCACAGTCAGCCATGTGAGATGCAGTCACCTTATTCACCATGCTGCTATTTAGTCCATGAGATCGTATCTTACAACACGGATTAACAATTTTTTTCTTAAAAGGCCAAAAGGTAAACGCTATGAGTGTACCCTCCTATACTGATACTGTTTTAGACGTTGCCAGCCATCCAGTTGCTGTTACATATACATAACTTTGCCATTGTAACACAAAAGCAGATATATACAACACATAAATGAGCGAGTGTGGCTGAGTTCTGTTAAACTTTTATTTACAAAAACAAGCGGAGGTCTCCTGGACATGGTTTACCAGCCTCTAACTTAGAATATTAATCTTTGTACTTTTTTCCAGACTTCCTTTTATGTCACCCTTTCTCCTGTTAGTGAGACACTAACTAACGGAGGAACTAAATTGCTGTAAATATTAGACTGGCTCCTGGAATAGCAGTAATGCACTGCTCAAGAGAAGGTGGATCTCACATGGCAATCAGAGTTTGAATCCCCAGCCTAGCCAGTCTAGCCAGCCTGAAGCCTCCCAGGGCCTGCTAATGTCCAAAATTCAATAGGTTGGAAAACTAAAGGGTGGGGGTTGTGGCATGATCAGAATCTCTGGAGGACACTATCTCTCGCTCTCTCCCTCACTCACTCTTTCACTGCCTTTCATTTACACACATATGCACATGCACTCTATCATTTATTCATGAAAAAAATGGTATAAAGAGGATTGAAAGAAAAAAAATACACTGACAAATTTGTTAATTATCAGAATGGGTTCTTGAGAATTAAAACAGAAGTTTCAAAAAATGAAAACCAATGAGTTTCTTCCATAATAACAGAAATGGAATAGAAAAAGAGACTCATATATATATTTTTTTTCTCCTCCTCACTCTACTCTCATCCTTAGTCCTGAAGGAAATAGGTAACAATCACTGTAGCTAAGGTGATTAAGGTCAGGGAGCCATAGTATTTCCTTGTTCAGGGAGCCAGAAATGATCAAATGTGGTAAGGAGAGGAGAGTGGTGAACTTTGGCAGACTCCTACTATACTTGGGCCAGTGTCAAAGAGACTCCAAGAATTTGGGCTAATATCTACAGAACCTTTGTCACCATCTGTGTGAGCACCATTGCCCATTCTTTCTCTTTCTATAGGGTAAGGGACTGATACTGACAAACCTTGATATATTACCTGACATGTTATTCAATAGGACATTACCCATTCCCTATTGAGCCCTATCCAATCTGTTCCATGTGGTTACTCTTTATCTTTAATAGTCATTCTTTCTTTTTTAAGAATTATTATTTAATTTTATTTCTCATTATTTTTCAACTTGCTACAGGGCACGTGCACTCACCAGAGAGACAGAGAAAGGGATGGTAAGAAAACAAGCTGCCAGGTCAAGGTCTCAAACTGCAGTTGGCCATGTGCGAGTCCAGCACCTTAAATACCTCACCACCTACTGGCCCCAGCCGCTAAATTGTCATACACATACATTCCCTAGAAAAACAGAGAATAGATTCTTGTCACTTGGAAGGGGATGGTGATACAAAAAGGGAAATTTCAGTAGATTTTTTTTTTTTGGAGAGGTTTTTGCCATAGGGCGCATGGGCTCGCCAGAAAGAGAGACAGAGAGACAGCGAGAAATAACCCTCCAGGGGGGATGACCATGCCACAATCCCTTCTCCTCCATTCTCCTCTCAGGATCCTGGGCACACGCACACACGCACACACGCCCAGTGTGAGTTTAAGCCACCAGGTCCAAGATTTGAACCATGGTCGACTACATGGGAGTCCAGCAACATAGTCATTATGCTAACTGCTGGTCCCATCAATAGAGTTCTTAGGAGAAAACGGAAACCAGTAAAATCCATCTTTATTATATCAAACTATGTTAAATATGTCTTCCAAATTTAATGAAAATATATTTACCTATTTACGGAGGTGGCATATTAACTGAGACAACCATAATCCCATAGACAGGACAAAATTTCAAGCTGGAATAAGGACACATATTTAATCAGTTTTGTGATTCATAACTGCTGATACAGAGATTTAGTTTTTTTTAATCCTTAAATATGTTTTATTTTCTAGTTCTTTTAAAGTCTTCACTGTCTTCCCAACTCTGATTCCACTAATTAGCATTATTACATCCATACAGTTATTATCATTTAAACATTATATAAATACTTCAAAGTCTATGTCAATCACTTTGATGGAACTACAGCTCAGCATCACACAAGTGGAACTAAGACTAGGATTATAGGTTTCCTCACCCCAGTCTAGGCTTTCTCCAAGATTCTATGCCACCAGAGTGAGGCCATTAGTTCAAAAGTTTCTCATGAACTTAAAATATGTCTTAATAATTACTTGAAATTTCCTAAATGGGATGGTCCCTCTCAGCACAAAATAACTTTGCAAGATAATCAGTGGAAACATAAAATTTGACCAATTATGGCATCCACTACTCTATTCAGATATCACCAAAGACAATACAACTGATGAATGTTCTTATCACTAAATATCAAGTGTCAGTTCAGAGCACTGGGGACTAACTCATACAACAACCAGTTGGTTTTGTTGATCAGTTTCTAGTTGTTGCTGATTGTTGTCTCTCACCAGCACTCTTTTCCTACCATCAGGTTTCTTAGAGTTCATTTCAGAACTAAACAAAACAAACAAACAAAAAGAATCAGGGATATTGCTCAGAACCTCAAGGCAAGAAATTCAGCTCATTATCAAGAACTATGTGGAACACCATTGTTTCTCATCTCTTCCACTGATCACATCTGCCCCTCCATGTTCTATTCTGTCAGAGCTTGTCTAACAGTATTCAAAAATCCAAAGACTGCTGCTGAGAAATAGCAGCCTCATCCCCAAGTTGATATCACCTTACAGGTAAAGTACTTCTAAAAAAATTGGTGGAAGGATAAAAAAAAGTTACTGAAATTCTAATGTAATTGGGTATAAAAATTATGCTCACCATAAAAATTCTTGATGTAGGTATAAAGCTGCAGAATTCTCAAAATACTTTCACACTCTTTTATTTCTTACCTCACTTTAATCCCAAAGGAGAGGTTCCCAGATATCACTGATTCCATTTTACAGCTGGAGAAACAAACTCAGAGACTTGAAGTATCATTTAAACATTATATAAATACTTCAAAGTCTATGTCAATCACTTTGATGGAACTACAACGTGCCATCATTAGCACAACGATTTAATTATTAGAGCAGTGAGGACAATGGAAACCATCACTTCCAACTTCTACACCTTACAGAAGAAGAGACTTAGACTGTGAAGGAGTGAACTGCATGCTCAGCATCACACAAGTGGAACTAAGACTAGGATTATAGGTTTCCTCACCCCAGTCTAGGCTTTCTCCAAGATTCTATGCCACCAGAGTGAGGCCATTAGTTCAAAAGTTTCTCATGAACTTAAAATATGTCTTAATAATTACTTGAAATTTCCTAAATGGGATGGTCCCTCTCAGCACAAAATAACTTTGCAAGATAATCAGTGGAAACATAAAATTTGACCAATTATGGCATCCACTACTCTATTCAGATATCACCAAAGACAATACAACTGATGAATGTTCTTATCACTAAATATCAAGTGTCAGTTCAGAGCACTGGGGACTAACTCATACAACAACCAGTTGGTTTTGTTGATCAGTTTCTAGTTGTTGCTGATTGTTGTCTCTCACCAGCACTCTTTTCCTACCATCAGGTTTCTTAGAGTTCATTTCAGAACTAAACAAAACAAACAAACAAAAAGAATCAGGGATATTGCTCAGAACCTCAAGGCAAGAAATTCAGCTCATTATCAAGAACTATGTGGAACACCATTGTTTCTCATCTCTTCCACTGATCACATCTGCCCCTCCATGTTCTATTCTGTCAGAGCTTGTCTAACAGTATTCAAAAATCCAAAGACTGCTGCTGAGAAATAGCAGCCTCATCCCCAAGTTGATATCACCTTACAGGTAAAGTACTTCTAAAAAAATTGGTGGAAGGATAAAAAAAAGTTACTGAAATTCTAATGTAATTGGGTATAAAAATTATGCTCACCATAAAAATTCTTGATGTAGGTATAAAGCTGCAGAATTCTCAAAATACTTTCACACTCTTTTATTTCTTACCTCACTTTAATCCCAAAGGAGAGGTTCCCAGATATCACTGATTCCATTTTACAGCTGGAGAAACAAACTCAGAGACTTGAAGTGATTTATCCAAGCAGTCAAATCAGATTTTGAATCCAGGCTTCCTGGCTTCTAGTTCTTTTACCCTTTCAGTAACCACATCCTGGTCACCGACCTGTGAAAGGAATAAATAGTGAAGATGTTGTGGAGGTGATGACAAAAACTGAAAGGTAAATTGAATAGCCACCTAACTATTTCCAAACTTGGTTCAGAGTTCTGTCAGTCTATAAACTGATTATTTTTCTTAGACCTTAACTGTACCTCATTTCCCTTTTTTCTGCTTTTCCTTATGAACATGCCAAATTGTTTTGATCTGTTTTCAAATTTTACTTAATTTTTAACTTCCTATAGTCTCATTCCTCTTCTGATTGTGAACCAGGAGTGAACTGAGAAACTGGCGGAAAATAATGTGGATGATGATAATAATGACAATAACAACCCAAGGCCAATCTTCTATAGGATTAGAGTTTCTTTTGAAACTGAGGAACAGCATAAAAATTTTTGAAGACAAATGTTAAATATCTGCCACTAGATGAAAGAATTCCTTATTCAGTGATTGATATGAGCCTGAGGAACTAACTCCATGTGTTGATACTGAGCAGAAAATGTGAGTACAAAGGTATTATGCAAACAAAGAATAGCATTTCCATATGTATAAATTTTACTGGGTCTGGCTGAAGTGAGCTCTGGGGCACCTTCCCTAACAGACATGGGAATCTGGGATTTGTATCTAAAACATTCTGCATGGTTAGATCATTGTTTACATAAATGTAAGGTGGTAGTTTCTGGTAGGGTATCTTGAGTGAGAATTTGCTAGTAAAGAAAACACGAGCAAAAAATCTTAAATGTTTCCAAAACATACATAAATAAGGACAATGTTAATACAGGAAAGATACATCAAGCTATGTCAAGTAAAGCAGATAACAACTCTCTGTGAAGTTTTTTCCATCTAGATACTTACCATTGTTTGGAAAAGGCGAGGATGTCTGAGAACACAGGGATCAAACCTCAAAGAAATTAATGTAACTTCTAAACCTAAAACAGAAATATCTATTCACGTGGTTCATTTTAAAAGAAAACTGACTGAAACATTTTAATTCGAGTAGAAACTAAAATTGATCTTACTCACTAATATGTTTATTTATATATTTAATTGAACACTATAAAATGAGTATGTGTATTTGCCTTTTTTTTTTTTTTTGGAGAGATTTTCACTGTAGGGCGCATGCACTCGCCAGACAGACAGAGAGAGACATAGAGACAGAAAGCGAGAAATCACCCCCCAGGGGGGATGGTCACACCGCAATCCCTTCTCCTCCATTCTCCTCTCTGGATCTTGGGCACGCATGCACACGCGCCCGGTGTGTTTTAAGCCACCGGGTCCAGGACACAAACCGCGGTCGACTACGTGGGAGTCCAGCGACATAGCCATTACGCTAACTGCTGGTTCCCGAGTATGTGTATTTGCTTTTAATAAAATGCCTACTATCTTAAATAATATTGTTACACAATAATTAGGGGAAAATAAAAAAACCACATCTCCCCTTACTGGGAAGTAAACATTCTTACAACAACTCCTTGCCTTCTTTTCATTTAAAACTTCGTCTTTCACTCAGCATGGGACCTCCCTTTCATGGTCACCATTTTGCTACATTTCTGTTTTCCTAAGTTTACCTCAGCCTAGGCTGACATTCTTGTACTGGAAGAATGATGGGACACAATGGAAGAAATGACCAAATCCTGCCTAAAGAAGACCTTGAAATGAAGATCAGGATAAAAGGATGGCTAACAGAAGCCCAGTCCTAGAACTCTGACCCTCAGGGTTTAGAACCTGGAAAGAAAGTACACAAGGAAACAGTGAATCTTGCAGTAGAACAAAGCAAATCAGGGTGACGCGTGGCAACGGGAACAAGAATGCCCTTGTCCTCATGTACCGTAGGTATCTGCTTCATTCCTGCTACAGCTCTAAATTCTTAGTCAGGACATGGCTTCCCTGCTACCAGCTGTGACCAAATCACTTATGTCTTTGAAAGTCAGCTTCCTCGTTTACAAAAAGGAAAGATTTAACCTAAGCTAGTTCAGAGAGCTGTTGAAAGAATGAAAATAAAAACCTAAAGCATCATATAAATACAGGGACTTTTTTTTTCTTTTTAACTCCTGTTTTTATGGTCCTTTTTCTAATCCTCACTCCTATTTTCTTCTAGTTCCTCATTAATCTTTTTTTTTTTTTTTTTTTTTTTTTTTTGCCGTTCATTTGGCCTGTATCTAACTTTAAAGTGTGAAAAGCTGTTATTGCAATTCACATGTGTGTGAAATCCCGTTTCCCTGAGGTAGGCAGTCCTTCAGCTCAGGGGGTGAGAAGTTCTGTGCTAAGTCCAGTGTCCGAGTTCTGCACCAGGGAAAGGCTGAGCCTGTCTCCAGCTCCGACCTTTGTGGTCAGTTAAGGGTGGATGGAATTTACAACCCCTTTTCCTTTGGGCTTGGTTGATACTCAAAACCAGCTAAAATCCCTTTACTACATAAGGTACAGTTAAATCTGGAAAAAATGGAAATAATTATGGTTTTGTGGGGTCACTTTAAAAACACAAGCATCTTTTCTATTCTTTTCCTTTTCTTTTAAATAACCCAGAAGTAATGAGACTTCCCAGGGATTAACTTGCTCATCTGACCAAATCTGGCTCGACATCCTGACAGTGTCTGGTTAAAAGATGTGACTACCACAAACATAGCTTCTCATCCCCTACACCATGTTTTACTCATTACCTGGCAAAGGTACAAGCCAAAATTCTCGTAAACCTCCTGATTTCCCGTTCATAATTTGGGGAAGTAAACCATGGCCGAGAAACCACATGAAACTCTACAAAATAAATCTAAATAAATGATATCTCTGCAAATGAGTCACCATCTATCCAAATTCCACACACTGCAGAAACAGAAATGGTCAATAAATACCAGGCTCTCAATAACCACAATGCATAGGCTTGATCTCAAGAGCATATAAAGAGAAATATAAAGAAAAAGCTCTATCTACAACTCCTGAAATGTGAACATTAAATAATAGCCCTTGTGTGTGTAATGGCTGCTTCATTGTACAGCATAAGATAGGAATTCTAAGTCAAATCATTACAATAGATGCCAAATTTAGACAGTAGCAAGATTTTAAGGATTGAGGATTGCTTTGAAAGAAGGCACATAAGGCAACTGAAGTTGTATGATATTTTTATTATCACAAGGTTGTTCTACCAAGTCATTTATTCCTTCAACAAATGTTTGTGGCATTCTTATTGTATTTGAGAGAAGGTGTTAGATGCTATGGATATAACGGTCGACAAAAATACACTTTTTTTAAAGTTCATTTATTTCTTCCAGAGTAAGAGAGAGAGAGGGAGCACACGCCCCCCCCCCACAGGATATCAATGCCACAATTCACCCCCAGCCCTCAGCCAGTCCTGGATCATGGACACAGGAATACTCAGGGAGGTCTTCAGACTTGAACCTGAAACCTTCCAATATAGGATTGCCTCACAGAGCATCACGTTTTACCACTGTGACACACTCTGGTCCCTACAAAAGTAGACTTTTTTTTTTTTCATAGATATTTTTGCTATCAGGCACATGCACTCACTATAGAGACAGAAAGTGAGAAATCACCCTTTGCCCACAGGAGAGATGGCCACACTGCAATCCCTTCTCCTCCATTCTCCTCTCAGGATTTTAGGTACCCACTCACACACATCCGGTGTGAGTTTCAAGCCTCCAGCTCTGGGACTTGAACTACTGTCAGCCATATGAAAGTCCAGCAACATAACCATTAACTATCTGCTGGTTCCCAAAAGTATACTTCTTACACTCGTGTTCCAAATCCCGTCCATTCCCTATTTTTGTAAACACAATTTTATTAGAATACAATCATTTAGTTACATATTGTCTCTGACTATTTTCATGCTATAATGACAGAGTTGAGTAGTTGTGCCAGAGAACAGAATAGCCTGCAAAGCCTAAAAGGTTTACCATCTGAGCTTTTATAGAAAAAGTTTGCCAATCCTTGGTCTAGAGAAACAGACAGCATATAGGAAATTATGATACTACTTAATAAGAGCTATTATGATGCAGGAATTTTGCACTGTTACAGGGCAACGGAGAAAGGTATCAAATTCTGATTTGAAAGATCGAGGAAAACTGAGGTAACATTTAAGCCGAGTCCTAAAAATTGATAGCTAACAAGCTGATGGGTAGAGAAAATATTCCAAGGGAAGGTCACATGCAAAGACCAGCTGGCATTCAGGGAACTGGCCAGATCAAAGAAAATGAGGTGACAGGGGGAAAAGAGATGAAGGCAGAGAGAAAATCAAGACCCAGATTACAAATGCTCGTCAATATTATCCTAAGAAATTTTGAAATTACGCTGAGGGTTTAAGCTTTGGGGTTAAATAATCAAGCTATATAAATCATTAATTTGGTGTTTGTATAAAACTTATAATAAGGCTTGATTCTGACACAGCTACTAGCCAAAGAAAAGAAATAAACTTTGTTTTTTGTTTTTTGTTTTTCTTTTTCAAAAACAATGTTTATTTGGAAAAAAATGGAATACACTGTAAAGTTATATGTGATTCAATGTAATATAAACAAGATGATGATGATAATAAATAAATATTTTTAAAAACAATATTTTATTTATTAATTATTATTTATTTGTTTAAGTTTCCTTTAGGGTACTTGTGCTCACCAGAGAGAGACAGAGGGAAAGGGAAAGCAAACCACCAGGTTCAGAACTTGAACTGCAGTTGGTCATGTGGGAATCCAGCACCTCAACCACCACGCCACCTGCTTGCTCCCAAAAGGAATGAACTTTGAAAGTGAGCTTCTTTAGGAAATGTTGACATTAAAATGATTCCATCTTGGGCCAGCAGGTGGTTTGGTGGTTAAGGCATTGGACTCCCACATGGACGACTGGTGTGAGTTCCAGATCTGGTGGCTTGTTTTCTCACTTTCTCTCTCTCTTTCTGGTGAATTGAGAAATATTAATAATAATAAATAAAATTAAATAAATAATTATTTTTAAAAATTATTCTATCCTCCCAAATCCTCTGAACTCACGCTAAGGGAATTAAGTGGCTGCAGCAGCATGATACTAAAATTTGTTAAGGCCAATGTCTCAACTCCAGTTTTTGCTGACAGCACTACCAAAGCACACCTGAAAATAGTGATAAAGGCAGGGACGGGTGCTGAAAAGAAAGAAAGCCAATCTACCCCACCTCAAAACTAAAGCAACCAAGGTGATTTAGTTGTGATTTCTGTCTTTCCAGTACAATGTCTGTATAATTGCCTATGCTTTTCTTCTTATCTCCTTGATTGTTCTATATCAATCTTTTTTTTTTTAATACCAAAAAGTGTGTGCAATACAGAGAGAGAGTAAGAAAGAGAAAGCACCTCTACCAGGGTTTGGTCATACAATAAGTCTTTTTCACTTCCAGTTCTCCATCCCATCAGGGTCCTTGGTATGGGTGCCCAGCATGGTTTTCCAGCTGCTTGGGCAGGAACTCAAACCCTCGTGGACCATGTAGGTTCTTGCTTACTCTGCATAGGGCTTAACCACTGCACTTTGGTACTGGTCCTCGATTTCAATCTCATTTTATGTTCTTCCTTGTCTACTCTCTTAACTCCAGAATTCTCCAGCACTCAATCCTTAAGCCTATTTTCTATTTATACTATTTCTCCTGATGATTATAACCAGTCTTACTGATTTAAATCTAATGCACCAGGCAGGGGTTCCCAAATGTATATCTTAAACATATCCTTCCCTCCTGAATTTCGATCTTGAATATCCACTTGCCTAGTGGAGCTCTCTACTTGGATGTCTAATAAATATCATAAACTCAATAAATCTCCACAAAACTCCTGTCAAAACTATTCCACCTGTAGTCTTTTCCATCTTATTTTATTATAGCTCCATTGTTTTCACTACCCAGGCCAAACATGTTGAAGTCATCTTTGATTCTTCTCTTTTTCTCATACCCCTCATCCAATCTGTAAGAAAATCTTGATTATGAAATTAGAAAATATACTACATTTAACATTTCTTATTGTCTTCACTGCTGTTGAGTTCCTTTCTGGAGGCTGTAAAGGATAATTTGTTTTCTTACTTTTCTAGCTCCTGGAGGCAATCCATATTTTTTGACTCAACGGCCCACTTCTTCCATTCTCAAGGCCAGCAATGGCTAGAAGAGACTTTCCTGTGATACCATTCTTTGGTTCTGACTTTTCTACATCCTTTCCCATTTAAGGACCCTTGTGATTACACTGAGCCCACCCAGGTATCTTTGTTTTAAGGTCAGTTGATTAATAACTTAATTTACACTTGTCAGTTAATATATTATATTCACAATTTCTGGGGATTAGGAAGTGGACATCTGGAATGAAAAAAATTAGTCTGTCTGCCACATACAGAGTTGTGTAACCATCATCACAATCCAATTTTAGAACACGTTCATCATAGCTGCCACAGTTTAAACTGTAACTGTCCTCACCTATCAGTAGTCCTAATTTCCTTATCATGCCCCTTTTCTCCATATCTGATTACCTTCTAAAAATACATTTACTTTCTGTTAATTTTTTGCTTGCTTCCTCCCATTAGAATGTAAAGCCCATTAGAACAAGGATTTTGTCTGTTTTGCTCACTGATCTATTCCAAGTACTTACAAACAGTGTCTGGTCCTTAAGCAGGTGCTCAAAATATTTGTAGAATGGATGAATTCTGTCATTGTTAAGCTGGTATCAGGCAAACAAATTTTAAGAAAATAGTATGTATTTTATCTAAACACCTGTAACTGATAATTCTCCAGAATTTACTTATTGGTCATCAGGAAAAGTCATAACACATTGCATAGAAAAATAAGTCAGGACTTTCTCAATGACCTAATAAAAACCTGTAAAGTTGATTATAAAAATAGACCAGCAAGTGGTGTGGTGTTTATGGTGCTGGACTCTCACATGGTTGACCACAGTTTGAGTCCTGGACCCAGACGCCTAAAAATCACTTCAGGCACATGTATGTGCCTGCCCAAAATCCCAGTAGGAAAATGGAAAAAAATGGATTGCAGCCATATGGCCATCCTCCCTGGGGTATGATTTCTCACTTTCCCAATGAGCACATGTGCCCTATGGCAAAAACATTTAAAAAGAAAGAGAGAGAGAGAAAAAGAAAAAAAGAAAGTCAATGATGGTTTTATAAAAAGTATAAGACTAAATTGAGGATATCTTATTCCTAGTTCTCAATATTTGAGTCAGTGTCATATAGCTGAATTAGGAGCCCGGTAGGAGAACATAAATGGAGTTTAAAATTCAGAAGATGAGAGATGTCTCTGCTTCAGACACAGGCTCTCCATAAATACGATACCATTTGGACAATGCAATTAGTCATACAACAGAGAATAATCATCCCAAACACTACCTATTGAATAGCTAGTAAGTGTCAGGTACTACACTGGGTACTTTGCATTTGTTATTTATAATCTTCAGCATACTCCTGCAAGGTAAATACTAGTATTTATGTTTTTCAGCTGAGCATCTAAGAGGTTTAGTGACTCCCAGCACAGTGGTCAAGGTACTGGACTTCCACATGACTGACTACAGTTTTAGTCCTGGGCAGAGCAACTTGCTCTCCCTCTCTCTCTCATCTCACTCACAAGTGCATGTGCCCTATAGCAAATTTTTTAAATAACAAATAAAATTAAATAAATAAATTTTTTAAAAAGATAAAAGATTAGCTAATCAATTTAAACTGCATCTGTCTGACTCCAAAGCTTTCTTGCAGTCCACTGTACTACTATATTAAATTCCATTAAGACTATGTGTCTGGGGAACTCCATATTTCATTTAAAAAATATAATTAAAATAATCAATAGCCCATAAGTGTTGTTGATAAAATATGCACCTAGCATAGCCAGTTCAACTTTTGCTTCATCTTTTTTATTTATTTATTTATTTATTTTGCCTGACAGTTAAATAAAAACTAGGGATTCCAGTTACTTGTGACTTTATGTCTTGGAATATGAGTGCTCATTTTGCCACATTTTCCTTAACAGAATAAGGCCTTTCTGCTCTGCTTTGTCCCCATGTTCCTGAATCAGCTGAAGCTTACCTTGATGCTATTAGACCAAGCATCCTACAGTTAACCCACCATTCTGAAAGTCCTAGTTGGTATTTGGACTGTGCTGGTCTGCCATGCCACTTAACTTTGCAGTTGAATCACCTCAATATGTACTAACTCACTGACAGTTTTCAACGGCCCCATTTTTAACTAATTCCCTTACTCGCTCTGATCCAATCTCAGACTATGCATACTGAGCATCAATTTCTCAACACTTGGACTGCTCACTTTCACAAGTTAGGATTAGAAACTTTGTCAACCAGCATTAGTTCCCATACTCATGCCCTTTGCACTAAACTAGAAACTTTAAACTTTAGCTTCCAGGAAACAGAATTCTGGGGTCACACTTCTTTTCCTTGCAGGAGTCAGGTGGACCCAACAGAGGACTATTTATGTCATTCATGACTAGAAGCTATCAATGACCTTCAATGAAGCTGTACTATACAATAGCTATACCATATATGAGTCAAAGGGACCTACCCTTAGATGTAGGTTTCACTCTTAAATAGTAAACATTCATACATTCAGACAAATAGGTTAATTTCCTCAGTTTCCTTAACCCTAAAATGTTTTAACTTTTTCAAAATGATTTTTATTGCCAGAGGGCACATGTACTTGCCTGGGTGAGAGAGAATGATAGAAAGCATCTCACAATGGGCCCTGGTCACATCACAATCCTTTTTCTTCCACTTCTCCACACTATCAGGATTTGGGGCACACATGCTCACTTGCACACACACATATATGCACGTGCACTTGCACATACACAAAATGATTTTCAAGCCAACCCCCATGGCCTGGATTGGAACCTCTATTAGTCATCTAGTATTTCAGCTCCCAATGTACAGGACTTAACTGCCATACTCTGGAGTCAGCCCTCTCTAAAATATTTTAATGATATTTGCTTTATAGTGTTTGGTTTGAAAGTTAAATAAAATAATCGGTATCTAGATAACATTTTTATATGTAAATTTATACACTTTTTTTCTCCTTGAATTTTCCTCTTTAATTTACTTTGAGGCAAGCTGATGACCACCTACCATTTCTAAGGAATAGCTTAGGGAGAAAACCAGAAAGGTCCTATTAGAATTACTGGTATGGCTTAAAAACAAAAACAGCAGATGGCACAATGGTTAAGTCGCTGGACTCCCAAGTATTCAACCATGGCTTAAGCCCCAGACCTGGCAGCTTAAATTCACACTGGGCACCTGCACATTTGTGCCAGCCCAAGATTCTGAGAGGAGAACAGAGGAGAAGGAATTACAGCATGGTCACCCCCCGGGGGGTGATTTCTCGCTTTCTGTCTCTCTGTCTGTTCAGCGAACACATGTACCCTATAGCAAAAATCTCTCTAAATTTTTTTTTAATTCAGTTTTTAGAGGAAGGCATTCATCTTAAAAATGCAAGAAAGCAAATCGTTTTGAGCATAGAATAAAAGAATTCCTGGGGGCCAGCAGGTGGGATGGTGGTTAAGGGTGCTGGACTCCCACATGGTCGACCATAGTTCAAGTCCCAGACCTGACGACTTGCTCTCTCATTTTTCTGCTCTCATGCTTTCTCTCACTCTGTCCCTCTATGGTAAAATAAAAATAAATAAATAAATAAATAAATAAA